>NW_006399806.1:9276393-9292888 GCF_000299155.1 Elephantulus edwardii | reverse complement strand
TGTCTGATTAAAAATGGCTAATACCAGTCAATTTCAGCCCACTAATACTTGGGATGTCAATCTTTATGCAGGTCATTTAATGTTTTGCTTCCATGGTTCCTAGATTCATACTTTGTACATTCCATATTTCAGTTATTAATGAAAGTTTGTTTCTGCCTCTTCTCATTTTTAGTCCTGTTAATACATCAGTAAATGAAAGTCCTACCCTGGCTCAGAGTTTTACTTCAAATCATTAAAGTAGACTCTGTTTTAAGGAGGCAGCTATCCTCTGAGAGTATTTTGCATTATTTCCATGGCCTTTCATTGAGTATTGAAAGAAAAATACATGATTTCAGATGTGGATAGCCAGTGCTGTTACCTTGTTTGTCTTAGTCTGGAAACCCCATTGCTATTTTCACCATGCCTTAGAAATAATCCTGGCATAGTTTCCAGTGCCAGGAACACACAAGTCACTACTGTATAACAAACTGACAGATGAGAAGTGAGCATCTAATTTAGAATACTATTTAGGACTAGGGTCTTGTATTCTCGTATTGTTTTGCTAAGATTAGTAACAGACAAGTTATAAGAGATACTGAGTCAATGCTGTCCTGTTGCTTCATTTACTGTATAATTATATGATTTCTGATATCAACAGCTGTTCCTTTGTTCAGATCCCTAGTTTCTGTATGTCTCTTGCGTTTAATGGTTTACTTTAAGGTTTGCCAGAGATTCAGACCCATCAGGGGAATGATTCAAGTAACTGTAGATATGCAGGCCAGTTTTACAGCAACTGGTAAATATTGTAGACTATCAGTTGAAGGCAGGCATCTCAAAAAGAGAACTAGTACTGAGGTTTCATGAGCTTATATAAGCTTTTTGTAGGATGGGGCTTGTCTCCCACCCTAATCTTCTCTCCTTAATACGGTAAATATTTTAGTACAAAATAAAGTTAATCATTGGCTAGAGGAGATATATTGAATAATAAACCTTACACACCACAGAAATCTAGTTTGAGACTCTATACTGTTCCATGGATCTACTTGATGATTTTCATGCCAGTATTGCACTCTCGATTATTGTAGCTTCCCAGTAAGTCTTATAGTAAGGTAGTACATATCATATATGATTTAAAAAATTGTCTAGAATAGTTTAAGCTTGTTGAATGTGAGTACATATTTTTAAATATTTACCAGAAAATTTTTCTGCAATTTTGTGTGGATTGCATTGAATGTCCAAATCAGTTTGAAGGGAACGAAACTAGATATCTTAACAGTTAAGAGTCTTTTAACATGAACATGATGTGTAGCACCATTTATTTAGGTATTTTTTGTTTATGTAACTCTGTATCCCACTTTCCACATCTTATGCGAAGACCTGGATTCCTGACACTGTGTGTGTGAGGAGACCACCCAGTTCAAAACCTAGACCCGGAAGGCAATTTGAGACTAAGAAAGATATTCTTTCTTAGCAGATGAGATTAAGGCAGCCAAACACCTTCTGGGAGAAAGGTGTTACCTGATCAAGGAGATTAGAGAGAGCTCTTGGATCCTGTCTTGTATCCTTGAAGAAGGGCATCATGCTCGGAAGGGTGGACAGACAGCTCAGGAGAGGGAGACCCCAGATGAGATGGATTGATACAGTAACTGGGGCATTGGCGGTTGGTGTGTTGGAATTAGTGAGGATAGCTCAAGGACAGAGAAGGGTTCAGAGTTGCTGTACATAGGGTCACTATATATCACAGGTGACTCAAGGGTACATAACAATAATAACATACTATGACAGGTTTGGAAGCAAGAGTGGCATCCTCTTCCTAAACAACATGCCTACAGAAACTCTATAAACTTTGATAAATGTCACTAGTTATAGAGGGGATTCAGGCCTTCAGCAACAAAAAGAACATAACCCACTTCTGACACCAATTGTAAAAAGAGCAAAGACTGCATGAGGATGGCTATATTTGACCTTTACAATCTTTATAAAGGCTGTCTCTATCAACATCAACAAAACAAAACTAATATCCATGAGATCAGACATGTCTCCCTTGATCCCCCACCTCTTTCAACCCACTCCAACACCAATCTTACTGCCTGACTGCTCCAAAATCTGATGAGATAATTCACAGACTGCAAAGAACCATATTGGAGAAGTCAAAGGACTATAATCAAAATTAGAAGGAGAATACAGTCAGGATATCATCCAAAATTTAATTACAGATCCCTCAGCTTTGAGCCTTGAGGTTTTAGGCCACTATTACAAAACTCTAAGTCCCATCAATTATGGCTCTTCCCTCTACCCTCAGTCCTCAAGCAGACTTAAGCAAAAGTTCTTAGCTCTGGTTTCATGGGGCTAGCAGTCCAGAGGTCACCTCTGTATCAAGTTGGGTCTCTGGTATGATGCTTTACCCACTGATGCTGCCACTGTAAGTCTAGCTGGTACAAGAATCTCTGCTCCACTGCATGCCTTCTTCTCCTTTGCTGGCTGTTGTTGTTGTTAATATAGGTCATCAAGTCACCTACAACTCAAAGTGATCCTATATTCTTCTGAGCCTTGCCCTATCCTGAGCCTGTCTCACTGACTCTGACACACAAAGCACCATTTACTGTGCCACCTACACTACTTACTTGTGTCAACCCATCTTATCCAGGGTCTTCCTCTCCCACACTATCGCTCCACGCTTCCAAACATGATGTTCTTTTCCAAGGACTCTCCTGGCCACGTGCCCAAAGTATGTGACATGGAGCTTTAAAAATCCTTGCCTCCAAGGAGAAACTTTGTTTTACCCTCCTAAGTCAGACTTGTTTGTTCTCTTAACAGTCCATGGTATGTTCAATATTCTTTTTCAGCACCAAAACTCAAAGACATTGATTTTTTCTTTTATCATCGTTAGTCATTGTCTAGCTCTTTGATGCATAGCAAGTAATGGTGAAGACTATGACCTGGATTAGAAGCACCTTATCCCTATAATGACATCTTTACTCTTTAGCACTTTGGAGAGGTCCCTGGAAACAGACTTCCTCAGTGCAATTCATCTTTTGATTTTCTGAATGTTGGTGCCAAGAGTGTTGATTATGGAGCTGAACAAATTGAAATTGTTAACAACCTCAATCTCTTCTCCATCCATCATATGCTGCCATTTGTTCCAGTGGTGAGAATTTCTGTCTTCTTGGAATTGGAGACTACAGTTCTTGACCTTCTGCAGCAAACACTTCATGTCTTCCTCAGTTTCAGCAAGCAAGGTTGTATCATCTGAATTTCACATGTTTTTGATGTTTAAGTTTGTTTAATATTAAGGTGGTTTTTTATGTTTAAGTTTAAATTTGTTGAATTTGGGTACATATTTTTAATTATTTACCAGAAAATTTTTCTGGAATTTTGTCTTGGATTGCACTGAATGTATAAATCAGTTTAGAGGGAATGAAACTAGATATCTTAACAATAATGAGTCTTTTAATCCATGAACATGATGTATAGCACCATTTATTTAGCTATTATTTATGTATGTATGTATGTATGTATGTATGTATGTATGTATGTATGTATGTAGTATGTATGTATGTAACTCAATATCCTGATGCTTGAAAGACTTGCAAATTCTGCCATTGGATCCACTCAATTAAATGTCAAAACTAGCCAATCCTTTTTGGATTGAGGAGACTAGCCAATCTTTTTGTGGACAGGCTAACACAATCCATTCACTTATGCATGCCCTATTCACATATTCCTGCCCATCCACATGGCAAAATCAGAGAGTGGCTAGGGGAAGCCTTTTTGAACAATAAATCCTTAACATCTCAGACCACCTCAGACTTTTACAGCAATTAATTTTCATATTTGAAAAGTTGGCTTTCCCTTTATAATATATAGTAACTATACTCATGAAAGCATGCCAATCAGCAACTTCATGCCTCATCCCTTAATCTCTTCCATTTTAGATAGCCAATTTCTGATTTGCCTATTTCTATCGAACAAAGTCTCTGAGGCTGCAGGTGGAAGCCTATTCATTAAGTTAATCAGGACATGGTGGGTGGGCCTTTCAATTTAAAGGTCGGTTGGGCCCTTGTGCCTGCATCCCTTAGGCATTGATTGTGTTTGGAAAGAACATTGTTCTAAGTGGTACAGCACTGGTCTGTCAGTTTGCTGTACTGAGATAACTTGGGCTTCTGTGATACTGAATGCTGTGCCACAGGTGTGTGTCAAATGCCATCATGGTTACCCATGGTGGACAGAACTTTGTAGAATTCCAAGATTAAGACATCTTGGAAGCAGGATTGGCAACAGTAGGTCTTTGGAAACTCTACAAGCACTAGTAAAACAATAATTGTTAAAGAAAAGGGTTCAGATCTTTTCTTCATAAGGTCGCTATGAGTCATATTCAATTTGACAACACTTAATAACAACAACAATACTCTTAAGGAAGGGACAAGCATGACCCTTCTGTCTAAAGTATCTTATGTTCCATTTGGAAACTTTGAATATATATATCCATATACAAAGTACAGTACAGTGCAAGCCACTAGGTTGCAACAATCATTAGCTCATAAGATAGAAAATCTTTTCTTCATCTGTGTGGGGTCTGGTCCATTCATCTCCAGCCATTAGTGACAAGGTCCAAATCTGAGTGGCATCAGCTGCAAACCCGGGAGTACTTCTTCCTGTGTTCTAAACTGACTGGTCCCTTCATTCAACCTTAGCACCAACATGGAGCCAAGTCAACAAGTCAGGGGTCCTCATGACTCCCTGCTCCTCAAGCCAGTAACCCTTTTATGCCTGTCCGTACACCTATGCATGGTAGGTCAATAATACTGAAGGGACATGCTCAAACTCAATCTGTCTCTTTGTTGCTACTTGCCTCCTACTGCCACTTAACAAGTGGATCCAGGTGGTCACCATGATTAAGTGTACTTGCCAGTTCCCTTTAACTTCAAGTCACATGGAAGGAACCTCTGTGGGGATCAACCTTACCTGCCTCAGAAGCCAAATTGCTTGATACAATTTTAAAAAGTCAAAGTATTTTTATCCTGCCTCTCTTTTTTTCCAGATGAATATCTCTTCATTTAAAAGTCCAAGGAGGGTCTATAAAGCCACTCAAATGCAAATCTTTTCAGAGTACTAAGTGGGTACTCTTCCCCGAGGCTAAACTCTATACCCTCTCTAAAATTCTATTATTTTCAACAAGGATTTTTTTAGGGAAAATTTTCCCCTTTTGGTATATCTAATTACTGGTGAAAGGTAGTATTACCTGCTCTAAAGATCTACAATATCTAGTATTCATTTATATCATACATCTTAACATTACATCAATTTAATTCTTAAGCATTTCTGTAGTACATCTTAACATCTTAACATTACTATATAGAAGGAACATGAACAGCAGTATTCATAAAGTTAAAGTTAAACCAAAAACTCTTAACACATAAATCTTTCAAGGCCTTCCAATTTTCAGTTTCTTAATCCAGCCTTAATTTATCTCAGTCATATGCCTATGGCCTCTGGCCTCTGCCCTTTGCATCAAGCTAAAAGCTATTTAACTCCTCTTTCCTTTTCAGTAGCAGTAAAAGTATCCATTCTAACTCCACTTCCCAAGCCCCTAATTTCTAAAACTTAGAACACCCCACACTTCCATGAGTCTGGAGGCATTGTAATCAATGTTGTTGCTGACATCAATTGTATTTATAACTTGTTCTGCTAAGATTAGTAGCAGACCAATTTTAAGAAGTGCAGAGACAACATTTTCACATATATTTGACTTGCTGTATAACATGACTTCTGACATCAACAGTTGCTCCTTCATGTAGTTACCTCAATTATCTGTGTCCCTTGAGTTTGGTGGCTTGCTGTTAAGTTCTCCCAGAGACTAGGGCCCATCAGGGAATGACTCACATAGGTTTGTATGTATGCAGGCCAATTTTTCAGAGTGGTGAGCATTGCAGACTATCATTTGCAGTGTAGCTAGGAAGCAAGCATCCCCCCAAAATAAATAACTAGCACTGAGGTCCCATGAGCTTATAAAGCCTCTAGTAGGGTGTGGCTTGTATCCCACCCTAATCCTCTCTCCTTAATACAATAAATTCTTCAGTAAAAAATAAACAGTTAATCATTAGCTAGGAAAGAGTTTTTGAACAATAAACCTTTGACAGCACAGAGTGGTTCCTTTCTTTTTTGCTTTAATTTCTCTGGATAATATTTTATGATCTTTAAAGTAAAAGATTTGCATGTATTGTGTTAAATTTATCCGAAGTACTATATGTTAACACCATTTTACAATAATTGCATACTTTATGTAATCATAATTTTATATTTTAAATTGTTTTGATGCTAATTTGAAATATTCAGTGTATTTTAAAGTATTGAATATGTATATTGGGGTCTTGCCAAATATGGCTATTAATGCTAATTATATCTGAATATTTTAAGTGAAAACAGGAACAGTTTTACTTCCTCATTAAAAATTTTTTTATTTTACATTGATCTGCATACAAATTTTGTATACATTGTGTTTCATTCATTTACATCATGTTTCACACATTCCTTTATTCACATTGTTTCATATGATCATTCCCATATATTATGATCTATGCCCATATTAACCCATCTTTTCAGATCACTACTGAATTTTTCCAAATTCCTTTACCCCCTCCCTCCACCCACAAACTCTGCAGCCCTATAGATAGGGTGGTATTAATAAGTTCAGAATTCTCTATATTGGTATCAATTATAAAACTATAGTTAGTTTCTCAGCCAGTAGGACTGGTTGCTTGCCTTTGGAGTTCTTAGTGTCCTTTCTTTGATCTGTCTGTTTAACAGAAGAGGAGATGCATCTCCTAGATTAGCTGTTATCTCTTTGAAACCGGGTTTTCCCCAATCATATGTAAATTGTAACTTAATCTGCCTGTTTGCCCGGAAAGTGAGTATCTGGGTGTGAATGATTTTCTTTCAGATATAGAAGCAGTCTTGGAGGTGACACTGTCTCCCAGATCTGTGTAATAAAGTGCTTATGGATATTGCAATCCCTTTGTCTTATTGGCGATTGACTATGGAACGAACCCCTTGCGTTCAGTAACACTATGATCTCCCCTACTGCCAACCCTCAGCCCCTCACTCTTTCTCTTTCCCTCTTTGGACATTTATACACATCTTGCTAGTCATTTTTGTTTGTCTTTTTTTTTTCTTGGAGTTTAGACTTTTCAGGAAAATATTAAATAAAAGTGATGAGAATGTCATTTTTGCCTTGTCTTTATGCAGAAGAAAAAAATTAAGCATTTCACTAGCAAATATATTTTATTTTTAGGTGTTTTTTATTTAATTGAAGAGCTGTCCATCTACGTTTATGGGACAGTTTTTATAATTTTTTTTTCATTAGTTTGTAAAGGACATTTTTAAACATATTTGAAAATGATCATGAGTCTTTTCACTTCAGCCTAGCAATATTTCAATTGCTTTGCTTTCTTTTTCATTGTCTTTTCCTAGTCATGGTGTGTTATCTTCTTAAAACTAGATTATTGGATTTTTCTTGATATATAGTAATATCATTAATATCACACATAAGAAAATTTTACTGAGAATAATTTTTAAATTGTTGTAATACAACTTTGGTGCTCCTTGGCTCTTTCTTCTTCCTGCCCATGCCTGATCTTACATGTTGTCAAACTTTTTACTCTTCTCCTTATTTTTATGCCAGCAGGTAATTATTATGCTCCAAACATTCCAAATAAGAAATACTCTGATTTACTGAATCAGGATAATAAAAGAAGAATTGATAACTTTGAGCTGTGGTGTTGGAGAACTGAACATCCCATGGACAGCCAAGAGAATGAACAGATGAGAGGATGCATCTGGAGTGCTCTTTGGAGGCAAGAATAATGAAACTTCGCTTCACATACTTTGGTTATGTTGCTAGGAGGCGCTATTCCTTGGAAAGGGACATGAGCCTGGGAAGGGTTGAGGGTTGGCAAAGGAGAGGAAGACTCTCAAATAGGTGGACTGACATGATAATTGCCACAATGGGCTCTTGTGTGTCGGGAAGTGTGTTGATTGCATAGGTTTCAAATCTTTTATTCGTAGGGTTGCTATGAGTTATACTCAACTTGACGATACTTAAGAACAACAAAAACAACAGCAACAACTCCATACCTATTTGATACTCTTAGATCTAGAACATCTCTATTTTCCAAGATTCCTTATTAACTGAAGAACATATCATCAAGCTCTTGTGTATTAAGAAATGGATTAATTTTCTAAGTGTAAACAGGAAAATGATAGCTGTATTATTTCATCTCAATTTGAAGAGGGAAAAAAACCCTCAGTGTATATATTATAGAATTTTCTATATTTTGTATAAAATTATTTTCTTTTACCTTAAGCATTTGTTGCAACTTATTAATAATTGAATATGGTCTAGAAGTTGATATTGTTATTGTGTGGCCGTTGAGTCAGAATGAACAGTTGATCCTCCAGTGGCTTTTCAGTGACAGTTAATAACATGGGAGGAGATTGTCCATCCTTCTCCCACAGAGCAGCTGGTGAATTTGAACAGCATGCCTTTCAGATTGCAGTACAGCTTCTTACCACTAGACCACCGTATGTATTATCTAATTATTGAGAAATAATTAGGATAAAAAGGAAGAACTCACTCTACATTTCTTAGGTTAAAAAACAATGGAAAACAAAATTTAAGCATTGGGTTACAATACAGTAGAATACCATAGGCAAAATACTGAATGATCTAAGCAATATGAAAAGAAGATGGAAAGAGTACATAGAGTCATTGGAACAAAAAGAATTGGCTGAAATGGAATAATTTCAGGAAGAAGTATATAGAACCAATGGTGAGTAAGGAAACATCAAGCTTTACTGAAGGCATTGACAATAAATAAGGCCCTAGAAATGAATGGAGTACCAACCTATCTGTTTCAAGAAACAGAACTGACCCTAGATGTGCTCACAAGGCTGTGCTAAGAAGTTTGGAGATCAGCTACCTGGCCAACTGACTGGAAGAGATCCATATTTGTTCCCATTCCCGTCCCCCCTGAAAAAAGGTGATCAAACAGGGTGTGGAATTATTACCACAAGCAAATAAAATCTTGTTGAAGATTGCTTAAGAAATGACTAGAAGAATACATTAACAGAGAACCTACAGAAATTCATGCTAGATTTAGAAAAGCTATTGCACTAGGGATAGCAGGCTGATGATAGATAGATGATGATAGATAGATAGATAGATAGATAGATAGATAGATAGATAGATAGATTAGATAGATAGATATTGGCTGAAAGCAGAGACACAGGAAGGATGTCTATTTGAGTTTTATCAGCTATGTAAAAGCATTTGGTGGTGTGTATCATAACAATTTATGAATAATATTGAGAATAAGAATCTCAGAACCTTTAACTGTGCTCATATCAAAACTATACCTAGACCAAGAAGCTGTTATCTCAGCAAAGCGAGGGAACAATGGCAGTTTAAAAGAAAGAAAGAAAGGTGTCAAGGCTGTTTCCTTTCTCCTTACCTTATGCTAGGCAAATAACTTTAGAAACTGGACTTTATGAAGAAGAATATGACATTAGGATCAGAAGCAGACTCATTAACAATCTGCATCATGCAGATGGCACAACCTTAAGCTTGTGAGAACTACTGTCATTTTATTTGAGAGTCAAAAGTTTCTGCAATAACTATCAGTGAGTCATGTTAGGATTATGTTTTTATAGGGGAAAAAACAGGACTAGGCAATAATGTTTGTATTCCTGTTAAGGAGTTGATGTTGCAAAAATCCTACCAAAAAAGTTAAAATTCTCCCCAGTCCCACATTAGCTACCATATTAGCAATGGTCCCAATGTGATTTACTAGAGACCAAGTGGCTTTGCTTGCTCAGAATGAAAAAAAAAATATATATATATATACTTTTATTGTATAAATGTAAGAAACAGTTTACACACAGATAAAATAATTCTTGAATGGTTATCAGAGATGAGAAAGAAGAAAATAGTAAAACTTAATAATTAGATAAATTTTAGGATGGAAAAGGCAATGTGAATTTTTATCAGATATTTTAAATTGTTAATTTTATTCATCAATTGTCATTATTGCTATAAAACAAAATATATGTGAATACTGAGTGAAATATCAATATAACTTGTAAACTTTCATTCAAATAAAAAACTAATAAATCAATAGAAACTTATTCTTTAGTAACCCATGTTCTCTTTTAATATCTGCCTATATGAATATATACCTATGTGTCTGTATACATAGACATATATGTAATATATTTATAATACATAAACCTTTCACTTTCTGCTTTTGAAAAAAAAGATGTTCAAAGTTTGTAACATAGGTTGAAAGAAAAAAGATTGCTGCTTTTCAGTTAATACCATTTTATAAATCTAATCTCTGCTTTCTAAATATAGGTTCATTTCTGTTTCTTCCTTCTGCCAACTGCCTTCTGCCCTTTTCATAACAACAGGCCTTGTCTGTTACATATTATCTAGTTTTCTTTATCTTTTTAAAACAAGCAACAAGGAAAATAAAACAAGAAAATAAAGAAATTGCCAATTCCAACTCCTAACTGACCCAGCATGATGACAGCGTTATTCTGTAAATCTCTATAGAAACAGACTGCCACCTCTACATTTGCAGTAATTGGCTTGTGCATTTGAACTTCTGCTCTTTGGACTAGCATCCTAGTGCTTTATCCAGTTCTCCACCAGGGTTCCTTACCTTCTTAATATTGTCCTATTATTAATTGTGTTCATACAAAACTTATACCTAGACTAAGAAGCTATTGTCTGAACAGAGCGAGAAGATATTCCATAATTTAAGATCAAGGAAGGTGTGCATTAGGGCTGTATTCTTTTTCTACACCTATTCAATCTGTATGCTGAGAAAATCATTCAAGATGCTGGACTTTATGAAGATGGTTATGGCATCAGAACTGGAGGAAGACTCACCAACAATCTGTGTTATGCAGATGACACACTTTTGCTTGCTAAAAATGAGGAGCACTTGAAGAGCTTGCTGTAGAAGATGAAGAACTATAGCCTTCAATATGAATCATCTCTGCATTCATATATATTCATCTATAGGTTCATCTCTACATCAAGAAGAAAATAAATCTTACCATTTGATCAATAGGCAACCTCAGGATAGATGGAGAAGAATACAATTGTCAAACATGTCATATTACTTGGATCCACAAGCAATCCTTTGTACTAGCAGTCAAGAAATCAAAAGATGTGTTCCATTGGGAAAATTTACTTAAGAACCTCTCTAAAATGCTAAGGAGCAATGATGTCAGTTTAAATATGTGTGCCTAATTCAGGCTATGGTTTTCAATCACTTGCTATGTATCAGAGGGATGGACAGTGAAGACAGATGGCAGAATAAGAAATAATACCTTTGAGTTGTGGTGTTGGAGAAGAGTTATGAATATACCATGGACTGAAAAAAGAACAAACAGATATGTCTTAGAGAAAGTCTGGCTAGAATGCACTATGTAGGCAAGGATGACAAATCTTTATCTTAGATACTTTGAGCATGTTGTTGGGAGAGCCTATTCCTTGGAAAGGGACATTATACTTGGAAAGGAGAAAGATCAATGAAGGAGAAGAAGGCTTTCAATGAGATGTGTCAGAGATGATGAGGATGGCACAGGAGCTGTTGTTCATAGTGACTATGAGTTGTACTTAATTCAGTGGCAACTAACAAGAACACCAAAAAATTATGAACTTCAAAAGTTTCTAATATTTTTAACAGTCCAAGATATCCTTCCTTATGTTTATTGTATACCTATATACAAGTATATACCTTTTCTTTCTATCCTCAACTACTTGCCCACTAATCTCCTCTTAAGATTATAGCTTTGAAAACAAGACAGCGGGTGAACTTAGTCAAAGTCAACTTGAATGCAGTGGGATGAGTATTTACCAAAAAATGGGTTGTCTTTTATTCCTTGTCACTCACTTACTCACTGCTTACTAGTCAGTTCTGATTCATAGATATACTCTTTAGGGATTCCAAGACTGTAAATTGCAATGGGAGGAAACTGCCCACCAGAGCTCCCTTCTTTTCCTTATATGTTTACTAAATAATAATTTTTTAAAACATAGACATATTTCATGTAATAGTGAAGGTATTATTTATAGGTAAGTGGTATTTGGCAGTAGTAATCCTAGCGGCATGGCAGTTAAGTGCCTGGCTATTAAAGAAAAGCTTGATGGTTCAAACTCAACAGCCATCAGCTGGCAGTCTGCTTCTATAAAGATTGACAGTCTTGGAAAACTTAAGGATACTGTGCTCTGTCCTATTGTTACTATTAGTTGAAAGTGACTCTGCAGCAATGGGTTTAATCAGATTTTATCCAAACTCTCCACATGTACACTTTTCTTTTTCTAATAAGATTTTTATTTTAATTGTGATTTTAAGGAAAGTTTACAGAAAAGTTGGATTTTCATTCATTCATTGTTGCACATTTACCCCCTGCTTCCCCTTCTCCCAGTTAATTTTCTTTATTTCTTTAATATTCATTCATCATTGCACTCCCCCAGTCCTCTTTGCCATGTACATCTTATTCTGGACTGTTATCAGTCATATGTATAATGCCTAATCATATATTCCCTTTAAACATTTATTACCATATATTAATCATATATCTCCTTAATATATTTTAATATTAATATTTTTGTCCACAATAGAGATGCTTTTCAGTTATATAACATTCTTGTACCATTATTTACTTATATAGAAATTGCTTGAGATGCATCATTTTTGTGAGATGTTTTTAGGTAATGCTTTAATCTTTATATAATAAAAGCACATACATGAATGAATTACCTATTCATTCTGCTGATGTATGTTTGTGACCTTCATTTACTTCACTGATCTATTGTTGTTAGGTGCTATTAAGTCAATTACAAGTCATAGTGATCTTGTGAAGAGCAGATAAGAGCTTTGCCCTACCTTGCCTCATTCTCAAAATTTCCAATTCAAACCTATTATTCGGTCAGCCCAACCATTGTAGTATCTTTTAAAAGTATTTCTAAGGCTTATGTGCAGCTTCTAGTATTTGCAAAGGTGGATGAACAGCACAGGAGAGGAAGACCCTGGATGAGATGGATTGACACAGTAACTGGTGTAATGGGGCTAGGTGTGTTGGAGTCAGTTGAGATAGGCTTAAGACAGAGCAGAGTTCAAAGCTATTGCACCATAGGGTCACTATGAGTCACAAGCAACTTGATGGCATATAACAACAGTATAAGAATTACTGAATCTGAATGAAATTTCTTTATTTCGTTTTCTAGCCAATCAGAGGAACATTGCTAATTCTCAAAAGAATTCTTTATTAATGGAAATTGAGAGATACTCAGTCATGCAAAACTTTATAACTTGTATACAAAGCAGTAGTTTCTTTTCTGAGGTATTAATAAAAATCTATTAATGTGTTTAGGCAATTGTCATATATTAAATTTAAAACAATGTGCTAAGATCTATGATGGAATCCTATATAATGCTTTTTGGGAAGAATAGGAGAAAAACAGTCTTGACAATGTTGAAATTTGTCAATAGGCTGAAGAGACAAACAGGAAAGAAGAGAGTGTTCCAAGGATAATAAAGAGCACATGCCAAGATATTAAAATGGGAGAGGAAAAGGATGCTTCAGGGGCTTGTCAATGCCAGGATCTGGCATGTGTTTGATACAACTGTAACAGTCTGGCCCAGTGAGACACAGCCAAGTAGTAGCCATGTCTTCCACAACCTAATTTGCAACATACGGTCAGACAAAAGAGGTTTTTGGATTTGTGAATTTACTTAACCAAAAATTCACACAAGGCATAAGTTTAAGCCAGAATTTGTTAAACATTTAGCAAATTCCTTTATTAAAATGATGAAATCTTTATGATATTGAATTATTGGATAGATGCATCACTGTGACCATAGAAAACCTCTCCAGATTTTATTTTAGCTAGAACTTTGAGCCGAACAGACGTTGCTTATCGATGTCAACATTCTCTTGTCTGGACTAGGCAGAGCAGATAATTGCACTTTCTCAGAATGCTTTTTAAATGGGCTGGGGGCAGGTCCTTTATTTTCCTCCAGAATTGAAGAGATGATGAAGTGTTTTCTACATAAAGCCATGATGAATGCCATATCCTCCACCTACTCCTATCCACTCCATTCTCACTCTGTCCTTGCAGCAATTGCACATATTAGTGTGCAAAGTATAGGAGTAAGAAATACTACTTTGTAATAACTGCTTCTTCTCTGAGTTCTGTATTCTGTTGAGCTTGTGAAAACTTAGTGGCTTTCTTTTATTCCTTCCTGAAGTTATGCTATTATTTCCTGAATTTAAGAAATGCTGTATCAAAAAAATAAAAAATAAAAAACAGAATTGCTGTATCATCTGGATGGTGTATTTTTTATAGATCTGACTAGCCTCTGTTTTGTTAGCACAATTAAAGCTGTATAATCTCCATTACTTTGGCACTGTGTTTGAGAAATCTTTTGCAGTCTAGATGCACCACAGTACTGTCTCATCTGGGATCCTATCTTCCCTTAAAAATGGTGAAAGACAAGTAGGTAGAGGGTGAACCCATAGCAAGCGCTTCCTGTTTTCTCCCTGACCTGCACCTTTCCAAAGCAGTGGCCTCAGAGCCAACCAAATGCTTTAATAAGGAAAAAGGCAAAGTTCTGAGAGACAAAAATAACATGTAAGTCAATATCTCAAATATGTGCTAGCTAAAATCTTTGGCTTTTGTAATTATTTGTTACAGCAGGTTTCTAAGCAACTCCCACTGCTGTATTTAATAGCTTGGTGGGTGCCCAGACAAGGCCTGCAAAACTAAACTCAAATAATATAGAGAAATATGTTATTGGACCTGCTCACACTCTCCATCCGGACCATGTGAAGAAACAGAGTGAGGAGAAGCAGCTCCTTACTGTTGTGATGATGGTGTGATATAAGAACGTAGGTGCTACAGTTTAGACAAAGTCCCATTCACATCCTTTCCCAATCTTTAATTTATTTTCTGACCTTCGATAAGTCACTTTACAATTATTTTCACAAATCAGGAAAGCAAAATCCTTGAAAGAAAGAGTAAAATTTTAAATTTTTATGTTCTTAGAAGCCAAAACTTATCTCATTTCTGTCCAATGGAACAGACTCATAGCTGACCATCAGTGGGTTTTAGGAGGTTGTAAATGGCTCTGGTGGCTTGGTAATAATTGTGATACAGACCCAAAGATAGACAGTTTGAATGTGCCGGCTGTTCCACTGGAGAAAGTTGGACAATTTCCTCCTGTGAATCTTACTACCTCTGAAAATCTGCTAGAAGGTCAGCTATGAGTCTGTTCTGACTCAATGGTACATATCAAAACCCAACAAATATCATCAAGGAGATTGTCCATCTTTTCCCACAAAGCAGCAATTAATTGCTGCCTTTGGGTTCACAGCACAACGCTGTACCCACTAGGACACCAGAGCTCCCTTACATTCTTAGAGAGGAACCCAGTTCTTTTACATAGTTGTGTTTAGTGTGTGTAGAATGGATATATTAAAAAACAACAAAATGAACTCTCTCAAACCCATAACTGATCCTCTGTTGGGTTTCTGAGGCTGTAAATCAGACAGGAGGATATTTTTCATTTTTTTCCTGAATAGCCATTGGTAGATTTGATCTGACAGAGTCATGGTCTTTGGGTTAACAGCAAAGCTAATTATGGACTCTACTGTTAGAGCTCTTTTGATTTTTCAGGCTTTTATTTTCCTCATCAGTACGAAGTGATAACAGTAGCCACTGCTGAGAACATTTAGTGAAGCTCCACTTGGGGGCAAGCCTGGCAAATACTGGGAGGGAAGACACTGGGAGAATATTTTTCTCATTTCCTTCCTTTCTCCAAATTTCTCACTTTCCTTCCATATTGTAGAACTTAGCAGGTGTCTGTCATCTGAAGAGTTTTGTTAATTTGTTTGCCTTTTCAATTAGAGGCACAATGCCCCTCTCTGTTCAATGACATGTGATAGATAAAGCCTTTATCATTATCAGTAATAAAAGCATAAATAGTAGTTTGGTGCCTAATTTGCAACTTCATGAACTAATGGAAGAATGTTTTCATACCACCCACATCTCCAGCCGCCTTTCATAAAGTGATCTGGTGGCCTACTCCAAAGTTAGTAGGGGCCACTCATTGGAAAGGGACATCATGCTTGCAAAGAGGTTCAATGAAAGAGAGGGAAACCCTCAAAGAGATAGACTGGCCTATAGATACTGAATCTATGACAATGGGTCCAAATATGTCTGAGATGATGAGAACGACATATGATAGGACAAAGTTCAGATCCATTATTCAGAAGGTGTCTACAACAGCAACTCCAAACCCATTGAATTAAAAGGCATCTTTGGTGCTTTGGGATATGAACAGGCACTTCATCGAAGACGACATTCAGATGGCTAACAAGCACATGAAGAAATGCTCAAAATCCCTAGCCCTAAGAGAGATGCAAATTAAAACAACTATGAGAT
>NW_006399806.1:9273190-9275378 GCF_000299155.1 Elephantulus edwardii | reverse complement strand
AAACCCAAAATCTCTGTAAATGTTTATGAAAATTAATAAAATATAATTATAGAAAAAAAAGGCATCTTTGGTGCTTTGAGTTCCCCAATAGTAGCTCTGGGGAAGACATAGATAGTTTAATCTTGCTAAGATTTATAGACTTGGAAATTGATGGAGGGTGGCTCTGAGTGGGAATCTATTTGACAATAGTGAGGTTGATTTGTTGTTGTTTTTGTTGTTAGATGAAGATTTAGCTGTTTTCCACTCAGAGTACACTACACACACACACACACACACACACACAGTCAATTTTATTATAACAGTTAAATTCTCTAAAGGTAGAACAATAAATATGTCTAATTCTTTACATTAAAGCAGTGATTATGGACTTTAATAAAGTCTTCTTTACTTCACAGGTAAATGTTAATTACAATAATATTCTTCATGAGGTCAGATTTATGATGTTTTTATTTTTTATTATGTGCCTTGAGTCAGAATCAACTCATAGCTGAGCCTCCAGTGGGTTTTCAGAGACTGTAAATCACATGGTAGAAGATTACCCATCTTTCTCCCAATGAGCAGCTGGAGGACTAGAACTGCTTGTTTTGGGTTGGCAGCATTATTTACCCACTAGGCCACTAACCTAACTCTCTAAATTGATTACCCAAGTAGATAAATCTATATACACATATGCATATATATTATCGAATCATGTATTTCATTTAGAAAATCAATGAAAAAAGTAGAACTTTTTAAGATGAACACAACTGGTTGAAGATAAAGGTTATAATATCAATTTCATGATTTACTTCAGTCTATTTCTGCATTTCATGGCACATATTTTAGAAAGATTCTGATTCCACATAAAGGTTATTTCAAATGGTCCTAGTTATATCTTTGTACTTATTTGCAGTCACTGATGGTCTGTAAATAATTCAATAACAGATACTTTGTGAATAATAATTAAGAAACTGAACACGAAACCTAATATATTCATAGACACCAACTAATCTGTTTTCACAAACTAACATTCTGGTGCCCTGCAATATCACTGAAGAAATATTTGGTCTGATTTTATAGAATAGTCAAAAATACTTAATCTCAAATTGAAATAAAATACTGAAAATGACATCCTTTTAGTATATTTGGATACAATGATATCTAATGTCACTTCAAAATTTGTTGACTAAAATGTTTACTGTGATTTGTTTCTGGTTGTTAAACTGAAAGCATCCTTTTAAAAGCAAAATTTACTTTAGTTGTTGTCTTTGACAGTAGTTATTATGCCCATAAGTACAGCAGGCAGTTATAGTTGCTGTTAGATGCTGATGCTAATCGTTACTCATATTAAGCCTTGCTTTCTCCTATGTCATCTTCAACCTCTCTGATATTCTTTATTTCATAGATACAGTCACCATGTCAGTCCATGTATTTGAATCTTTTTCTCCTTCACTGGCCTGACACTTTTCCCAGCAGGATGTCTTTTTTCCACAGCCTGTCCTTTCCTAAAAGCATGCCCCAAAATATGTGAGAACAAGTTTCATCATCCTTGCCTCTGAGGAGCACCTGGTTGCATCATCTTCAAGATATATTTGTTCTTTTGATTGCCAATGGATTATTCAATGCTCTTCTTTCACTGCATAAGTCAAAGGCATTAAATCATCTGTCAGTCTTGATTCATTATCCAACATTCAGATGCATAGCAAACAACTGAAAAAATGCACATGGATCATGTGTACCTTACTGTTCAAACTGGTATCATTGCTCTATAGTACTTTGGAGAAGTCCTTGACAGCCAGTTTTCCAAGGGAAACACATCTTTTGATTTCTTGATCAAGGCTGCTGATTGTAGCTCTAACTAAGATAAAAATAATGGACAATATCAACCTTCTTTCTATCAATCATGATGTTGTCTATTGGCCCAGTGAGGAATTGGCAGAAACAGAGGAATTTAAAGAAATAACATATGAGCAAGAGCCTACGGTGATGAAGGAAGAAGTTCAAGCTACTTTGAAGGAAATAGCAAAAAATAAGGCCCCAGGAATAGATGGTGTACCAATTGACATATTTCAGCTAACAGATGTTTCCCTGGATGTGCTCACCAAGTTGTACCAAGAAATCTGGAGAACAACCACTTGGCCAACTGACTGGAAGAGATCTATATTTGTTCCCATTCCAAAGAAAGGTGACCCAACTGAGTGTGGAAACT
>NW_006399806.1:9236090-9270800 GCF_000299155.1 Elephantulus edwardii | reverse complement strand
GTGAGATGATATCTCATAGTTGTTTTGATTTGCATCTCTCTAAGAGCTAGGGATTTTGAGCATTTCTTCATGTATTTTCTGGCCATCTGAATGTCTTCTTTAGTGAAGTGTCTATTCATGTCCTGTGCCCATTTTTCAATTGGGTTGTTTACCTTTATCTTGGAATATTATAAAAAACTATACTCAAACAAATATGAAAACCTAGAGGAAATGGACAAATATACACAACCCACTTTAACTGACAGAAACTGAAATTGAACATCTGAACAGACCCATTATAAAAGAAGAAATTGAAAAAGTAATAAAACAACTTCCAACCACAAAAAGCCCTGGGACAGATGGTTTTATAAGTGAATTTTATTAAACATTCGGAGAAAACTGTCACCAAATCTACATAAACTATATCAGGAAATAGAAAAAGATGGAATTTTTCCAGTCTCATTTTATGAAGCAAGCATATTCTTAATACCAAAGCCAGGTAAAGACACTACTAAAATAGAAAATGATAGGTGAATATCTCTTATGAACATAGATGCAAAAATCATGAATAAAATCCTGGCCAATAGAATCCAACAATACATTAAAAAAAATCATCAGGACCAAGTGAGATTCATAACAGGTATGTAAGGATGGTGCAACATAAGAAAAGCAATCAATGTAATTCATCACATTAATAAAGCAAAGAACAAGAACCACATTATCCTATCAATTTATGCAGAAAAGGCTTTTGACAAAATTCAGCACTCTTTCCTGATTAAAACACTCAACAAAATAGGCTACAAGGGGAATTTCGTCAATATAGTAAAAAGTATATATGCAAATCTGAGAGCCAACATTGTTCTTAATGGAGAGAGATTAAAGACATTCCCCTTGAGAACAGGAACCAGGCAAGGATGCCCACTATCACTGTTCCTATTCAATATTGTATTAGAAGTCATAGCTATAGCGATAGGACAGACAAGGAAATAAGAGGTATCCATATTGGCAAAGAGGAGGTAAAATTATCTCCATATGCAGATGATATGACAGTATACCTATAAAACACTAAGGACTCAGCAAGGAAACTACTGGACATAGTTGACCAATTCAGCAAAGTGGCAGGATACAAGATCAACATACCAAAAATCAGTTGGATTCCTCTAGAGTGACAAAGAGAAAACAGAACTGGATCTTAGAAAAACAATGCCCTTTACAATTGCTAACCACAAGAAAAATACCTGGGAGTAAATCTAACCAGAAGCACAAAGGATCTATCCAAAGGAAATTACAAAACATTTACTACAAGAAACAAAAAGAGACCTAGAAAAGTGGAAGAATATCCCTTGCTCATGAATAGGAAGACTCAATATTGTGAAAATGACAATACTACCAAAGGCAATTTACACATTCAATGCAACACAAATACCAATTCCATTCTTCAATGAGATGGAAAAGGCAATATCCAATTTCATTTGGAATGGAAGGACGCCCCGAATAAGCAAAGCACTCCTTAAAAAGAGAAATAAGGTAAAAGGCATCTTACTCCCTGATTTCAAATCCTACTACACTGCCCTCCTGGTGGTCAAGACAGTGTGGTACTGGTGTAATGACAGACAAATAGATCAATGGAATAGAATAGAAAATCCAGAAATCAGCCCATCTACCTGTGGTCAGTTGATTTTTTACAAAGAGATGTAATCAGTTAAGTGGAGAAACAACGTTTTTTAAAAGTGGTGCTGGAAAAATTGGAAAACTACCTGTAGAAAACTCAAGCAAGATCCACACCTCTCTCCATACACAAAACCAACTCAAAATGGATCATGGACCTAGAACTAAAACCAAGGACTATACATTTCATTAAAGAAAAGCTTGGAAGAACTCTAGAAGTCCTAATCCACAACATCAATAGTCTTCCAAGTATCCTGAAAAATCTACAACCAGGAGAAGATAAAATAGATGAGTAGGATCTTCTGAGAATCAAATCCCTGTGCACATCTAGAAACTTCTCCAACAGAGTGAAAAGGAAAGCCATGGATTGCGAAAAAATATTTGGTAATGACATGTCAGATAAGGAACTTATAGCTAGAATTTATATAAATAATTTTAATCATCCCCTTGAGAATGTCCTATTGGTGATTTGGGGACTACTGTTTGCATTATATTTTGTGAAGTAGATTCTAACTTATAGGGAGGATATCTGATAGAGTGAATTGTCCCTCAGGACTTCCTAGGTTGTAATCTTTATGAAGGAACACTTTAGGTTTTAATTTTACAGGAGCAGAATTGTCCATAGCTGATGAATTGTAACTGCTAACGTTTTGGTTGGCAGACACGGTCTTCCCTGTTGTGCCATGAAGGCTGTTTTAGAAACGACTCAACAGCTCACTCTCCTTGCCATCTCAATCAGTCAGAACCAATTCATAGCTGACCACCTCACATAGAAGATTTTCCACCTTTCTCCTACTGGTGGATTCAGAGCAACTACCAATTTAGTATGGTATCGGATGTCATGCAGTTGGCTCTGATTCATAATAACTTTCTGTATAACAATTAAAAATGGCCTAAATCAGCACTGTCTACAAGATCTTTCACATGTTAGAATCTATTGCTGAGATGAATATATTCATTCTCCTGGTTGAGACTTTTCCTCATTTTCACTGGCTCTCTTCTCTAGCAAGCATGATGTATTTCTAGCATTTGACCTTTTCTTATGAGATGTCCAAAGTAACCAAGATGAAGTCTTATTTCTTTGGCTTCTAGAGAGTATGCTGGCTGTATTTTTTCTAATACTTTTTCTGTCCTCCTTATTCATTGTTCAGCTCTCAGATGCATAACAAGTAATTGGAAAGATCATGGCCTGAATCATGCACCTTAGTTCTCAAACTGACATCATTACTTCTCAATAATATGGAGACGTCACTAACTACAGACTTTCTCAGTGCATTGCATCTTCTTATTTCCTGACAGTTGGTACCAAAGAAAAGTATTTTTATGGAAAGTGCAGAGAGATGGAATTGGAGAATAAAGAGGGAAGAACTCACTCTGCAAGCTGAAAGAACTAAAAAACAAACTTAAACCTTGAGTCACAATATTAAAAGATGCTATTACTATGAGTCATAGGTGACTCAACAACATATACCAACAACAAGGGCAATATATTGAATGTCAGTGTAATTCACCATATTAACAAAGTAAATAACAAGAACCGTATGATCTTAGCAATTGAAGCTGAAAAGACATTTATCAAAATCAAACACCTCTTCCTGATAAAGACACTCAGCAAAATTGAGATAGAAGGGAATTTCCTTAGCATAGTGAAAAGTATTTATGCAAAATGAAGAGCCAACATCATTCTCGATGGAGAAAAACTAAAAGCATTTTCCTTGAAAACAGGGACCAGACAAGGATGGCCACTGTCACCATTTCTATTCAATATTGTATTGGAAGTGCTTGCTAGGGCAATACCACAGAGAGGAAATAAAAGGCATCAAGATCAACGAAGAGATGGTTTAACTATCACTATATGTAGATGATGTGATAGTATATACAGAAACCCCCCAAAACTCAACGGAAAAAGAAAACAAAACAAACTTTTAGGGTTAGCAGGCCAATTTAGTAGAGTGGCAGGATATAAGATCAATATCCAGAAATCAGTAGCATTCCTCTACAGTAACAAAATGAACTCAGAGAAGAAAACCAAGAGAGCAATACCATTTACAATAGCCAGCCACAAATTGAGATACTTGGCAGTAAACCAAATGAGAGACACAAACAACCTGTACAAAGAAAACTATAGAACCTTTCTGAGTGACACAATAAAACATATAAATAAAGGAGGAAATGTTTCCTGTACATGGATAGGAAGATCCAATATTGTGAAAATGACAATTTTCCCAAAAGCAATCTACATGTTCAACGCAATCCCAATACAGATAGCAAATTAATTTTTCAAGGAGATTGAAAGGGAAATTGTCAAGTTTATTTGGAAAGGCAAGAGACCTCAAATAAGCAAAACACTTCTGAGAAACAAAAATGAGGTTGGAGATATAGCACTCCCTGACATCAAAATCTACTACACAGCAGTAGTAACCAAAACAGCATGGTACTGATATGATAACAGGTACATAGGCCAATGGAACAGAATTGAGAACTCAGAAATAGACCCAACTATCTATGATCAACTGATATTCGAAAAGGAAATAAAACCTATCAAGTGAGGAAATGACAATCTCTTCAACAAATGGTGCTGGCTAAATTAGACTGCCACATGCAGAAAGTTGAAAGAAGATCCACGTCTCACACCATGCACAAAAATCAACTCAAGGTAAATCAGAAACCTGGAGTAAAGCCCGAAGCCATAAAGTTCATAAGAGACAAAGTAGGATAAAGCTTAGAAGGCCTAGTCTGTGGTAGTAAGAGACTGCCAAATATAGCCAGAAATGCACAATCTGAAGAGGATAAAATTGATGAATGGGACCTTCTAAAGATTATATCCTTGTGCTCCTCAAAAACTTTTCCAAACATGGTGAAAAGAAAACCTACCAACTGGGAACAAACATTTAACAATACCAGCTCAGACAAGAGTCTCATAATGAAAGTTTACAAAACACTCCTGGGCCTCCACCAGAAAAAAACTGTTAACCCACTTACAAAATGGGCAAAAGACATTGAAAGAATTTTCACAGAGGAAGATATTCAAAGGGCCAACAGACATATGAAAAGCTCAAAATCACTGGCAATAAAAGAGATGCAAATCAAAACCACAATGAGATACTATCTCACTCCAGTAACAGTGTCAAAGTTTAACAGGAAGCAAGTAATAAATGTTGGAGAGGATGTGGTGAGATAGGAACTCTTACATTGTTGTTGAGATTGTAAAATGGTACAACCATCTGGAAGGCAGTTTGGAGCTTCCTCAAAAAAACTGAACATAGAAATTCTATATGACCCAGCTATTCCATTGTTTGGAATACACCCCAAGAAAATGAGAACTGAGGCTCAAATAGAAATTTGTACACCAATGTTCATAGCAGCACTATTCACAATAGCAAGAACATGAAAACAGCCCAAATGTCCAGCCCCAATCAAATGGGTTGAGAAATTATGGTATATTCACACAATGGAATAATACACAGCACGCAGGAGCAGTGGTTTTATAAATTACCTAATTTGGGAGGGACTGGAGAAGATTATGAACTAATGCAGTTCCATAAGGACAAATACTATATAAAACCATTCTTTTAGAATGAGTATGAAGATCCAAGGGAGGGAAGGGTGAAAGCAGAGGGGTGAGGATATGGGGGGGGGGGGTACTAATCATGAGGTCACATAATTTGATGGGGGGAGGGAAATAGGAAGGATCTGGTGTGAAAACAATGTATTTGAATTTTGCTATACACATGGATTTCACCTGATGGTATGCATAGGAATGAAATCAATTACATCTGTGGAAAGAATGACTGGAGAAGCTCAATATCAGCTGTGAAAAACAGGCCAGGTGCTGATTGTGGAACAGACCACCAACTACTCATATGCAAATTCAAGCTGAAGTTGAAGAAAGAAAAATCCACAAGAACGAAAATTTGACCTTAAGTCTATCCCACTCGAATTTCAAAACCATCTCAGGAATAGGTTTGAGATTTTTGAACACCAATGAGTGAAGACCAAATGAGCTGTGGGAGGATATCAAGAATATTGGCCATGAAGAACGCAAAAGATCATTACAAAGGCTGAAGAGGAAGAAAAGACCAAGATGGATGTCACATGAGACTCTGAATATTGCATTAGAGCACCGAGAAGCCAAAGCTAAAGGAAGAAATAAAAAATTAAAGAGCAGAACAGAAAATTTCAAAGGGCAGCTCAGGATGAAAAAGCAAGATATTATAATAAAATGTGCAAAGAGCTGAAGTCAGAAAATAAAAAGGACTGAACTTGCTCAGAATTTCTTAAGCTGAAGGAGTTAAAAAACAAATCCAAGCCACGAGTAGCAATACTTAAGCATGCTTTGGACAGAATGTTAAATGATCCAAGAAACATTAAAAGAAGATGGAAGGAGTATACAGAGTCATTGTACCAGAAGGTATTGGCTGACACAGAAAAATTTCATGAAACAATGTATGAGCAAGAGCCTGTGGTGATGAAGGAGGAAATTCAAGTTGCTCTGAAAGAATTGGCAAAAAACAAGGCTCCAGGAGTTGATGGCATAACAATTGACTTATTTCAACAAATAGACACTGCCCTGGATGTGCTCACTAAGTTGTGCCAAGAAATCTGGAGGACAGCAACCTGGCCAACTGACTGGAAGAGATTGATCTTTGTTCCCATTCCAAAGAAACGTGACCTGACAGAGTGCAGAAATTATTGAACAATATCTTTAATATCACAAGCAAAATTCTGCTGAAACTGGTATAGAAAATTAAGAAAAGAATGATTACATTTTAAAAAAGATTGCGATGGAATAAAAACACAGAATTACTTTAAAAAAAAAAACCTGAATGACACGGAAAAATTCCAGGAAGTACCTACCATGTGAACAGGAGCCAATGGTAATGAAGAAGGAAGAGGAAGCTGTATTGCAGGCATTGACATATTGGACTGGGAAAGTCTCCAGTCAGGGATGTTTACAAATTGTTGAGAAGTAATAATACAGTTTGAGGATAAATGTACACCTGATTCAGACCACTGTAATGTCAATAACTTGCTATGAACCTGAGAGCTGGACAATGAATAAGGATGACAGAAGAATGGATGTCTGTGAGCTGTGATGTTGGAGAAGAGTACTGAATATCCCATGGATTGTCAAAAGAACAAGCAAAAATGTCTTGGAGAAAGTACAGCCTGAATGCTTCTTGGATGCAACGGCTTCACATCACATACTTCAGGGATGTTGTTAGGAGGGTCTGTTCCTTGGAGAGAGACATCATACTTGGAAGGGTGGAAGGTCGGCAAAGGAGAAAAAGACTCTCAGCCAGATGGATTGACATAGTGATTGCTGCAGTGAGCTCTGTTGTGTTAGGAAGTGTGAGCATGACACAGGATAGGACGGGATTCAGATCTGTTGTTTCCATAGGGTTGCTATGGGTTGATCTCGACTAGACAGTATCTAATAACAATTTGTATATTCACAATTTGACATTTTTTGGATAGACTTTTTATGTTGCAGGAAGAACAACTAAGTCCTCTCAAAAGTAGTAACACAATGACAGATAGAATTTCTAGCATATACTTTATAAATGTTTGATTGCATAATTAATACACAAAAATTAAAATACTAGCTATACTGGAGGAAGAAACACAAATAATATGCTCTGTAGACATGCTAATCTTAAAATTCTTTTCATATAATAAAACTGAAAAACAAGAGGGAAAAGGAATTCAGAAAAGAAATGCAAGAAACTTGTGCCGAAATGATTAGCCCTTACTGGAAAGTGAAGAACTAACCCAAACATTCATAAATAAGGCGTGTGATAAGCTGGAGTTTGAAGATCAATTTCTGACATTGTTCATCAGAAGGTAAGTACTAAATTTTAAAGTCCATCCAATTTTTAATTTGTGCTTTTAAAAAAATTTCTTCTCTCTCTCTCTCTTCTCTTCTCCCCTCCCCTCCCCTCCCCTCTCCTCTCCTCTCCACTCCTCTCCTCTCCTCTCTTCTCCTCTCCTCTTTTTCTCAGCCTTGCATACCTGATATCGCTTGAACCATATTTAGGAAAAAAATAGGCTGGTGGTACAACAGTTAAGTGCTTGCCAGGCAATTGAAAGATTGACAGTTTAAATCCATGCAGTTGCTTTGCAGACAAAAGACCTGAAGACTGTAGATTACAACCAAGAAAATGTTATGAAAGAGTTCTACTCTGTCATATCAGGCTTCTGCAGGCTGGAAGCAGCTACACGGTATCCAACAATGACAACATATTTAGAGAATCTGCAATTCATCAACCACATACCTACGTTGATAGGATCCAGTGGAAACTAGACAAAGTGCTAAGAATGAATCAAGTAAAGCAAAGACTGCTAACTATAATTACAAAATTGGGCAAGATGACTTTTAAGGTCCTCCTAGCTTTTGATTCTTTCACCTGAATGATTAAGGAATGAAACGAGTGGTCCTTTAGATGGTATGTATTATCTTCGCTCTGTTGTATTTACTACTTACTATTTATTACAGTTTAATTTTATACTATTTTTCTCTTAATTTGGTGTTTCTCAAAAGGATCACCATTAAATTAAAATGTTATTAGTTTAGAAGCTTTTCATATTTTAAATACTCTATTTATTGCTTTTTAAACATCCTTCTGTGGCTGCCAACTGAAGCATCATTTAAAAATAAATCATGCTTAGGGGCAAAGCATTTTACTGAAATAATAGTTGTACATGTGAAGGCTTGCGGTCTAGTCCTTTCAATTAATATAACAGTGTTCCCAGAAAACAAAACTAAACAAACCACACACACACAAACACACACATCACTGTCTTTTTTAAGTTAATGCTTCCATGAAAACCATAATGGGTCAGGACACCCTTGTGTATTTTTATACCTGCCCATCTTGATATATGTCTAATATTTTCTCTTGTCTTTAATTCTGTGAACATTCTATCCTCAGCGAATGCTTGTTTTTGATGCAATCAAATCCATGGCACACCTGGCTCTGTGGATGAAAAGAGAATGAGTCACTTTGGAGGAGGGCAGTCACATTAACTCTTGGAAGACACAAAGGATAATTTATGAAATTGAGTTTTTTGAGGACATAACATGATGCCCTCAGGAAGATAAAGAACTCACGGACCTCCCCAAAGAGATCATCTCCTATGGACTTGTAAGAGGCTTCAGAACCAGTAAATGTCATATTAAACTTTAGAGTTAATACCGGAGAGTTTAGCAAAGTAGCTGTAAGGTAGTTGCAAGTAGATGTCTGAAGTACCATTTAGAATGTTTCTTCTCAGGCTCTCTCTATGTGGCTGCAAATAATGTCAGTGAACATGTCTGTGCCTTGTTTTGCTTCACTTTTGGAAATGCACCCTTTTTGTCTTTAGTGTCAGTGCAACCTGGATTTCAGGGAGGCAAATCTAAGGAATAACTGAAATGGTATTATTCCCTGGAGTTGTGGCCTTTCATTTTTCTGCAGAAATAGGACTCTTCATTTTGTCACTGAGTTCTTTTCCTAACCATGCACTGAAAGGGGAGAAGAGCATAAAAATGAATGATAAAAGCCTGTCCTCAGATGGACCAGGGCAAAGAGAACATAGTGTTAGGATGGTGTTTCACAATGATAAGGGAAAAGCAATTTGCTCATCTAGGTGAGTGCTTTATCCTCTGGGGGTGTGTAACCCGAAGAAGGTAAATTACTTTTTCCTAGTACCACTTGGTATCCAAGAAGAGATAATTTACTTCATAATGTCAAGACACCCTGCTGTCATGAAAGTGGTTATATCCCTCACTCACAGCAAGGAGAATGCTTGGATCCAGTTGAGCTGATTCCTTCATAAATCATCCAATCCTAGGTTGAACTATCTCTGAAGATACACTAAAGTGTACAAATGAATAGGTGCTTTATTGCAGGAGATGGAACATTTCTCCCCATCTCTACTGGTTATGCTTTAACTACAGTGTTCCCTTGGAAACAGATTTTTTTTAAAAAATCTAAAAGGAAAGTGAACTCCTTCCATTAGTCTATAAGTTGGATAAATTCATCTTATACATGACTCAGGACTGTATACTGTGTGGTTTCTTCCTTTGTGATTCTGTGATTTATTTTACATGTGCAAACGGAGGTTTGGTCAATTGAGAACCTTAAGAAAAGCTCACCATTGAGGAAGAGTTATTCATCTCATTGTAAAGTGACTAGTAACAAGCAAACATCTTGGATGCAGGATGGCCTTAGTTGAACTCCTGTATGACAAGGCAAATAATTTATCACTGAACTGGGAAATCTTTACTCCTGCTACATATTTTGAGACATAATTTTAAAGAGAGTAACACTGAGTGTTGATAGTCATTCTTGTTGTTGTCTTGTGCCATTAAGTCTATTCTGACTCACAGCTGATTCATTCTTATGCATCTTTAAACAGTAGCTCCGTACAAAGTCAGTCTTCAGTGGAGTGGTTAAAGCTCAGCTCTACTTTTCATAAACTGAAAAAATTGCACATTTTACATCACAGCATATAAGAAACTGAAAATCAAGCAAGTAGGTTTATAGACAGAAGGATGGAGTGTATCATTAAATCCTTGTTCCTGTGCTGGATACTGCACTAGATATAAGGATAAAACCTAAACAATACAAATACTATCTCAATGTTCCTGTCTATGGCTTCCAGTCTGTCTAGGTACACAGGAAGTAAGCAGTTATTACACAAATCAATTACAAAAAGTTAAGTTCTGTAAAGGATATTATGAGGGCCTTATTCAGAAGCATAGGTGTCAACATAACTTTTCTCATTTGAATGAGATATCAAAGAATGAGTGGGGAATAACAAGGATAAGAGGGGAGTAATGGGAATTACCGGTAGAAAAAAGAACTTTGCAAGTGGTGCTGAAAGGAGAATGTTGTTTTTTGTTGTTTTGGGTTTTTTGTTTTGGTTTGTTTTTTTTTTGGGGGGGGGACTAACTGAAGTCAAGTTATTTATTGAGTGCCAATTACATACTAGATATTATTCCAAATACGTGGGACACATCAGAGTGTAAACAGATCCCTGCCCTCACGGAGCTTACAGTCTAGCATTTCCCACTTCACTTGCACACTGACCCGGGCAAGTCTGTGCCTCTTTGTGCCTCAGCTGCCAAATGGGAGGAATATGCAGAATCAGCACAGACCATGGAGGACATGCTTGCTGTTCTGTAGATGCCAAACAAGACCCTTACCCCTTGCCCTAGCCTATCTCTTAGGCAAGAAATAGGGCTGGATGTTGATTTTTAACAAGAGAGCACACTGGGGCTAGGGGGTTGGAGCTGGACTGTCTGTCGGCTGTGCGATGGTAGTGGTAGAAGGGCTGTGCAGGGCTGATGATGGCTACACAAATTGTTGCCGCTGCTGCTGCTGCTGCTGTTTCTTGGTGGCTGCCTTGCTGGCTAGGTCCTTGGCCTTCTCTGTAGCTGCCAGTGCTGTCTCTTTTGCCTTTTCCTTGGCTTCCTTGGCAGTTTCAACAAGTGTCTTAAAAGAGGTTTCACCTTGTAGCTTGGCCAAGATGTATTCAAAATCCTTCATAGTCTTGGTCACATTGCTTTTAAATCGAGCCAGACCAAATTCCTGGACAGCTCTGGAGACACCAAGCTAGAGGAGACCCAGGCTTCTCGGTGGATTTCGGTCCAACCACTGTTACCAGAGTTCACACAATAAACACAGCGTTCCTCCACCACCATCAGCCGGGCATGGTTGATGTTCCAGGTGAAGGTGGTCATGGTCTGATTCTGTGGGTCCACAATAGAGTCCTCCAGGATGTACACCGAGTGAGCAACATTGGCAGGAAACAATCGCGCAGCCCAGCGCTGCATCCTGTTGATCTTGGTCAGGAGTCTCCGGGACAGGAGTTTCTGGTCAGGGGTAACCTCCCAGCGTACTATGTCTTCCGTCAAGACTTGTTTGCTGTAGGGATTCAGGTACCGCTGCCAGAAGGCGGCGAACACTTGGTCCTAGGAACTCCGGAGCACGCTCTGGCCCAGGAAATAGTTCACCATTTCGAAACATTAGGAGTGCGGAGCCTGGGGGGCACCTGGAGGCCGGGGGGCACCTGGAGGCCGGGCCAGAGCTCGGCGCCCACCCGCCAGGCTCACTCAATCACCACCGTACCGCGCCCAAGCTTCCGCCGCCATGAGGAGGGGTCAGTGGGTGCTCCATTTCTGGCGCAGACATAGCACTTCCCGAGAATGTTGTTTTTATTGTTAGGTGCCATCAAGTCGACCACACCCATGGTGATAACTGTGGACAACAGATCAAAACCTTGCCTTAACCTGTGCAGTCCTCACAATCTCCACCATGATCAAGTCCACTATTGCAGTCATGGTGTCAGTCCCCCTAATGGAGGGTCTTCCTCTCTTTTGCCGATGCTCTACTTTTCTAAAGGAGCTCTGGTGGCTTAGTGGTAAGGAATTGCATTGCCAACACAAAGGCATGCTGTTTGAAATCATCAGCTGCTCAACGTGAGAATGATGGGCAGTCATGTGTGACGTACTGCTTGACTCTAAAAATCCACTGGAGTCAGCTATGGGTCAGTTCTGACGTGATGGTGCACAACAACAACAACAACTACTTTTCTAAGAAGAGGAGAATGCACTTGATGTATTTAAGGCACTAAGAAGGAATCAATGTGGAAGGATAGATTAAGATAAGCTTTTATTTATTTCTTTTGTTTAATAGGACTTATTCTGTGCCAGGGATAGTTGGAAATGCTTTATAAATATTTATTAACTACCTCTTTATGAAAAACCTGTGAGAAAAATAGTATAATCTCTGTAGTTGTGGACCTAAGCCCCAGAGATTGGTAATGAGAACAAGGAACTTGTCACTGAGGGACTAAATAGCCAAGTAAAATATTCTGAAATATATCTTAAGAGTCACAGTAATTTACAGAATACAATCATCAGAAATAACTAGACATATCTGATCAACATCTGAAGAATAAAACTGAGAGTTAGATATGTAACAAGAATGAGAAGTAAGTTAAGCTTCTACAGTACTTTACAAGAGAATTAATGGTACTAGGGCACTGGCAATATAAAGAGATAACTGGATCAAAAAGTGTTTCAGGGATGGAATGGACAAGACTTAGAAATGTAACTGGTGTAGTTTAGGTCAGAAGGAAGAAGTGAAGATGCATTTTCAAATTTCTGCCATATGTAATATATCCATTTTGGGACCGCTTGCTGTTTTAGGACCACAGACCGAAAATTATATTTGGGTAGTAGGGGACAGAAGAAACCATACATTTTGCGTTAGCCATATTTTTTTTTTTAAGTTTCTGGGATATATTTGTGTGCAAATGTTGAGTTAAAATGTGGATTTGGGAGAATATAACTCAGAAATCGTATTTGTGGAAAATTTAGAAACTACTTCTAACTTGGCAATGAATAAGGACTACAGAAGACTCGCTGACTTTGAGCTGTGGTGTTAAAGAAGCACTGAACATCCCATGGGCTGCCAAAAGAACAAACTAGTATGTCTTAGAGAAAATGCATCCAGAGTGCTCCTTGGAGGCAGAAATTATAAAGCTTTGTCTCACATTCTTTGGACATTGTTGCTACGAGAGACTAATCCTTGGAAAGGGACATCATCTTTCAAAATGTGGAGGTTTGGCAAAAGAGAGAAAGACCCTCAGTAAGATCAAATGATATAGTGACTGCTACAATGGTTAGTGTGAGGATGGCACAAAATAGGACAGGATTCAGATCTGTTGTTCATAGGGTTACACTATAGATTGTACTCTACTTAATAGAACCTAACAACTTCTAACATGCATATTTCTTCTTTAGATCCTAAAAGAACCAATGATCTAAGTAGCTAGCTCTTTGCTGTTGAGTAGAAACCAACTCCTAGCTGGCCTTCCATTGTGTTCATGAGACTGTGAATCACATGGGGAGAGTTTGCCTGTTTTTCTTCCTAAAGAGATACTGGTGAGTTTGAACTACCACAGAAACATGGCCATTGGGTTAGCAGTGCAAGATAAAAAACAAAACAAATAAAATGATGTTTAAGAAAAATAATGATTCTGTAGACATTTTATAAAATTTATACCTTTGGGGATGTTTATGCTAACTGTGTACAACTGGAAACTTTTTACAGTGAAATGTTTTAGAGAGGCAAGGTAAAAAGAGAAATAGTCCTAGTCATCAATTCCTGTTCTTTTAATAGCAGTCATGGTTGGCAGCTTGTATTCTGAGTTTCCAAATAAAATTTTAAAAAGTCCTCCTCTTCATTCTTACCTTAAATCTTAGTGGACCAAGATCTAACCCAATTCTATAAATCCCTAAAAGACTTTTCCTAAAATCAAGAAGCTTGCTTTTTCTGGGTTAGAATCTGTACTGAAGTGATGTTCAGGTAATTTCTCCCCCCACCCCCCGCCCCCATCATGCCTGACTACAAAATGGAGCACCAAATGAATGGATGCCTGGAGAAAGTAATTCTACCTAAATCTACTTTGTGAAAAGTGGTTCTCTCACAATTTATGACACCTAATAGTATTTTCTGAGAAAAGAGAAGAGCTTTGGAAGCCATCGTTCTTCAATCTCATAATTCCTTTGTTATCTTCAATTTATTCTCTTCTGCTTTTCTGTATTTTCCAATTTTGGCTTTTCCTAACTCTTACCTCGGGCTTCCTTTGTATTTTCTCCTCTTGATCCATGAACAAACATGTGACATTTACTAGTGAACGTGTCTATATGTCCATGTCTATGTATCAAATTTATTTCTAAAAATTAAGATAGAAAAGAAAGCTTGTCTTTCACTTAATGACCTCCACTCTTCTAATCAGTGTGAAATATGAGGACAAATTCCCAGGACAGTGAGTCTCTACGTTATGAAGTGAAAGGAGGGCTATACACAGAGCCAGTTCTACTGAAATGATTTTCAAATTCTTTTGAGCACTACTGTTCTATGCTTTGTCTTTTCTTTAACAAATACGATGGTCTATGATAAAATAACAAAATCAGATTTATAGGAGTGAAAGTAATAAAAGATTTTCCAGAAAAAAGCAATATTATGTCATGAAATAAAATGGATTATGAGAGAAATGTTCCACATTTCCCCAACAAATTCATATGAAAAACAAAAGGGATACAATGTAGCTTCACAAATAACGGATCATGTTAATAAAGGTCCCAATCATAAAGAATCTAGTGTGCCAAGGAGCATAATGTGTGAAAGAGTTCCATAGTTGACACAAAATGTACAATGTATATATTATGTACGTAAAAAGACAATAATTAAAATGTTTACTTTCTCATATTTAAAAAAAAGAAAGAAAGTAGGGGGTGAGCAAAAGTACATTTTCTACCCAAAGAGTTTAGGAAACTTACTGAAAGTTACTTAAAGTTAAACTAGTAGATCCAAGATTAGTTCCTTATCTCCAAACTCTAGGGAAAGCTCAAGGAATAAATGTAACCTGAGAAGGACCAGGTGAATAAAATACTTGTGATTTCACATTACTCACTATATAATTAAAGGCTTCATGTTTTAATTGATTTCTTTGTTATATCCCTATTATTAATTCTGGAAACATTCAGTTCCTATCTCCAGAATTTAGAATTTTCAAAATACTGTAATGAGAGAAAAAAAAATCATTAAGAGTAAAAATGATTATGTGACCCAAATGTCATTGGTAATAGGAAATTTCATAACCTTGAAAGCGATGAGCTGTGCTCATCAAGTATGTGGGCAAATATGAAATAATGCAGAAAATAAATGAATGGAAAGATATTAGTAAGCACTGGAATAATATCTATAAAAATTGAAAAATACCCTGTACATGATATAATTTCAGATCAAGGAGAACTTGAATAGCATGAGGTTGGCCTTGGGGGAGGGAGGGATATGTACCCCAAGAGAGAATCTTCCTCTGGAATTGCTTCTGAACATCAAAATGGAGCCTAGGGAGAAGGTGTTAGCTAATTCCGAATAAGCTCTGGACATTATTTTAGGACTTCTCCTTATTTTAAGGGAAGCTCTGGTGACTTCGTGGTAAAAAATTCACTACCCAAAGAACATGGTTCAAAACCACCAGCTATTCTGTGGTAGAAAGATGGTCAGTCTACTCCCATGTGATTTGCTGCTTCTGAAAACCTGCTGCAGGCTCAGCCTTGTGTTGGTTCTGGCATCATAGTACACAGCAACACACTTAAGGGAGCTCTGGTGGCTTAGTAGTAAAGAACCATTCCACCAACCCAAAGGTGCATGGTTCTAATCCATCAAAATCTCCATAGGAGAAATATGGGCAATCACATCCAGTGTGATTTACTGCCTCTGAAAGTACGCTGAAGGCTCAGCATATGAGTTTGTTCCGAATAGATTGTATACAGCAACAAAAACTTATTTTAAAGGATGATTAAACTAATGAAAAGAATAAAGAAGAATGTAAAACTCTCCTGTAATCTGAAATCCAGAGAGATAACCTCTCTTAACATATTGCTTTTTTTGCTCTCAATTGGTAGGAAGATGTACTCGAGATATGAAGAGAGATAATAACTCTACGATTGAAAAAAATTAAGTTAGAATGGATTGTAAATGAGTTTGAGGAACCTCAATTACCCAGTAAAATAGGAAACAATCTTTGTGCATCACTATTTTTATATTCTCTCTCTCTCTCTGTCTTCATTACTAAATGGTACGCTTCTTGATGGCATGAGTTATGATATTTTCAGAATTGATTTCCTAAAGACAAAGAATATGGTGACTAGTGCATTATAAGGGAGTTCAGTTGACTTAGTCTGTAGACAGTTGAACTGCTATGCCAAAAGTCATGTTTCACTATTGGATTAAATCTATCTCTGAATGAGAAAGATGGGCACTGTCCTCCCCTGTAATTTACAGCTTTGAAAACTACTGGGAGGTCAGCCATGAGTGGGAACTTAGTCCATAACATTAGGTGACTATGCAGTAGGTGTCTAGTAAATACTTTGATCAGAAACAGAAAAAGAACGTTGGTGGGGGTGGGAGGATTGGGAAAATAAAAAAGATGTGACAAAGACCAGAACTGAGCTTGTCTAGGATTCTTATGACAGTGTGAATTTTCTTAAAGGTGTTTGGGGAATCAGGGAAGGAAAGAGAACCTTGTCTGAGTATACAGAAGACTGACAAAGACCCAACCAGCTCTCTCTTTCCTTCATTAATTTTCATCAAGGATTTTAAAAGTATAAAAAGAAAAACAACCACGTGCAAATCAAGACCGAATAAAAGAACGGTTCATTTCTTTATGCCTTGGAGATATGCAGATGTTCAAATGCTTGAGAAATCATAGACAACAGAAGTGTCAGAATTTTGGAAACACTAATCACTGGTACCCAGTGGCAAGAAGCTGCGCTGCAATCCCAAAGGCACACAGTTCTAATCCATCAGCTGCTCTGTGGGAGAAGGATGGGCAACCTCCTCTCATGCGATTAACTGATTCTGAAAACCCACCAGAGGGTCGACTATGCATCGGTGCTGACTCAATGGTACAGAACAACACACAATAATCCAGGGGGGAAAAAGATTTGTAAACATTGCTGTCTAGATTCCCAGTAACCATTGTCACCCAAATTATAGAATGAATGATTAGTCTGAGCCAGATAGATTGGAATGAAATGGGCTCTCTTGTTTATCAGTGGTGTAAATTTCAGAAAAATACATAACTTTTTATGCCTCGGTTTTCTTATCCACAAAATTAGAGTAATATCAATAAAGTTAGGGATACTGTATGCTGGCCACATTTATCAGTAAGATTGGTATTATTACTAACACTTTGAAGTGATTGTTGACAGTAAATAACTACATTAAAATAAATCATACCTTACAAGCCTGGTTTTCTTTTTAAAAAATGAAACATTTAGATTGACTATTCAAAGACATTGCATTGTAGTTGTTGTTGTTGTTATGTGTTGCTGAGTCACTTTGACTCATAGCGATCCTATGTACAACAGCTCCGAACCCTGCTCTTTCCTGAGCCAACGTTACCATTTTGGACACACCTACCTGCATTACTCTAGCCACCGAGTCAATCTATCTTACTGAGGGTCTTCCTTTCTTGTGCTGTCCAACCACCCTCCCAAGCACGATGTTCCTCTTCAAGGACTGGTCCCTCCTTGTAGCCTGTCCAAAGTGTGTCACACAAAGCTTATGAATCCTTGCCCCCAAGAAGCAGCTTAGTCACTCTCTCTAGGATGAACCTATTTGTTCTCCTAGCAGTCCATGGTATATTTAATACTCCTCTCCAGCACCACAGCTCAAAGACATAAAATCTCCTCTATCAGCCCTAGTCATTGTCCAGCTCTGTGATGCATAGCATGTAATTGCAAAGACCATGGCCTGGATCAGGCACACCTTAGTCTCCATACTGACATCTTTACTCTTCAGTATTCCAGAGAAGTCCCCAAGAGCAGATTCTCCCTGTGCAATTTATCTTTTGATTTTCTGACCACTGGTACCAAGAGTGTTGATTATGGAGTGAAGCAAACGTAAGTTGTTAGTAATATCAATCTCTTCATCATCGATCATGATCCTGCCAAATGGCCCAATAGTGAGAATCTTTGTGTTCTTGATGTTGTGCTCTTATCCAACATTGTAAACATAGATACCCTTTAATAGCAGGAAAGCTCCTTAACAAAGTCTTTACTGATTTCCCCACGACTATCCTTAAAGAAGGACATACTGTTTGGAAGGGTAGATGGTCAGTACAGGCATGGAAGATCCTGGATAAGGTTAGTTGACTGTGGCAGTGGTGACAAGTCTGTCAGAGACAGTGAGGTTGGCTCAGGATAGGGCAAGGATCAGAGCTATTGTTCATAGGATTGTTGTTGTTGCCAACTCAATGGCATGTAACAACACAACAATGGTAAATCTGTTCATAGGGTTGCTATGAATCTTGGTCAACTTGATGACATCTAAGAACAACATAGCAATGATGCAAGGGAGCTTTGGTGGCCTAGTGAAAAGTAGCTGCACTATCAACCTAAAGGCACACAACTCAAATTCACCAGCTGCTCCATAGAAAGAAGACAAACAACCCGTGCTAGTACAATTTATTACATTTAAAAACCCCACTTCCAGGTCAGCTATTCAACAACAATGAACAGCAACCTAGCAATGGTGGCACAAATAAACATTAAATAGACACATTGAATGACACATACCTTTCCTGACGTTAAACCATGCAAATTTCCTTGTTCTGTTCAGACTACTGTTTCATAGTTCATATATAGTTTTCACATGTGCATTAACTATTAAGTGCTCTGGGATTCATCCTTTTCTCAATGCTATCCATTATTTTATGATACACACCATTAAATGCCTTTATATAGTCAATAAAACACAAATAAATATCTTGCTTGTATTCTCTGCTTTCAGCCACGATCTCTCTGACATCAACAATGATATCCTTGGTTTAATGGCCTCTTCTAAATCTGGCTTGAATTTCTGGTTGTTTACTTGTGTTTTGTTGACTATGAAAATGTATTTGACTGTGTGGATCAAGAAAACAAAAATCCTCACCACTGGCCCAATAGGAAACCTCAGGATAGATGGAGAGAAAAATTGAAGTTGTCAACAATATAGTTTTACTTGGGTCCACAATCAAACCTCATGGTAATAGTAGTCAGGAAATCTAAAAGTTGTCTTTTTTGAGGGGGAAATCTGTTGTAAATGATCTCTCCAAATCCCTAAAAAGCAATGATGTCAGTTTAATGACTAGAGTGTACCTGATCCAAGAGCTGATATTTTCATTTGCTTCCTGTGCATCTGAAATTGGACAATGAATAAGGACAACAGAAGAAGAATTGATGCCTTTGAATTGCGGTTTTTGCAAATAGTACTGAACATCCCATGGTATACCAAAAGAACAAACAAGTCTTTCCTGGAGGAAGTGCAATCAAGTTGCTCTTTAGAGCGAAGGAAGTAAATCTCTATCTCACATAATTTAGGCAAGCTTGTGGTCCTTGGAAAAAGACATGGTACTAGAAAAGGGGGGAGGGTCAGGGAAAAAGATGAAGCCTCTCAACAAGATGAATTGACACAGTGAATGTCACAATGGGTTCAAGCATGGCAGTGATTGAGAGGATGTGGCAGGATAAGGCAAGGCTAAGCTCTGTTGTTTGTAAGGTCATTCATTGTTGGATATTCAGTCACTTTATGATGCCTAATAATAACAACAACATAGAAATGGTATCCTGGTTAAACAGACATTTAATGAATTAAAAAATGTTAAGATAACAAATGATTTGGTGTATTTCTGTTTTTATAAACCTTAAGTGATAGTGGAAGAAGGTTGCCATTATGATAAATAATTTTGTAGTAATTAAAATTTCTTCAATGTCATTGACTTTCTTCTAAGTGGGATAGCATTGGTCTGTACATTGCTCTACAGAGGTAACTCTTGGTTGCTGTGATGCTAAACACTGTGACACTGATGTATCAAATGTGATAATGGTTACCCATGGTGGACAGTGTTTGGTGGAGTTCCCTGATTAAAACAATCTTGGAAGCAGGAGTGTCACCACTTTTGAAGTATCTTGCCTCTGGGAACTCTATGAACTTGGAGAAATGATGAAAGTTATACAAGTGTTCAGGTCTTTTTGTTCATAGGGTCACTATGAGTCGTCTATAACTCAATGGCACTTAACAAGACCAACAATACTAGTTTATTTAGAGTTGAGCCTGAAGGAACAAGTCTAGATTTTTATAAGACAGCTGAAAAACTGAGGCTAAGAGAGAGACCGTAAGCAGCTTTGTTGAGCTCTGAACCTACATTTTCTTCTATGCATTTTTTCTCCAACTAGGGTTTCCTCACAATAGTACAAAAATAAAGTTCCCACTAAGCTGACCATATAGTGAGGGTAGTAAGGTTAACTGATCTTATTGCAGGTATGTTTTGCCCATTTTTCTCAGCTAAAAATGTGATCAAGGTGCCAATGATGTTCAGTGAAGATTTTAGCCAATATACTTTGAGCTATATAGAAGTACAAAGTTTGAAGCATGTATATGGATGAAAAGTATTTCCCCTTGCGTCTAAACTATTTTTCTCTAGTCTTAAATTAAGTTCGGGAATACAGGAAGTGGGGAAAGAATATTTGTTTCATACACACTCCCTATACTGGCTTATTAAAAACATCCAAAAACACGAGGTGAATGCCAATTACGCTCTGGGCAGTGAGATATTTACCTCTGTATTACTAGCATCTAAGACAGAGTTCTTGCCCTAAAGGATATGACAACACGTCTGTGGTTTTTAGTTTTATGAAAATCCAATGAAGAAGACTAAGGTCAAAAAGAGCTTGGAACAGTCTGGGAAAACCTCAGGGATCAATTGAGGAGAAAAGTGGACTCCACTATTAGGATTCATAAAAGCAAAGAATATTGCACATGTGGGTGCATAGGAATGTGACTGGCTATCAAAAGGGAGACTTAAGAAGTTGACTCTAGAAGAAGAATTAAGATAAAGTAATGGAAAAGGTATATAGGAAAGTTATGTTGAGAAGTTTACTTTTAATGAGGTAACATGCCCCAGGAAACTGTACTCAATGGCTTAGTCAACATGTCCTGAATATCTTCTGTTTGGTAATAAGTTTTGAAATGAATGGACACGGTCTCTTTTATTAAGCAGCTTACAGTCTATGATATTATTTAAAGATCTTTCTAAATGCAGCCTGGAGGCTCTTACCCTCACAAAAAATTAATTTGGAAAGGTTGCAAAGAACAAATTGGGGAAGCTGGAATTGAAGTAGATTATAAGTGTCTACTTGTTGAGAAAAATTGGTCCAAACCAGTATCATACCTCCATCATTTGTAGTTAACCAATAGAGAACAGCTCACTCAGTATTTCATTCATTTTGGTAGAATTTGTACGTACAATTATTTTAAATTTAAAACTGTACACCTACTGTGTGCCTGAGAGCTTATTAGATTCTGAGGATTCAGTTATGGCCAAGATGGTCTCATTTCATACCATTCTCAAGTTTATGGACTGTTCTATCTAGAGGATTCAGGATGTTATGCAATATATGAGCAATAATAACATAGATTTCTCACTGCTGTAATGCCAGCTCTGACGTATGGAGACTCTCTATTGGACTTGCAAAGCTGGAAATCATCATAGGAGGAGACCATCTATGTTACTGATATTAAGCTGCCTCTTGTTTCAGTCACTATCCTTAGCTGGCACAACCCGTAAATAACTGCACCACCAGAGCTCTTTCACACATATTTAAAAGAGAATATCTGGGAAGATGTTTCAGAGGAATCATAACTGAAGATGAATGGAAGTTTTCCAGACAAAAAGATAAGGTGAAAAATAGTTTGGATATACAGAATGACAATGAAGAAGGTCTGAAAAGGTAAAAGGCAAGGTACCTTTGAACATTTTGTAATGTGAATAAATTGCACTATCATGCTTTTACTTTAAGGCTGTTTTCATCTAGTGTTATATTAAGGAAACAAAACCAAAAATGTCAAAATGACAATATTTAAAAAGTTTATAATTAAAGTATGTCACACATCACATAACAAAATTGCTCAAAAAGAGTGTATGTGTGTGTGGGGGGGAGAGGAGAGAGAGAGACATTGTTTGTTGTTCATTTACTTGGATCCTAAGGCAGGGATGGGGTCCATGTGATGAATAGGGGAATTATTCTTCAAGAACAACATGTAAAGGGAAGTAAGAAATCTAATGGGTCAAAACTGATTAAGGTGTGGTTTTCGGGAAAGGTTAGCATTGGCCTGATCTAAGGGAGAGCTCTGAATGATGAAGCACGCAGCGAGTGAGCCCCTCTCCTGCCCTTGAGGAAAGGGACCTGCTCTTTTGTATGTATTGTTGTTATTAGCTGCTATTGAATCAGCTCTGACTCATAACTACTTTATAGAACAGAATGAAATGTTACATAGACCTGTACCATCTTCAGGATTGTTGGGATGCTCACAGTCATTGCTTCCAGACAATGTATTTAGAGAACTCATCTTCCAGCAATATGTAGGACAGCATCACATTTTCATTGGTTTATTGTTAGAAGTAGGTTGTCAAACCTTCTTCCTTGTCTTTCTTGGTCTGAAAGCTTCCGTTAAAACCTGTCAATGATGGGTTTCTCTGCTGGTATGTGAAGAACTGGTACTTACATCCTACAAATTACCACAAGAAACAAATTGATAGGTAGATTATGGTTTGTATCTGTATCAGTCAGTTATTGAAAATATGTTGAGGATATAGTATCTTTTCATCTATGCATTTGTAAGTGTAACTGTATTTGTGTAAGTACGAATATGTATTTTTAGCTTTTCATAATGCCTTTCTTGGTCTCGTTATAATGGACACACCCAGTGTCCAAAGTAATATAAACATAAATTCCATCTTAGAAAGATGAAAGAAAAAACAACCCATGAATGCTGATGTTGGTAAGGAGTTATATGCTGCCAACACAAAGGCAGGCAGTTCAAATTCACCAATAGTTCTGCAGGAGAAAGACGGACAATTTCCTCACATGTGATTTACAGCCTCTGTAAACTGACTGGAGAGTCAGCCATGAGTCAATTCTGACCTGACAGTAATGAGATGATGATGATGGGGTCTGAGGGAAGACGATTACAGAGAAACTGAGGCTAGAGAGGCAAATAAGGAGACAAGTGATGCATTCCATGCTTCAGACTGCACTAAATTGGATGACTTTAGTAAAACAGTTTCTCAGATGGAGGTCTGAAAACATGGACTGCTCTGTCTCAACATGGCCCTGAGAGAACTTGACAGTTTGATTCATTTAAAATGAATCATGGATTCCTGAGAAAAGCATAAACTTGCTTTTGTAGTTGTCTGGAGTTTAAAACAAGGGAGAGTATTTTTCTTTCTTATGATTAAGGTTGGAATGCCATGCTCCTACAATGATTTTGTAGGGTCATAAAACTAGAGGAAGCCACCTGGAACTATGTCCTCAAATGTCTCCAGCGTCTACCCCACTCCCTCAAATATGATCTTTCAGAAAATAATAATTTTGTTTAACTATCCCGATAGTTATATTTCTACATATTTCTTTTCCAAACACACAAGTTGTGCATCCTCTTTTATGGTTTGGTACTTTACTTAAGGAAGTTATTTTATTTTTCCTTAGAGTTGATGTATTATTTTGTGATGATTGTTAATTAGTAAGGCGTCTTTTATGCATAGTACATTGAGAACCTAATGACACTGTTTAGACACTAGACTATTAAAAACATGATCATAGTTTCCTGATTTTCAGAATATGTGGTCAGATACTATGTTTATAAATCATCTTTCTCCTTCCAATAATGTTCTTGTCTTTATTGGGTGTTATGATGGGAACAAATTGTAAATCATTCTTAATTCTGGGGAGACACCAAACTAATGGGGGAGAAATAGAATATAAGCAGGTGAAACGGTGCATATTCAAGAGTAAAGCCACAAACTCAAAAGCATGAGACAGGTTATAGATGTGTCTTCACAAGAGATCCTTAGTTTTTTTAAAAGGAATAATTTACTGCTTCATTTCCACAAACTGAATGCCCTAAAATATGTTCCTTTTGTTTAATACAACATTTGTCACCCAGAATTCTTACAAAGGATGATGAAATGGCTTATAGTATCCAAGTGCTTCAAAGTTGTTTCAGAAATAGGACAAATTTTGAAATACCCCAGATGTTGCAGACTTGTATTGACAATTGACAAATTTGTCAGTGAGTTTTTTGTTTGAATTGAGGCTTCCCAAAGGTGACTGGGTCTCAAAGCTTCCAGTTAAGTTTAAGAATATAGTTTTTATAGTTCAGTCAAGACATAGTAAATGATAATACCTTAGTCTGTGATTTACAAACTCAGAAAGTTTAGCCAAATCAAAGAATAAGTGCCATAAGAGTTATTTTAAGGCTGATATGTGACAGAGCTAAAATGGACCCTAACCCGCTAACCCATTCCTGTTGAACCAGTTCCTGCTCATAATGGCCCTTGATCAGATTTCTGAGTCTATTAATCTTCCTGGGAGGCGGCAGCCTATCTTTCTCTGGAGGAGTTGCTAGTGATCCAAACCAATGACTTTTCAGTTATCAGCACAACATATAGCACATAGGCCACCAAACTCCTAAAATAAAACCCAGAAATTCACATTCAGTTCAGGAATCTGAACTATCTGTACTGCAATGCTTCTGGGATAAATATTAATAGCTGAATAAACAGATCTCTGAGATATGCTATAGTGTGAAAAAATCATAGAAGAATGATCCTGTTTATGAAAAATTATCTGCTTAGATATGTGTGTGAACTGCACAAGAGCAATACACATTAAGCCATTTACCAGAGATGAGAGGAAAGATTTGGTAGTATCAGGCAAGGAATAGTCTGTAAGTTGAAATTGTTAGCATAATTAGAAAATAGGCATATATTAGTTATTTAAGACATGAAATGAACTTTGGATCAAATGAGTTATTGTAGAATCATGAGCTGATGAAGAAAATCATCTACAGTTTTAATGTTACACCTTTAGGATGTAGGAAAGATAAATGGGACTGACTGTTCTGTTGCATCAAAAGAGGATTACCAGATGCAATCACTTAATAACAACGAAAAGAAATTGCCTCTCCTCACTTTGATGTTTTCTGAGACCTTTGTGGCCCTTCATAGGGACTTGCTGGGTCACCCTGCTCTCCTCTTCCCTCTGAACTGTCCTGGTCCTGATCGCTTGAGCAGCTCCGTGAGTCAGATTTTAACGACAAATGACTTTATTTTTTTTCCCCCAGAGAAAAGATTCTAAACAATAATCCTCCACATGTAAGGGTAGTATTAGTAGAGTCTAAGGAATCATCTGGGAAAACAATATCTCTTGAACAGTTCTGGTTAGATAGTATTTAGACAGAATAGTGGAGATAAAAATGCTCAGCTCGGTGTCAGGGATATTTACTCTCAGAGAGATGTTTGTCACAAGTTGACAACTTGCAAATCCTACAGTAGGTTGACCAACTATCTCAGTTTTCTTGGGAGTAAAGGTTTCCTGAGATGCAGGACTTTTAATGTTAAAAAAAGAAAGTCCTGACAAAGAGAGACAAGTTGGTTACCACACAGAGCAAGGAGCAAAATGAATGAATTCAATAAATAAATATTAAAAGACTAGTATATATTGTGCACTATGCTAGACACCAGAGCTTACAACCATGAGCAAGGTATGCATATACCTGTGCCTGCCCTTTTAGAGCTTAAAGTATTTAACTGAAATAGTACTGAAGAGCAATGGTGTCTCTCTGGAGACTAAGGTGCATTTGATACAGGCCATGGTCTTCACAATCACTTGTTACACATCAGAGAGTTGGACAATGACCAAGGAGGATAGAAGGAGAATTGATGCCTTTGAGCTGTGGTGCTGAAGAAGAGTATTGAGAATACCATGGATTGCTAGGAAAACAAACAGATTTGTCCTGGAGAGGGTTAAACCCGGTGGCTCCTTGGAGTCAAGGATTATGAGTCTCCGTCTAACATACTTTGGACATGTTGTGAGGAGAGACCAGTCCTTGGAGAAGGACATCATGCTTGGGAGGGTGGAGGGACAGAGCAGAAGGGGAAGGCCCTCTATGAGGTGGATTGATTCAGTGACTGGGATAATCGGGATGGGAGTGTCAGAGACAGTGCGATTGGCACAGGACAGAGCAGAGTTTAGGGCTACTGTACACAGGGTCGCTACGAGTCGCAAGCGACTCGACAGTACATAACAACAACATCAGTGAGAGGGTAAGATTGAGTATGAATATTGAGTAACTTTCCACCATTATTTTGTGCAATTTTGGTAATTATTATTGACATTCAGAGGTGAGAGATCTATAGTACCTGGAGGAGGTTTTGTGGAAAAGAAAGGACACAAGTAGATTTCCAAAGGGACAGCCATTAGCTCAGGTTTTTGCAGATAATGGAACTCAACAGGTGTTTATGGATTTAACTGGAGCAAATTGGGATTCTGGGGCAAGTATTGTTTTCAGACTGGACCCAGAAGGAGGAGGAAGACAACCTTTCACTATAGTTATACACTCTGCAATCTTGTCTTCTGTTCTGCCAATTCAAGAAACAAAACTTTAGTTTTTTTTCCTTTTACCTTGTGACGATGATACCTGAGGTACTGATCCAAAATAATTTACATTTTTGTGTGTGTCTTTTAAATAAAGATTTATGTAATAATTTGCATAATCAATGAAATAATCTTTTCTCTGTAATGAAAGAAGTTGCAAAAACTGATTTGTAACAAGAGAAGATGTGTGATGTAAGAGGATGACAAATTGCAGACCTTCATGAATGTTTTTCAACAAGCTCTGAGTGTCTGAAGACCCTATCCTATGTGCCTAAACTGCCCGCTGGACAGAATATTGTTATCACCCCCCAACTCTAAGATTATGCTGTAATGTCAGAACCCCAGGAGCCTGGGTTCCATGTTCATTCTGCCATCAGTTGGCTGGATAATTTAGAACACAGGTCATTTAACTTTTCTGTTTAGTATTTCACTATGTCCAAAATAAAAGAGTTTAACAAGGCCATCTGAAGACTCTCTCTCATTGCTGTAGGGTCAGAAATAACTCATAACTCACCTTCTAGTGTGTTTTCAGAAGCTAAAAATTGTACAGGAGGAGTTTGACAGCAGCACAACTCTCTACACAGTACTAGCAATACTAAGTATGGTTAACTTTTTTCTTTCAGAAATGTAAGTATGTAGACTCATTCTAATTTTTTTCTTTGTCCTTATAATATTACACTTTCTCAAAAATTAATAGACCTTATGGTAGGGTACAATATCATTTAAGTTGACTTAGACTTTTTTAATAGTTGTGACTTGAAATGTGTGGCTGTACTTTCATTGTTAACACATCTTCCCTTTACTATTAGAAGTGAAACAAACATACCTAATCCTAAAAGATAGTTCATAGGATGTCACATAAACTGCATCTCACAGTAGTCCATTGTCAGAGAGAGAAAGGGTGAAAAATAGACAACATCTTTTGTTTTGTAAGGCAATAATGCCCATTTGCTGAGCTACATATGTGTGTATGCCACGTGAAGTCCTATTGAATCTAACAAATTGGAAGCAGCAGGGAAACTTGGGAGGAGGTGTCTGGTACATTACACCTGCATTGCTATGAGGCACGATTCTTTTAAATTGTTTCAGCATCTGTATAGGAATGAGCAGAATGACAGCAGCAGGACCAAGAAATGGGAGAAGGCTAGAGTGGTCTGAAGAAGTGCTTAGGAGATTGCTGGTACTTTTAAAAATTCCACTTCTGTGATTTAAATGTGAAAGGGTATTAGTTTTTAATTTGTAGAGGGGAAATTTTCCTAATATTACAAAATAGAGCAAGGTCAACAATCCATCACTAGACATACATGCAAAACTCCACCGTGGAGTCAGAGAAACCTGACTTTGACCTAAGGTTCATTAATTATTCTTTTTTGTTTGTTTATCATGGAAAAGCCATTTAGACGTGTCAACATGTTATGGAGGAGAACTTTTTGTATTTCTGAACCTGAGTCTTCTGGCTTAACAAGCTGCTCTCTTGTTATGTACAATTGAGTCAGAACCAACTCATAGCTGACCCTCCAGGAAGTTTTCAGAGGCAATAAAACACACAGGAGAGTGGCCATCTTTTACCTTCATTGCAGCTAGTAAATGTAAACCACTTGTCTCCGGGTTTGCAGCATAACTTCTTACCACTAAGTCACCAGACTTTCCTAAGATACTCTGTTGTAGCTAGTTTCATTAATCCTTAAAAAAAAATTAGTTACACCAGCTTCAGAAAATTGAAGATTACATATAGAAGCATGCAGAAATCTGAGCTAGAAAGCATAATTGATGTTTTCTTGGTTTGTCTTGTAATTGAGCCAAAGGGTTCAGACTTGAAATCGGTCCTGATGAATGTGTCTCTTGTGAGCTTTCAGGCTTCAGCAACAAGGTCACCATGAACTGTTTTGAGGGAGATAAAAGCCTGTCTCCAGGGGTAGTCAACATGACACTGCTGTGAACAGAGGCCTCTTGCTATCCTGTCACTGAAACTTCCTATTTCTTATTCTTTGTGTGTCCATTGTTCAGAGCACACCTGTCTGTGCCTTCCATTGCCAAACAAACTTTCTAGTCAATCATATGACTTCCCCCCTCTCCCTAATTCTGTGCTCTAACACTCGGATGGAGTATCTTCATTAACTCACCAAGTATCAGGAAAGCTTTTGCCCTGTCTTACTTGCATCTCTTGACTAAAAGGAAGCAAGCATTGAAGTGGAAGCAAAATAACAATTACTTTTCTTAGAGTTTCTTCTTGTCCTTCAAAGGGTATGTGGGGCATTGCAGGTTGTACTGGGCTGCTAACAATATAACGATTGTTCAAACGCACCAGCTGCTCTGTGAGAGAAGATGGGGTAGTCTCCTCCCATTAGGAAAATCTTCAGATGGCAAGCAAACACAAGAAGAAATGTTCAAAATCACTAGCTCTAAGAGAGATGCAAACCAAAACAACTATGAAATATCATCTCAGCCCAGTAAGAATAGCAAAGTTAACCAAAGAGCAAACAATGAACGCTGGCGAGGTTGTGGAGAAAATGCAACCCTTATTAACTGTTGGTGGGAGTGTAAAATGGTGCAACCACTATGGAAGGCTGTATGTCACTTTCTCAAAAAGTTGCAGATAGAAATATCATTTGACCCAGCAATTCCACTACTGGGAATATACCCTAAAGAAGCCAGAACTGCCACCCAGATAGATATCTGTGCACACATATGCTTATTGCTGCATTGTTCACAATAGCAAAGAGATGGAAACAACCCACGTGCCCATCAACACATGAATGGATAGAGAAGCTGTGGTATGTTCACACAATGGAATATTACACAGCCCTGGAAAACAAGGAATTCAATAAAATACTATACAAAATTGGTGATCCTGGAGGACATTATGCTGAAATATCTCAGTCACGAAAGTGCAAATAGTTCATAATGTCATTGTTATAAAATAGATTGACATGGGGGTTGGATGAAACTAAGAAATGAGGGGATAAATAATGTACACTGCATGGAAACAGATGAGGAAAAGAACTGTTGAAAAGGAATGTATGAAAAGGTATTATTTGCATGACAACAGTCCAGAATAAGAGGTGCATAGCTAAGTGGACTGGGGTTTGTGGGGAGGGAGAAAATTGTGCAGCAATGAAATGATTTTTTGTCAAAGAGAAAAGCCACCTGGGGGAGGGGGGTTAGCAAGAAAAATGTACAACAATATATGAATGGAAATCCAAGTTCTCTTTAACTTTAATAAAAATCTCAATTAAAAATATTTTTTTAAAAAAAAGATTTGCAGTCTTGGCATTTCCCTGAGCGAGAATATACTCAAAAATAATAGGAGTGTTGTTCTGTCATAATTCTTAAAACTGTCATGTTTATTAAAAGTTAAAAGAATCCATTGAGATAATAATGCTTGTGAATCAGAAACCTCAGATCAATAAAAATATTGATACCACTGGTGGGGACTCAGATTTTCAGATATCTGATAGTGTGGCTCAAGAAAGGTCTATTTGTAGAAGACACTTCCTGGAAGAGACCAATGTATCTTTGTAAGGAAGGCCTGTGGAAGGCCAGCTGTGGGTTCTTCTGACTCAACGGTACACAAAGATATGTAAGGCTGGTGTAGGAACATGATATTTTATTTAAAAAAAGCTTTCGCTGTCAGAATTGATTGGCACAGAGCAGTTAAATTTTCTCTTGTAAAGTATCATAAAGCTTGCTCTAAATTCTGGCTAGATAAAGTACCATACTAAAAATTAAAAGAGCTGCTTTAGCAAAACTCTGTTGGAGGTGAGTGAAAAGGACTACAGTATTTTGTAGATTGGAGCACAAACCACCCTGAAGCATTGGTAACCAGAGAAGACCAGTACCTCAGAATAGTGTCCAACAAGAAGCAGAAGAAAAGTAATATAGTAGAAGATGACTAGATATCCAACAGGTAAACCACACAAGAGACTAGTTTGCTATGAGACCAAATTACTCCTATAGGGTGCCTCAAAACAAAATTACACAACTTGAGGTCTTGCGTTGGTGAGTAAATTGAACAACCATACAATTTGGCTTAACTCACCCACCCACATATGGAAACTTTCTGTCAGGTTTCAGAAATTGTAAATCTTGCGGCAGCCACTGTATCAGTATGCCTCATTGAAGGTCTTTCCTCTTTTTGCTGACACTCTTTTTCCAAACGTGTCTTTTCCCCCAGGAATAGCAACACCTGACAACATGACCAAAATATGCAAGAATAATAATAGCAGTGCTAGTAATAGACTATGTTTTTAGTATTATTTGAAAATATAATATGTTTCAAAATGTGTCACACTTCCTTGTCACAGATTTTAGACCTCTGTTCAACCAGGCCTGAGATGTCCACCAATCTGTGTTTATGAGTTGTTGTTGATTGCCATCAAGTAGAGCATGACTCATAGCAACCCTATGAACAAAAGGTCTGAAACTTTTCTATAACTGTCATTCTTTCTCCAAGTCCATAGAGTTTCCAGAGGCATGTGGTTTAGGAAGTGGTTGTCACTCCTGTCTTAAACTGGGAGCTCCACAAAATACTGTCCACCATCGGCAGCCATTATGGCACTTGACACCCCCTACCTCAATGACACAAGGTTCGGCATCACAGCAAACCCAAGACTACCTCAGCAATTGTTTATAGTTGTATGTAAAATAAAGATGTTTTTTAAAAAGCAACTCAAAATAAAAAACTAACCCAACCACAATTCAAGTTCTAACTTGTCCAAAATACATTTTCAGATTTCAGATGAGGAAAATTAAATCAAATCCACGGGAACCAAAATTTGACCTTAAGTCTGTCCCACTCGAATTCCAAAACCATCTCAGGAACATGTTTGAAGCCTTGAGCACCAGTGAGCAAAGACCAAATGAGCTCTGGGAGGAGCTCAAGAAAATTGTCCATGAATAATGCAAAAGATCATTACAAAGGCTGAAGAAGAAAAGACCAAGATGGATGTCAGACAAGACTCTGAATATTGCATTAGAGTGCCAAGAAGCCAGAGTTCAGGAAGAAACCAAGAAATCAAAGACCTGAACAGAAAATTTCAAAAGGCAGCTTGGGATGACAAGGGAAGATGACATAATAAAATGTGCAGAGAGCTGCAGTCAGAAAATCAAAAGGGCCAAACTCACTCAGCATTTCTTAAGCTGAAGGAGCTGAAAAACAAATTCAAGCCATGAGTGGCAATACTTAAGGATACTTTGAGTAGAAAGTTAAATGATCCAGGAAGCATTAAAAGAAGAGGGAAGGAGTACAAAGAGTCACTGTATCTGAAGGAATTGGCTGACAGAGGATTCTCATGAAATAACATATGAGCAAAAGCCTGTGGTGATGAAGGAAGAAGTTCAAGTTGCTCTGAAGGAACTGGCAAAAAAAAAAAGGCTCCAGGATTTGATGGCATACCAAGTGACATAATAGATGCTGCCCTGGATGTGCTCATTAAATTGTGCCAAGAAATCTGGAAGACAGCCAGCTGGCCAACTGACTGGAAAAGATCTATATTTGTTACCGTTCCAAAGAAAGGTGACCCAACAGAGTGTGGAAATTATCAAACAATATCATTAATGTCACATGCAAACAAAATTCTGCTGAAAATTATCCAAAAATCATTGGAACACTATGTCAACAGAGAACTGCCAGATGTGCAGGCTGGATTTAGAAGAGGTTGTGGTACTAGGGATATTATAACTAATGTTAGATGGATTTTGACAGAAAGCAGAGAAAACCAGAAGAATGTCTATCTGTACTTCATTGACTATGCAAAGACTTTTGACTGAATATTGCATTAGAGTTCCAAGAAGCCAAAGCTATGGCTGACTCTGAGAAGAATGGGAATCCCAGAACATTTGATTGTGCTTATGCGAAACCTGTACTTGAACCAAGAGGCAGTGTCAGAACACAGCAAGGAGATACTACATGGTTCAAAATCAACAAGGAGGTCTGCCAGGGATGTTTTTTGTCTCTATACCTTTTCAATCTGTATGCAGAACAGATCAATCCGAGATGCTGGGCTGTACAAGGAAGAATATGGCATCAGGACTGGTGGAAGAGTCATCAACAACCTGCGTTATGCAGATGATACAACCCTGCTTGCTGAAACTGAGAAAGACCTGAAGCTCTTGCTACAGAAGGTCAAGGACTGCAGCCTTCAATACAGATCGAAACTCAACATCAAGAAAACAAAGATTCTCACCACTGGGCCAATTGGCAGCATCAATATGGATGGTGAAGAGATTGAGATAGTTAACAGTTTTAGTTTACTTGGCTCCACAGTTAACACTCTTGGTACCAGCAGTTAGGAAATCAAAAGACGACTTGCACTGGGAAAGTCAGCTGTGAGGGACCTCTCCAGAGTACTGAAGAGCAATGACATCAGGCTGGAGACTAAGGTGTGCCTGATCTTTGTATATATCTTTGTAATTATGTGCTATACATTGGAGAGTTGGACAGTGACTAGAGATTATAGAGAACTGATGCCTTTAACGTGTGATGCTGGAGAAGTGTATTGAATATGCCATGGACTGCTAAGAGAACAAACAAGTTTGTCTTGTAGAGAGTGAAGCTGGACTGATCCTTGGAGTCAAGGATTCTGAAGCTTCATATGACATACTTTAGGCATGTTGCAAGGAGGGACTGGTCCTTGGAGAGGGACATCAGTTTTGGGAGAGTGGAGGGACGGCGCAGGAGAGGAAGACCTTCAATGAGATGGATTGATTCTGTGATTGTGGTGTTTCAGAGATGGTGAGTTTGACACAGGATAGAGCAGCATTTAGGGATCTTGTATGTAGGGTCACTATGAGTTGCAAGTGACTCAACAGCACATAACAACAACAACAACAACAACAAGTTGTGCTACTAAAATTGGAATAATACTGAGAATATTAGCATGGCCCTTGTGCAAGGATGACAGGCAAAGTTGTGAAGCATTTCATATTTTATTATTTTTTGTTTGTCTGTTTTGGAGAAATATTCTTCTAAGTTGTGCAGCACACTTCTGTCAATATGCTGTATGGTGGTAATCTGGGTTTACTGTGATGCTGAACCTTGTGCCATTGGGGGTCAAATGTTATAATGATTGCCCATGGTCAACAGTGGTTGGTGGAACTCCCAGTTTGACAAGTTTGGAAGCAGGAATGGCATCAACTTCCTAAACCACATGTTTCTGTAAACTCAATGAACTTGGAGAAATGATGATAGTTATAGAAAGGCTTCAGGCCTTTTGCTCATAGGGCCACTATGAGTCATGCTTGACTCGATGGCAATCAACAGCAACAAGTTGTTATTATTGTTGTTAAGTGCTGTCAAGTTGACAACAACTCATAACAACCCTGGGTAGCTCTGAACTCTACCCTATCCTGAGCCAATCTCACTGTTTCTGACACATCTACACCTATTTACCCTTGTTACTGTGTCAATCCCTCTTCTCCTAGGTCTTCCTTTCTCTGGCTGTCCCTCCATCCTTCCAAGCATGATATTCCTCTCCCGTGACTGGTCTGAGCTGACAACATGCCTAAAGTGTCAGACAGAGCTTCAAAATCCTTGCCTCTAAAGGAACAATTTTTTTAAATTTTTTTTTACCTCTCCAGGACAAATCTATTCTCTTGGCAACCTGTGACATGTTGAATACTCTTCTCGAAAACCACAGTCAAAGGCTTTGATTCTTCTTCTGTCATCCTTGGTCATTGTCCAGTTCTCTGATGTATAGCAAGTAATTACACAGACCATGCCCTGGATTGGTCACCCCTTAGTCTCTAGACTTAAATAATTGCTCTTTAGCACTCTGGAGAGGTTACTAACAACTAACAACAGATTTTCGCCAACGCAATTTGTCTTTTGATTTCCTGACTGCTGATGCCAAAATTGTTGATTGTGGAGCTAAATATTCCCTATCATGGTGCTGCCAGTTGGCCGAGTGGTGAGAATCTCACCTCTTATGCCTCAATTACAGTGCCCTATTAGTACCTTCTGTTTGTATCAGGTAGGATTAAATTCAGCTGCATTTAGCATGTTGTTGTTGTTATGTGCCGTC
>NW_006399806.1:9223966-9230205 GCF_000299155.1 Elephantulus edwardii | reverse complement strand
GAAGTCAAACTACAAATATTCTAACTGAATTTCTCTTGCCAAAATGATACCATGTAAACTTATAAAATTGTAAGTCTGTTTGGGAAAGTTTGAATTTTTACGTGAGAACATTTCTGTTTTACACATAACAGGGTTCTGTTCGAAAGAAGAAAGAAAAGAATGAGTATTAAGGTGAGGCTGGTGATCTTTGCCACACAAGACACCTTCTCAAAATACAAATTAGTGATACTCTCCCCGCGCCTTTCCTCTTCTTTTGTAACTCTTCCTTGTGTGGAAGATTTTCTCTAACACATTTATACTGCTCAGAATCCCCAGCTTCTCATTCTTCTGTGATTTAAAAGGAGTAGGATTGTGCAAGTTGTGCTTATGTTTAAAAATATAGTACAAGTGACATTAGGGAGGCAGCATCTGACCTCCATTAACTCCACAAAGAGGAACATTTCCCATCAACGATATCCAGAACATGAAAGAAATTCCTATTAAATCAGACAATTTGAGCACAAATCATACTTCTCAAAACCATACTCTAATTGTCTACTACAGGATCTGCTAATCCTTTGCAATAGCCACCCAAAACTCAAAGGTAGTACTCCCTATTATGGGGCATAGTAAGGAAATTAACAGGTTACATTTCAGGTTGGAAATAGGATATAACTCTGTATCAAGGACAAGTTCTCAGGGATGGTGACAGGCCTTCTGACCTTCAGCCTCTTGGATTTAAGTCTGTATTATGGACTGTACAGCATCAGGACAACTCTCTCCTAGCTCTGCCAATTATAACATCTATCCCCAGCCTCCAGTCCTCCAAGAAGCTTGAGCAAACATCCATGGCTCTGGCTTTGACCATGTAAGGTGGTAATCCGTGGTTAGCTCAGTCTCGCTTTGATCTCTGGTTCTCTGCTGCTGCCATGATGTCTTTATCTGGGTCTGTCTTCATCTGCTCAGGAATCTCTCTGACTCAAACTGCTGTGCACTGAATTTTCTGTTGCTAACTCCTTATCAGTAGCAAGAGCTATATTTTTTCAGCCTCTGAATCTAATAAATTTAAAACTGGTGGGATGTCAAAAGTAAGGAAACCTCTCATTAGAAGTTTGCATGTTCCCATCCCCAAGATACTATTTATTTCATTCATATCATTAGCATAATTCTACCTCGCCATGTCATGAAAGTCAAAGTTAATGTACATTATAACTGTGTTGTGTATATACTTAAAGTGGCAATTACTTTTCAGGAAGAACAGAGTTTTGTAGGTGGTATACATATAGTCTTTGATTTAGGATGTATCGGTTACAACAAACTGTACTTAACTGCCATCTGGTTTGGCTTTCCTCTCCAGCAGTTGGAACCCACCAGCTACTCAGTGGGAGAAAGATAAGCGATCTCCTCCTATGTAATTTATATCCTCCAAAAACCACTGGAGGGTCAGCTATGAGTTTGTTATGACTGAATGACGATACGGGTTGTTTCGTTTGTTTGAGGTTTTTAATGGTTGTTGTTGATTGTCTTTGAGTGAACATGACTCATAACCATATGAACAAAAAACTTGAAGCTCCACTACAACTATTGACATTTATCAAAGTTAGTACTGTTTCTGGAGGCATATTATTTAGGAAGTGGATGCCACTTCTGCTTCCAAACCCGTTATAGTATGTTATTGTTTTTATATGCCATTGTAGTAGAATGTATTTCACATAGTGCTACAACACTTGCTGATGTTAACATTCTCATATGATCATGAATGTTCAACAGTCTGATTTTAAAAGACATTGATAATTAAAGGCAATAATAATAAAAATGTAAAACACAAAGATAGCTATTGTACTTATTAGAACTTAACTATAATGGAATAATAAAAATGGAGCTCCATTGTAAATTGGAGACTACTTGCTCTGTGGTGAACTACTGTGAATTTCAAGTTTGGATGCTGAAAAGCATATTTAAGATTGTTGATAAAATGAATTTATCTTTGTCTTTGGGTCCTAAAGAGGTAATTCTAAATCCTGGAATTTCCTGAATAATTGAAGTATTTTTACTATTGATATATCTCCAGATTATATGTGAGAATTTTTTCTAATAAAATGACTTATATAGGACCTAGCTAGACAAAAAGATTACAATGAGCTATCAGCTGACAAGTCATGATTACTTAATGAGGTCCATAAAAAGACTCCACATGGAAGCTGTATGGGATTCCTGGATGATGAAAATTAGTATTTGTAAGAAGGTAGCAAGACCCTTTTAGGGACACAGAAGTTTCATGCTGAGAATCATTTCAGGCTTTACCCTACACTTCATTTGTAGCCTTTTTTTGCTGTTATGAAAATATAATCATAACATTTCCCCTTAACTCCTCCTGTGATTAATTGAACTTGAGAGAACTTTGAAGGCAGTGGGCAGGAAGTTGGAAGCTAGAAACCTCTTAATTTATAATTGATATATTGAAGAAAACAGCATTTAACAGCAACATAGAGCTCAGTTAGCCTAATGGACAGAAAGTAAAGCTACCAAGCCAAAGGTGGGTGATTTTAATCTGCATCCTTCAAGTCTGCTTTTAATTGTTTTTGGTCAAACATTCTTCTATGTAGTATAGCACTGGTCTGTCGATTTGCTGTACAGAGGTAACTCGTGGTTGCTGTGATGCTGAACACTGTGACCCTGATGTGCCAAATGTGATACTGGTCACCCATGGTGGACAGTGTTTGGTGGAGCTCCCCAATTAAAACAAGCTTGGAAGCAGGAGTGGCATCTACTTCTGAAATAGCTTACCTCTGTAAGCTCTATGAACTTGGAGAAATAATGAAAGTTATACAAGTGTTCAGGTCTTTTGTTCATAGGGTCGCTATGAGTCATCTGTGATTTGACGGCACTTAACAACAACAACAAATTTGTACCCAGCAGATCAGAAAAAGGGTGTGTTGTGGATTCCTAAGTTTTCAGATGTCAACTTAATTTGTTGATGTTGTGTATCATAGAGTTGGAACCAACCCATAGCTCACCCTCCAGAGATGGCCCATCCTCCCATGGAGCAGCTGGCCTCAAACCGTGTTCCTTCAGGATTGCAGCACAGCTTCTTGCCACTAAGCCACCAGAGCTCCCTAGCTTAAATTGGTCTCTGAGATTAAAATTGGTTTTAATAAGAGTGGCATTGCTTAGAACAAAACAATAAACCAAGATATCCATGAACAATAATAATACAAAAGAAGAAAGCAATGGTAGCTGCAAACCATGATGCATAAAAAGAAGAGAAGACTATGATGGACATGGTTTATTGAGGTAATAAAGCAGCTAAATTTATGAAGACAATGGATAAGAGAGGTTAAAAAAAGTAGATTTGTACTAATTTTTTAAAGTAACTAAAGTGAATCTTTTAATTAAAATAGCTCTGTTTTAAAAAATCAAATTCCCACTTCTCTGATATGAACTGCAAGGATAATAATAAACATATGTCAAAGTCTCCACTCCTCTGTCTGACACCATCACGATTTACAGATTGAATTGTATAGAGAAAGAATCCAACCCTGACATATCCCTTTGTTAATGTTAAACTATGCAGTGTTCCATTGCTCTTTTCTCACAATAGCTTCTTAGTTGAGACATAGGTTTTGCATGAGCAAAATTAAGTGTGTTGGGATTCTCTTTCTTCTCAATATTAGCCATAATTTGTTAACATCAATACAGTCAAAAACCTTTGCATAGTCAATAAAGCACAAAGAGACAATGTTCTGGTATTCTTTAATTTTAGGCAAGATTCATTTAACATAATCAATGATCATCCTGGTGCCACATCTCATTTAAATCCAGCTTTAACATCCTGGAGCTCTCTGTCTATGTACTGTTCTACCTCTTTTTGACCTTCAGCAGTATTTTGCTTGCATGTGATATTATTAATAATTTTTCTATAATTTCCACATTCTGTTGAATATCCGTTCCTGGAAATGAAAAAAAAAACCCACAACTCTTTTTTCATCTCAGTCAGCCAGGCAACTGTCCTCCAAATTCCCTGGCACATCCAGGTAATTTCCTAGTGAGCATGTCCAAGGCTGCATGTGCTTCAAAACATGTCAATTGATACTCCATTGATCCCTGGAGTCCTATTTTTTGTCATTGCCTACAGTACAGATTGAAATTATTTCATTACTATTGGCTCTTAATCATATGCTCTTCCTAAAATATTTCAATTCCAGCCAATTATTTGTTCCTAATGCATTCTCTGTGTTCCCTCCATATTCTTTTGATGTTTCCTGGATCATTCATGATTTTGTCCATAGCATGTCTATGTATTTCAATTTGAGGCTTGACTTTGTTTTTTCAGTTCTTTCAGCTTGAGAAATACCAAGAGAGTTCTTCTCTTTTTACTCTTTAACTCTAGGCATCTGCATATTCTATTATAATAGTTTGATTTGTCTTCTCGAACTGCCCTTTAAAATGTTCTATTCAGCTCTTTTACTTCAATATGTCTTCCTTTTGTTTTGGCTTCTTGACACTTTAGTGTAATTTTCAGGGTCTCTTCTGATACCTGATTTGGTCTTTTCTTCCTCTTCTGCCTTTGAAATGACCTTCTGCTCTTGATATAATCCCACAACTCATCTGGTCTTCAATCATTTCTTGGTTTGTGGGTTTTTTGTTGTTTTGTTGTTGTTTTATTTTATTTGTCTCTACTAGTTTATTTATAAAATTCAAATACAAATTCAAACAAATGATTTCAATTTCCCTCAACCCCCCCCCCATAAAATTGTACAATCCAATGATTAATACTCCAGTATCCCTGCACAATCACATCCCTCTGCTTCCAGCCTCTCCCACCCGTCTTGGATCCTTATGCTCATTTTACAATAACAGTTTTATACAATATTTATCCTTGTGAGACTGAGTTATTTCATTCAGCATAATGTTCTCCAATCCCTCCCAAGTTAGGTAATAATTCACAAAGTTATTGTTCCTGCATGCTGCATGGTATTCCATTGTGTGAATGTACCATAATTTCTCAATCCATTAATTTGTGGTTGGACACTTGGGCTGTTTCCATGTTCTTGTGATGGTGAAATTCCATATGACTCAGCTATTCCACTACCTGGAATATATCCTGAGAATAGGAGAACTGAGGCACAAACTGAGATTTGTATATCACTCATTGGTTTTTAATGCTTCAAAACTATGCTTTAGACTATTTTTAAATTCAAACAGGATAGAGTTAATATTGTATTTTGGTTCTCATGGAATTTTTTTAACTTTTTTCAGCATCTGAAATAGAACTTATCCATGAGCAATTCACTGTTCCATAGTCAGCAACTGGCCTGGTTTTGACTGCTGATGTTGAGCTTCTCCAAGAATTTCTTCCACAGATATAGTCATTGTGATTCATTTGCAATTCATCTGGTGAAGCTCAGGTGTAGAGTCACAGTTTGTATTTTTTACTGTTGTTTTTGTTTTTAAAAGGCCTTTGCAATGAATAAATGACTGTACAAAACTCAATCATTCTATTTTCAACTACATTTGTGTCACTAATTTCTCACTTCCTGACTTTTCATTCGTTCTTCATTGTTTCCAACTTTTTAATTCCAGTCACTAAGAAGAATCAGTAGTTGGAAAACATGGACTTGGTGACAGAAATGAAGCTGGAGATAGAATGATTGAATTTTGCACAATGACTTATTCATTGCAAATACGTTTTTAAGAGACTTAAACGTAGATTATACACAAGGATTTCACCTGATGGTATGCATAGGAATCAGATCGATTACATCTATGGAAAAAAACCGCTGGAGAAGCTCAATATAAGCTGTGAAAACTAGGACAGGATCTGATTGTGGAACAGACCACCAACTACTCATATGCAAGTTCAAGCTGAAACTGAGGAAAATTAAACCAAATCCACAGGAGCCAAAATATGACATTAATTTCATACCACCTGAATTTGAGAATCATCTCAGGAAAAAGTTTGAGGCCTAGAACACTAATGAGCGAAGACCAGATGAGCTGTGGGAGGATGTTAAATGTATCATACAGGAAGAGTGCAGGCGGTCATTACAAAGACAGAAGAAGAAGAAAAGACCAAAATGGATGTCAGAAGAAACTCTGAACATTGCACTGAAACGTAGAGAGGCCAAAGCACAAGGAAGAATTCAAGACACTAAGGAGCTGAACAGAAAATTCCAAAAGTCAGCACGGAATGATAAAGCAAAATATTACAATGAAATGTGCGAGGAGCTAGAGTCAGAAAATCAAAAGGGCAAGACTCG
>NW_006399806.1:9220808-9222322 GCF_000299155.1 Elephantulus edwardii | reverse complement strand
GGATGGGTGTGTCAGACGCAATGCAATTGGCACAGGATAGAGCAGGGTTTAGGGCTGTTGTACTTCGGGTTGCTATGATTCGCAAACAACTCGACGGCACATAACAACAACAACATTTATCATTAACACGTCTATTCAATTTTTTACTGTATAATTTGATAAAAATATTTAATTTCTTCCTCTTTACTATTGCAGTGTAGATTTGAATTATAGTTATATTAAGTATAGGTCTTCCTTGTATGCACATGGATAATATCCTGTCACTCAAAACATTGTACTTTAGGACAGAACTTGAAATTGTCTTGTTAACTATGAATGCAACATTATTTTACCTCTGTTTTTTTCATTCTTAGCATAGTATACCATGATTGTCTGATTCAAAGTGGTCAAATTCAGTCCGTCTCATCTCACAAATGCCTAGAATGTTGATGTTCATGTATTCCAGGTATATGTGTCCATGTTTTCCAATATTCACACTTTGTATGTTTCATGTTCCAACTATTAAAGGATATGTGCAACTGTTTCTCTTCATTTTTTTGATTGATTTCCAATCCGGGCTCTACCTATAATTCAATATGTTCCTCTATTGTTCACAGAGTTCTGGTATTTCAAAAGTGGATGATCCTGCCTCCTAGTGTCTCTTCATCTGGGAGCTCTGCTAACACATGTCCACCATGGGTGACCCCTCTGGCCTTTGACACATTGGTGACACAGCTTTCAGCATCACAGCACCCATACATTATCTCAGTGTTAAATAAGCAAGAGTAGACATTCAAGCTATAAATTAATTAGCAATATTCAGATCACTGCTCCAATAGAATAAATTGACAAATAAATCTCATGATATAGAAGGCTCTAAGTCTGTATCCCAAGTACCAGCTCTAGGGGAAGGCATTCTTTCTCTGGCAGTTCTGGAGGAAAGTTCTTGTCTTAGAGCTTCTCCTTTCTGTTGTGTAATGTCTCTGTTCTATCAGCAAATCAGACACACAAAAGATCATAGGGCAGGGCCCATCTGAGGCCAGTGGTGATGTGACACTGATTTGATGAGGAGGATCAAATCAGAAATTGGTTACCTAAAATGAGGATATTAAGACATGAGGCATGACGTAGCTGGTTTACTCATTTTCATGAATGTAGTTATTAGCAAGATGCTTGTAAGGGATGGGAAAGGAACACAATATATATGAACAAAATACAATGTGTATGAATGATGGCATGCAAAACAATAAAAAGATGCCATAAAACTCTATATCAACAGAGACACTGAATCTTATTCTTAAATGGAAAGAAGCTAAAAAATGGGGAGAAGAGGAAATAAGAGAGCTGAACATATTTCAAATCTTAGTTTGAGATGACAAAGTAAGGAATTATAACAAAATGTATAAAGACCTGGTGATAGAAAACCAAAAGAGAAGAACATTATAAACATTTCTCAAACTGAAAGACATAAAGAACAAATATAAGCTTTGAGTTGTAATACAGAAGAATTATTTTTTTTGTCTAAAATAATATAT
>NW_006399806.1:9217589-9220705 GCF_000299155.1 Elephantulus edwardii | reverse complement strand
CATTGTTTTTAAGAACAAATTCTTTCAATTTCTCCCCCCCTCCCCCCCCTTTGCTCCTCTCCTTGAAAAGCAAAAGAAAAACTCCCTCATTGGTACAATACAGAAGAATTCTATGGGCAAAATATTGCAACATGAAAAGGGAAGAAATGCAGAGTCACTGTTGCTAAAGGAATTTGTGAACTCCAAACCATATCAGGAAGTAGCACATGATCAAGAAGTAATGGGACTAGGAATAAGTAAATATTATACCAAAGACATTTACCCCCCCAAAAAAGAAAGAAAGAAAACTCCAGGAATTGACAGAATATGTTAATCTCTTTATACAGCTCTGAGCAAGTTCCATGCCAAGGAATTTGAAAGAAGGTAACTTGGCCATGCAACTGATCAGAAGTCCGTTTTTGTGCCCATTCCTAGAAAAGTTTATACAAGTGTGAAAGTTTTGGAACAACAGTGTTAATATCACATGCAAGTAAAATCTTACTAAAATTGATAGCTAGTAAAAATGGATGGACAGGGAAATGTAAGAAATTCAAGCAAGAGTCAGTCCAAGATGAATGCAACAAACACTATTTTCTTGCTTGAGATAGCTTCTTAACAGATAGAGTAAAAGAGATCAATAGTTGTCCTCACTCCAAAGAGGTGGAACAATATAAAATGGAAAATATAATAACAGAATACAGTTACAAATAAAGCAGTTACAAAATAGTATCACAGGTGTCATAAAAAAGTAAAATCATGTTGAGGCAAAAAGTGCCTGGAGTAATATATTGACAGAGCACTTGTCAGAAATGCAGCCAGATTCAGAATATGTGACTAGAGGGATATCATCGCTGGCCTGAGATGTATCTTTGTGGAAAGCAGAGAATACCAGACAGATGATACTTATGTTTTTTTAACTATGCAAAGGCATTTGACTGTGTGAACTATAATAAATTATGAATAACACTGTGAAGAACAAGAATTCCAGAACACTTAATTGTGCTCATGCAGAACCTGTACATAGACCAAAAAGCAAATGTTTGAAAAACAAGTGGATACTGCGTGGTTTAAAGTCAAGAAAGTTGTGCATCAGGGTGGTATCATTTTACTACACCTGTTCAATTTATCTTATGAATACATAATCCAGAAAGCTAGACCATAAAAAAGAAGAATACATTAGTATTGGAGGAACACTTATTACTGCTGGCTGCTTGCAGGGACTCTATAGACTCTTTCCATATTCTCTTAATACTTCCTGGATCATTTAACATTCTGCGCAGTTTCCTTAAGTATTGCAACTCAAGGCTTGAATTTGTTCTTCAGTTCCTTCAGCTTAAGAAATGCTGAGCAAGATCTGCCCCTTTGATTTTCTGACTCCAGCTCTTCACACATTTCATTATACTACTTTACTTTGTCTTCTTGCACTGCCCTTTGAAATCTCCTGTTCAGCTCCTTAGTATCTTTATTTCTTCCCTCTTCTTTGGCTTCTCAGCACTTCAGTGCAATATTCAGAGTCTCTTTCTGACATCCATTTTGGTCTTTTCTTTTATACAGAACAGACTATCTGGAAGATTGGGCTTTATGAGGAGAAATGTGTCATCAGGGCTGGAGGAAGACTCATCAAAATCTACATTATACAACTGACACAACTCTGCTTGCTGCAACTGAGGAGGACCTGAAGCGCTTGCTGCAGAAGGTCAAGGAGTGCAGCCTTCAATATGGATTGAGGCTCAATATCAGGAATACAAAGGTTCTCACCACTGGGCCAATTGGCAACATTGTAATGGATGGTGAGGAGACTGAGATTGTAAACAGCTTTAGTTTGCTTGGCTCCACAATCAACACTCTTGGCACCCCAGCCAGGAAACGAAAAGACATATTGCATTGGGAATGTCTGCTGTCAGAGACTTCTCTGAGTTACTAAAGAGCAATGATATCAGTCTGGAAACTAAGGAAGGTGTGCCTGATACAGGCCGTAGTCTTTGCAATCACTTTCCATGCATCAGAAAGCTGGACAAAGACTCAGGATGATAGAAGGAGAATTGATGCCTTTGAGATGTGGTGTTGGAGAAGAGTATTGCATACCATGGACTGCTAAAAGAGCATATAGATTCATCCTGGAGAGGGTGAAGCCAGGCTCCTCCTTGGAGGCAAGGACATGTTGCAAGGAAGGACCAGTCTTTGGAGAGACACATGCTTGGGAAGGTGGAGAGACAGCACAGGAGATGCCAATACATCAATTCAGTGGTTTGGGTAATGAGGAGTAGGTGTGTCAGAGACATTGGATTGGCACAGGATAGAGTAGGGTTTAGGGCTACTGTACATAGGGTCACAATGAGTCACAGGCAACTCGATGGCACATAACAGCAACAATAACAACAAAAACAATGACAGCATACAGAGAACATAACCTTACTTGCAGATCACAAATAAGAGTTGAAGTATTTATTGATGAAGTTTAAAGACAAGAGCTTTCAGTGTGGAATAAAAAAGAGAATTATCACATTTTGGTCAATAAATAACATCATGATAAGTGGAAAAATGATTGAAATTATCAAAGATTTAATTTTACTTGGATCCACAATCTACACCCATGGAAATAGCAGTCACTATATCAAACATACTACAATGAGAAAATGGCAAAGACCTCTTGAAAAGACTAAAGAAGAAAGATATAACTTTGAGGACTAAGGTATACCTGACTCAAGTCATATTTTCAATTACTTTATATGCAGGTGAAAGTTTGACCAATGGATAAAGAAGAGTGAAGAAGAACTTATATTTTTGAATAATAGCTTTAGCAAAAAGTACTCAATACACTATTGTCTGCCAAAAAAACAAACAAATCTGTTTGTCTGAAGAGATATAACTAGAAGCAAAGATCATACATCATTGCACATACTTATGTCGTGCTATCAGATGGACCAAGTCCCTGAAGAAGGACATCATGCTTAATTAGAAGATCAGCAACAAATATGAAGAACCTTAAGGAGGCAGACTGACACAGAAGCTACAAAAATGGGCTTACACAAAGCAGAGAGTGTGACGATGGTGCAAAATGAGATGACAGATTTTTTTTCCATTGAACTGATCTTTCACTGCTTTAATAATCTCATAGCTATTATTTTAACCTTAAT
>NW_006399806.1:9204430-9216865 GCF_000299155.1 Elephantulus edwardii | reverse complement strand
AGAGCAGGGTTTAGGGCTGTTGTGTATAAGGTCGCTATGAGTCGCAAACGACTCGACGGCACATAACAACAACTTTTAATTATGGTCAAACAGATGGAAGATTTAATATGTTACTCCCAAAGAATCTTCAGACACAGTATAATGAATAGTCCTGTATGGTTTTGTTGCTGTATATGCCGTGGAGTCAACCACAACTAATAGGAACTGTATGAACCTGTAATCAGAACTGTGTCCTATTCTGTGCCACGCTTACCATCTCTGACATGCTCAAGCCTTTTGTTATAGTGTAATTGATAGACCTTTGCAAAAGGCCTCCAGGACAGACAAGATTGAGAAAGCGATTTTACCAATGGTTTCTCAGAAATGCCTGCTGTGTTGCTGTCTTGAGATGACTCTATCATAAACTAAATAAAATGTACCTTTAACCAAGGTTATAATCCCGCTTGTGCATTATGGACCTTTCATTACTAAATTCTCACTTCTAGGTATCCTGAATTTAACTCATCAGTTGATCTTTCAGATAATAATGAGGTTTGCAGCCTTTAGTTTCCATTTTAACAATGCAAGAATACACCTTTCCTCCCAGTCCTTCACAGCTGCCATTTTCACTCGGGGACACTGTGAAGTTTCCTTCTCTGGATAGACACTATACCTTAATAAATTTAATTTGCTTTTGTTTACAGAGACTCCACGACATGGATCTATGAAAATGGTTGGTTGTTGTGGTTATGTGCCATCAAGTCACTTGCAACTCATAGAGATGCTATGTACAATGGCCGTAAACTCTGCTCTGTCCTGTGCCAATCTACTGTCTCTGACACATCCATCCCGATTACTCCAGTCACTAAATCTATCCACCACATAGAGGGCCTTCCCTCCTGCACTGTCCCTCCACCCTACCAAGCATGATGTCCTTGTTTAAGGACAAGTTTCTCCTTACAGCATGACCAAAGTATGTCAGACAAAGCCTCAGAACTTTTGCTTCCAAGGAGCAGCCTGGTTTAACCCTTTCCAGAATGAATCTGTTTTCCTTGTAGTCCATGGTATCTTCAATACTCTTCTCCAACACCAAAGCTCAAAGCATAAATTCTCCTTCTGTCCTCCCTAGTCATTGTCTAACTCTATGATGTATAACAAGTGATTGCAAAAACCATGGCCTGTATCAGATGTACCTTAGTCTTCAGAGAGACAGCATTGCTCTTCAGTACTTTAAAGCGGTCCCTAAAAGCAGACTTTCCCATCATAGTGCGTCTTTTCATTTCCTGGCTGTTGGTGCCAAGACTGTTGATTGTGGAGCCAAGCAAACTAAAGCTGTGAACAATCTCAGTCTCTTCACCATCCATCCTGATGCTGCCAATTGGTCCAGTGGTGAGAATCTTTGTCTTCTTGACATTGAGCCTCAATACATATTGAAGGCTGTAGCCCTTGACCCTCTGCAGCAGGTGCTTCAGATCCTCCTCAGTTTCAGCAAGCAGGGTTGTGTCATCTACATGACGCAGATTGTTGATAGATCTTCCACCAATCCTGATGCTGCATTTCTCCTCATAGAGTCCAGCCTCCCAGATAATCTGTTCTGCATATTGGTTGAAAAGGTATGTAGACAGGAAACATCCCTGGCATACGCCCTTCCCAATTTTGAACCATGCAGTGTTTCCTTGCTCTGTTCTGATGACTGCATCTTGGTCCAAGTATAGGTTTCGCATTTATACATATATCAAATTTGTATGTGTAAAATTAGAGAGTGTGGACTGATGGGAGTCTGAAGGCCAGAATTTTCCTCTTCAGTTTACTGCTTTTCAGCATTTATTTTGTGAAACAATTTCATTTTTCTAGTAGTAAGTTTCCTAAGCTACAATTATAACTACTCCCTTGCCTGACTTTAGATGTATTGATCGAATCAAAACAAAGCATGTAAGTTTTGTCTAAAAAAGCAAGGATTTTATCATTGATAATAATTTGCTAGGGGTTCTGGGCTAAATATATAAAAGAGAAAATTCCTCAATGTACTAGGAATTCATTTTTTATTGTTTTTTATTTATTATTAATTTTAATGTAGGAATTCATTTTTAAGAATGATCAGGTAAAGAGCTAGTATTTCTCAGACATTCTTATGTTTTTGAAACATCCTAAAATTGAAAGTCATCTAAACTTCAAAGAGGATCATCCCATAGACTGTAAAGGTTAGAAGAATTGATACCTTTGAGTTGTACTGGAGATGAGTATTGAAAGAGAAATAAATACAAGTCTGTTCTAAAGAGGATGAAATCAAGTTGCTCTTTGGAAGCAGAAATTTTCAAGCTCCATCTCACACATTCTTATGAAGAACCAGTTCTAGGAGTATCATGCTTAGAAGGGTAGCAGATCAGAGCAGGAGTGGAAGACGCTGGATGTGATGGAGTGACACAGTGATTTTGGCAATGGGGTCATGTGTGTCAGAGGTAGTGAGGTTGCCTAGGTTCAGAGCCATTTTCATGAGGTTGCTATGAGTCATAGTCAACTCAAGGACACATAACAATAATAACAATATCAATATATTATTGTGACACTTGAGTAAAGAAGAATGCTTAATTGTTGGAAACTATAGTTTCTATAATTCTTAGACCCTTAATGCTGCCAAATGAATTACCATTCCATGTAGAACTAAATTTTGGATATCCAGCCTAAAATATTTTTCTTTATCCAGTAATTCAAACCTAGATGTCTCAGAAAAGGCCTTGCTTGGTACAAGTGGTTAAGCACTGGATTATTAATCCAAAGGTTAATGATTCAAAGCTACTCAAGGACTCCTCAGGAAAATCTGCTTCTGCAAATTTAAAACCTTGGGAATTCTAGGACTCAATTCTACCCTGCACTCATAGGTCACCTTGAGTCAGAAATGACCTGAAAATAACTAATAATAGATATCTCAGATTCAGCTTTAATGCCACCAAACCCAGAAGGGTTTGTTGAAATCAATGTTCCACACTGAGCCCACCTCCAGTCAGTCTGTGCTTGCCTGACTTGAAGTAGAATTTTCTACGCTTGCAATCTGCTTTATGTTCCCTTATTGGCAATTTGTTTTCTTCAGTCTTTTATAAACAGTATTTGAAATCTTAGGGGGCTTTTGGAGGGTTGAAATCAGCAAAAGACACATTGGTTGCTGCAATCACATTCTGTCCTGTTCCTGTGTTTGTAGCTCAGAAACCTCAAATCTGAAGCCCAAGAAAATGTAGAAGGCAGCGGCAATGAAGGCGTGAATTGTCAAGCAGACCTGGTTTTTAAGTGGTCATGGTACTGACTGTGAACTGAAGAATTTTCTTCCCAACATTTTTTATTTCTTCTTGTCCCAAAGGGAGAAAGAATTTCGTTTTCTCAAACCACATATTTTTCATGCTGTTTGCTCTAGATGAAATTGTCAAAGTTCTGCCTTTACTTAAATAAATAAAAAAAAATCCTTGTGCAAGTTAGAGAGTTGAAAGAAATGTTCCTTTTTTTTGGTTCTAAAAGCTGGACATGTCATGCAAACACTTATAATTGACAGTAGAACCTCTCTGTAATTTGTAGATATTTTCTTATATCAATTACCTCCAGGAATAACAGCATATATGCTAATCAGGAGATCATCAAATCCCATGCAGTTCTGAAATCAAACTGGCCAAAATGCTGCAAAAATGGTCAGTGGAGTGATAAAAGTATCCAGACCTTTAGTGGCATGAGTAACCAGAAATAACTCATTGATTTTTAAGTACAATTTGCCTCCAGGCATCCATTCACATGTGAAATTGTATTGTTAGTAAATATTAGGGGTGGAATAAATGTGAACCACTATTAGTGAAATTTAGGATTTCTCTGTGCAAAGAAAAACTACTGTACCGAGTTTTCAAGGCTACAAATAAGTGCTCGTTCAGAAATAGATCATCAAACCTGCCATCCATCATACCACTGGATGGACTGAAACCACTAACCATTCAGTCAGTACAAGCACTTAACCACTTACACAACCCAGGGGCTTTGTGACTCAGGAACTTGGGATTGGTGTAGCAAGAATGAACTCAGCAGCAACTGAGTTACTGGCTTTATTAGACAAAACGGAAAAGTAAATTCATGGGAATGATCAAGATAATTATAGTAGAGATCACAAAATGGATAAGTTTTAACAGAAAAGTACAAGAAAGGTCATGTATAGGACACTATAGAATCCAGCATTATGCTTTGTTGTGTGGTGGGTTTTTTTTTTTTAATTCTTATAGTCCATGATGGCATGTGAAATATGAGAGTAAACACTTCAAACTGCTTGCCATTGAGTAGGGACTGATTCATAACTGGCTCTAGTGGATTTCTGAGGCAGTAAATTGCACAAGGAGAGATTGCCTATCTTTTCTTCCCTGGATGCACTGATGGAGTCATAGCCATTAGGTCAGCCATGTTTCTTTCACGTCATTAATTCGTTATGGAACAAGGAACTCACAATATACACCTTAAAAAATCTGAAAGTAGAAAGACAGCTAAAATTAAATATTTAGTTTTCATATTCTGTAAAATATGCTATAATAGAAATAAGAGAGATTTTTTTTATAGGTGCACCAGAGAAGGAGAACTTACTCAATCAAATGTCCTACAGGAGACAACTTTGGAATGAGAAATAGCATTTTGATTACTCAAGCAGATAGAAAAAACTGTAAAGATAGAGGAAACATTCTTTTCCTATCATCTCCAATGTCACAAGTGAGCTGCACTAATTTCTACACAATTGCAGCAGAGTATTGAAAATGTACATGACCGGAAATGAGGCTGTTCATCATGAGCTTGGGCCTTGAGGGGCTCTGCTACCTTTTTTTATGATAAAACTTTATCTTAAATACAATAAAGTTAGTGCATTTTCAATGGCCCTAATGATTAGAGGCAACAAAATAGAGTGTTTAGGATTATAGATTAGTACCTCATTATAAAAACTATGGCTGACTCTGAGAAAAATGGGAATCACAGAACACTTGATCATGCTAATGAGAAACCTATACTTGGACCAAGAGGCAGTTGTTAGAACAGAGCAGGGAAACACTGCATGGTTCAAAATTGGGAAGGGTGTACGCCAGGGATGTGTCCTGTCTCCATACCTTTTCAACCTGTATGCAGAACAGATTATCCGGGAGGCTGGGCTCTATGAGGAGAACTGTGGGGACAAGATTGGTGGAAGATCTATCAACAATTTGCGCTATGTAGATGACACAACCCTGCTTGCTGGAACTGAAGAGGACCTGAAGTACTTGCTGCAGAGGGTCAAAGACTGCAGCCTCCAGTATGGATTGAGACTCACTGTCAAGAAGACAAAGATTCTCACCACTGGACCAATTGGCAGCATCAGTATGGATGGTGAGGAGATTGAAATTGTTCACAGCTTTAGTTTGCTTGGCTCTATAGTCAACACTCTTGGTACCAGCAGCCAGGAAATTAAAAGATGTATTGCAATGGGAAAGTCTGCTGTTAAGGACCTCTCCAAAGACTGAAGAGCAATGGTGTCTCTCTGGAGACTAAGGTGTGTCTGATACAGGTCATGGTCTTGGCAATCACTTGTTACGCATCAGAGAGTTGGACAAGGACTAGGGAGGATAGAAGGAGAATTGATGTCTTTGAGCTGTGGAGCTGGAGAAGAGTATTGAGGGTACCATGGACTGCCAGGAAAACAAACAGATTCATCCTGGAATGGGTTAAACCGGGCTGCTCCTTGGAGGCAAGGATTCTGAGGCCCCGTCTAACATACTTTGGACATGTTGTTTGGAGGGACAGGTCCTTGGAGAAGGACATCACGCTTGGTAGAGTGGAGGGACAGCGCAGGAGGGGAAAGCCCTTTATGAAGTGGATTGATTCAGTGACTGGGGTAATCGGGATGAGAATGTCAGAGACAGTGAGACTGGCACAGGACAGAGCAGAGTTTAGGGCTGTTGTTCATAGGGTCGCTATGATTCGTAAGCGACTCGATGGCATATAACAGCAACAACAACAACCTCAATGTACTGTAAAATTTATAAAATAATATTAAAATGTTCTTCATCAGGTTGTTTCAGGCAATTATCATCTTAAGCTACCAAAAACATTTCGAACACTACTTCAAACATAGGAAGACCTCAGTAAATGCTTATAGGTGCAATCGAGTCAAGCCCTTTACTTCATCGCACAACTTGTCTAGTCGTCAGTCTTCAATGCACCAAATTTATTCTTGTGATTGTTTACTATCCAAATGATATCAATTATATTTGGGTTGTTGTGAATTTGTTCTGATTTTGTTAGTTTCTGTTTAACTTGTATGTGAGTAATTGATAGTCTGTTCTACAGTCAGCTCCTGTCCTTATTCTGATAGGAGATATTGAGTTTTTTCACCATCTCTTTCAGCAGATATAATCCATTTGATTCCTGTTTATTTTAACAGGCAAGACATTAATGTCTGTGTATAGTCATGGATACTTCTACAGTCTTTTTTCTTGATTCCCATACTCCTTATATTTATGGCTAAACAGTACAGATAGAAATGCACACACACACACACACACACACACACACACACACACACACACACACACAGTTAATTGTCAAATTGTGCCTAGTTGGAACCAACTCATAGCTGATATTCCAATGGGTTTTCAGAGGCAGTAAATCACAGAGAAGGAGACTGTCACTCTTTCTTCCATGGAGCAGTTAGTGGATTAGATCCACGTACTTTTAAGACAGCATAAATCCTAAGCTACCAGACCTCTTTTATTAATAAATATATGTTTAAATAGAATAAATTATTTAAGTATACCTATCATCTATATTTAGTTTGAGAATATTTTTCTTTTTTTAAATTCCCATCTCTCTCTTTTTATCTCTATTAACTCTACAAGATTGAGCCTATCTGTGTGCAAAGAAAGCATTTCTTAGTTTTTTATAAGATCTTATAACATAATTACACTTTTGTAACCTTCCCCCACTTTTCATTTTTGTCATTCAGCAACTCAGCATAATTTGTTTTAATTTTATCCATTTTGTGCAGAATTTTCTAAATTCTTGATAATATTTTACTGATACATGGTACTTCATTTCATGGATGTGCCACAGTTTCTTCAGTCATTCTTCCATTAATAGGCATGGATTGTTTCCAACTTGTAGCTATTATAGAAAGTTCTCAAATAAACATGGGTGTAGATATATCTATTCTTGTCACAGCTGAGAGAGAGAGAAAAAGAGAGAGAGTAGTGGAATTGCTAGGTTAAATGGTATTTCTATTCTCAACTTTCTAAGAAACATCCAACTACTTTCTGTAGTGGTTACATCATTTTACATTCTCACCAGTACCATGAGTGCCAATCTTTCTACACATTTGTTGTTTGGCATTTTACTGAATATTGGTAATTTTGCAGGAGTGAGATGGTGTGCATGGCTTTCACAGTTACTTGCCCTGCATCAGAGAGCTGGGCAATGACCAAGGATGACAGAAGAAGAATTGATGCCCTTGAGTTGTGGTTCTGGAAAAGAGTACTGAGCATATCCTGAACAGTCAAAGAAGAACTAAAAGGTCTGTCCTGGAGGGGGTGAAACCAAGCTGTTCCTTGGAGGCAAGGATTTTGAGGCTCCATCTTACATACTTTAGGCACATAACCAGGAGGAACCAATCTTCAGAGGAGGATATCATGCTTGGAAGTTTCAAGGGATATCACAGGAGAGGAAGACCCCACATGAGATGGATTGACAAAATAACTGGGGTAATGAGGATAGGTGTGTCAGAGGCAGTGAGACTGATTCAAGATAGGGCAGGTTTCAGACAAATTGTGCATAGGATCGCGATGAGTTGTAGTCAATTCAACAGCACATAAGAAGAGTAGCTAATGAAGCTTCACCTAGCATCAAGAAGCTATGCTACAATTACTAAGGAACATGGTTTGAGTCCACTAACTGCTTGCTCTACAGGAGAAAGATGGGAAATCTCCTCCCAAGCTGGAAAAACCCACAGAACTTTGAAAACTCACAGAACTCGATGGTATACAACAACAACAACAATAACTGATGATTTTGGCCATTTAGTCATGTGTTTCTTGGATATCTGGATATCTTCTCTGGTGAAGTGTTTATTCATGCCATCTGCCTATTCTTGTAATTGAATTGTCTTTTTCTTGATGAAATGTTTTCTATAAATTTTATAGATGTGTCTCTGCTAGATATTTTTCTCAATATATAGGTTTTCTTTTTACTCTTCTAGAGAGAATACTTCGATACACATAAAGATTTAATTTCTGGGAGGTACCAATCACTTCATTTATCCTCTGTTGATTAGGTATCAGTTATATTTGATATTCTATTTAAGTCTTATTTTGTCCCAGTTCTTTTCTTTGTTAATCTTTATAGTTTTAGATTAAGATCCTTGATCCATAGGTAGATTACTTTCTAGATTTTCAATATTTATATTTTTAAACTTATTTGCATTGAATAAATCACTGACTGTACAAAATCATATCTTATGATTGCTGGTTTCCTTTCTATTACCAATGTCATATTTTCTAATTACCAGTCCTTCTTCTTCCAACTTTTATGTTCCAGTCTTCAATTATTATGTCTTTACTGAATGTTTGGACAGTTTGAGTTGCAAAATTTGGTAGAAATTTGCATTTCTTTTTCTTCAGTGGCTGGTTACAATGTTTTATTGTAGTGATTGGTTCATATATTTGAATATTAACCTATAAACAGGTCTTCTTTGTCTATATATAAATATTATTCTATCACTGAAAACATTATACTTCAAGATAGATATTTAGATGCTCTTTTTTGGCATAGTTTTCAACATTATAGAAACATGCAGTCCATCACAGTATAGCAAACTGACAGATTAATGTGACAGTATTTACTAGAATCACTGACATATTTTAATATGATTTTCTAATCATGCGAAGAGGCTTGTTATGTGAAAGGACACGTTAATTCAGAAAAGAAAAAGAATTCTCAGAACTGCTATTTATCCCACAATGTGAGGTTTCTCATGATGTTTTTATTGTTTATGGTCTAGTCTCATCCAACCCATAGCTTACCCTCTGGTACATTTTCAGAGGCAGTAAATCACGCAGGGGGAGATAATACATCTTTCTCTCATGAAGCAGCTGGTGGATTAAAACCGAGTGCCTTCAGGATTGCAGTACAACCTCTTACTTTTGGCCAGAGAATACCTATATCTGTGTCTTGGTTGTGAGTGAGCACTGCAATATTATCCACAATAGCCATTTTGTTGACAAACCCCCGGCCCCAGAGATTTACAATGTATTATCTACATCATATAAAGTCTAGGATAGACAAATTTACGCTGTTGTTAGGTACTGTCGAGTTGAGTGCGACCACAGTGACCCTATGAACAACAATCTTGTCCTATCCCATGCCATCCCCACACTTCCTGACATACTCGAGCATATTGGGGCAGTTCCTGTGTCCTACAGTTCAGTAATGTCCCAAAGCACTATCTCTGTGTTATTGAACGATTTCTGCTTATTATTTTGTTTTCTATTTTACGTTTCAAAAAGATAAAAGAGGTCTTCAGTTAAGAGCCTTCCATCTGTTCGATTTATGAATCAAATCCCTTAAGTTAAATGAAAAACAAACCATTCTCTTGAATACAAGTAGTTGTTAGGAATCAATATAGCCAAGAGAATGTTTGTTTGATAGAAAATGTCCTATAATATAACCTTTTAAGAATTGCTTTCAAAGCAGCATTTTTCACTGTGGAAAATGGAGAGCAATTTTTATTCAATATCTAGTCAAGAAAATTATTAGAACAAGAAAAAGCTTTTAGGGTCTCTAGTCCCACCTCTAATACTGCATTGTTCAATCAAATTTCACAAATGGCCTTATATATTTCTACCATATCAAGTGAAAGCATCATGGTGCTTGTTGTCATTAGCATTGCTTGTTTTTTGCCTTTGAGAAAATGGCTCGATCCGCCTTTGGACCCATCCACGAAATGAAAGAGAATGAGGGACTTATAGTTTTCAAGTGTAGTACAACATAAAGAGACTTCTACCTTGGATAATAGGACTTCAAGTAGTACTTGTTACACTTAAAAAATTATTGGTTGCAAAGAGCCAATTTTTTATACAGAGTTCTTGGCATTATTTGCATGTAAAGATAAAATGTTGCTTCATGTTTTTCAATTCCTATCCATTTCTTGTTACTACTAAGATATGGTCACACACACCTACATCTTTAAACTGACCCAAAGATACATTGTTCAAATCTATCAGCACCTCCATGAAAGAAAGATGGGCAATCTCCTCCCATGCAATTGAAACCCTACGGGAGGGTTAACTATGAGTTGATTCGTACTCAACAATGCACAAAAACAACCACCTTGCTCTTAAATACTTTGGAGAGTTCTCTGACAACAGATTTCACCAGTGCACATCTTGACTACTTTTGCCATGGGTGGTGATTGTAGCAAGTAAAATAAAATCTCTGACAATTTCAATCTCTTCTCCAACTAATGTTGGAGAACATGAACATCATGATGTTGCTTATAAGCCCAGTGGTGAGGACTTTTGTTTTCTTAGTGTTGAGATATAATCTATTTTGAGGGCTCTGATATTCTTTGATGAAAAATCTTTGATCTTCAGTGAGTGTTTCAAGCCGTCTTCACATTCTTCAAGAAAGGCTTTGTCATCTCCATAAGGCAGGTTGTTGACAATTCTTCTACCAATCCTGGTGCCACATTCCTCATCATTTTATCCAGGTCCCTGAGTGATTTGCTCAGTATGCAGATTGAATACGTAGAGAGGAAGGGTACAGCCCTGTTTTTAAACTATACAGTGCTCCCTTGTTTTATTTGGAAAATGGCTTTTTGGTCTAGTTATAGGCATTATATGGGTATAATTAAATGCTCTGGGATTCTCATTTTTCTCAAAATTAGCTATAATTTATTCTAATTCATATAGTCAAATGTATTTGCATAATAAGGAAAACAGAAGTAAACATTTTTTTCTAGTATTCTGTACTTTTATCCAAGGTCCACCTGACATCAGCAATGATATTTCTCATGCCACTATCTCTTCTATCGGCCACTGGACACAGCATAAAAAAATTGTCAGCAGTTGATGTATTTGAAATCACAGAAGTCAAGAAAGCTTCAGATACAGCTATCAGATCAAGGGTTGGACAATGGAAGATAAATTCTGAAAAGGATTTGGTAGAAGTGAAGGGGTATTCTGGTGGAGGGTGGAGCTGGGAAATAAGTGGATCAAGGCATGGGCTAAGGGCAGGGACAACACTGTAACTAATGGTTAACTCCACAATGAGGGATGTATCTTTCACTGGTCCATAAATTTCTTGTCGTTAAGCTACTCCTCTAAATCTGACCATTCAGATTAAGACAGACTAGGAAGAAGGAAAGTACTGAAGAACAATGGTGACTCTCTGGAGACTAAGGTGCATTTGATACAGGACATGGTCTTCATAATCACTGGTTATACATTAGAGAGTTGGACAATGACCAAGGAGGATAGAAGGAGAATTGATGCCTTTGAGCTGTGGTGCTGGAGAAGAGTATTGATTGTACCATGGACTGCTAGGAAAAGGAACAGATTCATCCTGGTAAGGGTTAAACCCGGTGGCTCCTTGGAGGCAAGTATTCTGAGGCTCCATCTAACATACTTTGGACATGTTGTGAGGAGAGACCGGTCCTTGGAGAAGGACATCATGTTTAGGAGGGTGGAGGGAAAGTGCAGGAGGAGAAGGCCCTCTATGAGGTGGATTGATTCAGTGACTGGGATAATCGGGATGGGAGTGTCAGAGACAGTGTGATTGGCACATGACAGAGCAGAGTTTAGGGCTGTTGTACATAGGGTCGCTATGAGTTGCAAGCGACTCAATGGCACATAACAATAACAACAACAGGAAGAAGGATTGGCCATCCACTTCTGAAAGAGCAGGCCTCTGAAAACCCTATGTGCAACAGAACACACATAGACTAACAGAAAGGGAAACCTAGGCAGAACTTTCAAGTATGGAAATACAAAGGAAGAGGATCAGTTGTAAGCAGACACTAGGGATTAGAACATGGAATGTGAGAACCATGACTGTAGGAAAATTAGAAATTGTTAAGAAAGAAATGGAACGCATAAATACTGACATACAAGGCATTGGAGAGATGAGATGGACTGGCATGGTGCATTTTGAGTCAGATGATCATATGATATATTACTCCAGAAATGAAAAGGTGAGAAAAAATGGGGTTGCTTTCATAGTTAAAAAAGTAATTTCTAGATCCATCTTGAAGTACAACTTTGTGAGTGACAAGGTTATATCCATATGCTTACAAGGAAGTCCAGTGAATACCACTATCATTCAGATATATGCACCAACAACTAGAGCCAAAGAAGAAGAAATAGATGATTTCCACCAATTTTTACAGTTGGAGATAGATCGAACATGCAATCAAGAGGCATTGATAAT
>NW_006399806.1:9168781-9190428 GCF_000299155.1 Elephantulus edwardii | reverse complement strand
TCATCTGCATAAAGCAGATTGTTGATAAGTCTACTTCCAGTCCTGATACCACTCTTCTCATCATAGAGCCCCGCCTCCCGGATAATCTGTTTAGCATATAGATTAAAAAGATATGGAGATAGGACACATCCTTGATGCACACCTTTCCCAATTTTGAACCATGCAGTGTTTCCTTGCTCTGTTATGACGACTGCCCCTTGGTCCAAGTATAAGTGTTATGGGATTCCCATTCTTCTTAAAGTCAGCCAGAGTTTGTTGTGATCCACACAGTCAAATGCTTCTTATAATTTTAATAGTCTCTCTTAATTTAATCACTCTTCACCTTCGCTTATGAATAAACATGAAACTCCTTTCTACCTAAACCTTTATAAAACCCAAAATATTATTTTATTCAATGAGTCATTGCCTAGCATCACTTCAATTCTCCGTGTCTCCCTTTGTAAAGTAGTTATACTTAATATTTTGCCTTACAGAAAAGTAAAAGCAAAATAGTGTTTCCTTGCTTATATAGCAAAGCCTGTATTCCTAATCACTCTTCTTACTTAGCAGAAGGAAAACTCTAAATTCAATACATTGGCAAGATTTTCTTGGTGACTATGTTTAAGAGGTACTCTAGCTGAGGGTGAAGAGGATTTGAAATTCTTGGTGCAGAAGATCAAAGACTACCGTCTTAAATATGTATTATGTCTCAACATCAAGGTAAAAAATCCTCACTACTGGGTCAATAGGCAACATTATGATAGGTAGAGAAAAGACTGAAATTGTCAATGATTTCATCTTGCTTGAAACTATAATCAACACCTCTGGTACTAGCAGTTAAAAAACAAATCAGAAGATGTGTTGCATTGGGTTAATATGCTGTCAAGCACCTCCCCAAAGCATTAAGGAATATCATTTTAAAGTCTAAAACACACCTGATTCAATTACTTGCTATGCACATGAAAGTTGAACAATGAATAAGGATGACACAGAAGCTATGACTTTGAGCTGTGGTCTTGGACAAGAGTTAAATATCCTATGGACTGACAGAAAACAAAAAGTATATCTTGGAGAAAGTGTAACCAGGGTGCTCCTTAGAAGCAAAGGTGATGAAATTTCATCTCACATACTTAGGGTATGTTATTAAAGGCCACTCTTTAGAGAGGTACATCATGCTAAGAAATGGTGGGATTTGATGTAGGAAAGGGAAACCTTCAACAAAATGGATTGGCACAGTGACTGTAACAATGGGCTCCAGCATATTGGAGATGCTAAGGATGCTACAAGACAAGGCAGGGTTCAAATCTATTGTTCATAGAGTTTCTATGTGTCACAGTGACTCAATGACAAATAATCACAACTATTCATTGAGTTAATTATATATATCTTAGCCCTTAGTGCTTCCTTTCTTGCTCTATTGAGATTAAATATTTTTTTCTATAATTATATTTTATTAATTTTCATAAACATTTACAGAGATTTTGGGCTTCCACTCATTCATTGTTGCACTATTCTCTCTACCCTCCTCCCAGTTTGTTCTTGTCCAAATGCCACAGTGCTTGTCAAAGCCAGTTCTGATTAATCTTCTTTGTCAGTGTATCCTTTGCCATTCCCTATCACTCCTCCCTGAGAGAGACTTCACCCTGAGTCATAAGGAAAAGGGGATGCCGTATTCTCTTAGCTACTTCCTGCTGAAAAGGGACGCTGTGGGTTTCAGGGTGAAGATCTTCTTTCACTACTCTAAAGGGCCCCTTTGGCAGTAGGAAACACATAGACTATTATGGAGATTGATTTTGGAATTTAGATGCACTCTTATTGATTGTGCTTGGCCGTACATGTTCATATCCTTGAAGATGTATCATGGGGGTGTTGCAACCTAGAAGACACAAATTTGACTAACAAGTTATAAGTACATGAGTCCAAAAATTATGGAAAAGTAAAAGAAACGATTCTTTCATTGTTTTACAAACCCTCCCCCAGGTCCCCTCCACCATGTAGCCCTCGCTCTAGTCTCCTGTGATGACAGAAATACCTAGTTATATCTCTCTTTTAAACGGTTCTCTCCCTCCTTTGTTTCAGTGCAGTATACATTATTGAACCCATCTTACTCAGTCTCTCCCCAACCCCAAGGACAGTCCCATTCTACAACAGTGGCATCATGTAATATTTGTCCTTTTGTGACTGGGATATTTCACTCAGCATAATGTTCTCCAGAGTCAACCATTTTGAATAATATTGCATGAGTTCCTTGTTTTTTAATGCAGCATAGTATTCCATTGTGCGAATATACCACAGCTTCTCTAGCCATTCGTTTGTTGATGGGCACTTAGGTTGTTTCCAACTCCTTGCTATTGTGAACAAAGCTGCAATAAACATGGGTGTGCATATATCTGCTTGGATGTCAGCTATGGTCTCTTCAGGGTATATTCCCAGTGGTGGAATTGCTGGGTCAAATGGTATCTCTATTTGCAACTTTTTGAGAAAGCGCCATACTGCTTTCCACAGGGGTTGCACCATTTTACACTCCCACCAACAGTGAATCAGGGTTCCAGTTTCTCCACAACCTCGCCAGCATTTGTTGCTTGCTGTTCTGTTAAATTTTGCTATTTTGACTGGGGTGAAATAATATCTCATAGTTGTTTTAATTTGCATCTCTCTTAGGGCTAGGGATTTTGAGCATTTCTTCATGTGTTTGTTAGCCATCTGAATGTCGTCTTCGGTGAAGTGCCTGTTCATATCCTGTGCCCATTTTTCTATTGGATTATTTACCTTTATCTTGTTGTGGTGCTCAAGTATTTCATAAATTCTGGATATAAGTCCCTTATCTGATATGTTATTACCGAATACTTTTTCCCAGTCAGTGGCTTCCCTTTTTACCCTACTGGAGAAGTTTTTGGATGTGCATAGGGATTTGAGTCTTAGAAGGTCCCATTCATCTATGTTATTTTCTCCTGGTTGTAGCTTTTCCAGGATACTGGGAAGACTGTTTATGTTGTGGATTAGGACTTCTAGTGTTGTTCCTAGCTTTTCTGTAATGAATTTTATAGTCCTTGGTTTTAGTCCTAGGTCCATGATCCACCTTGAGTTGGTTTTTGTGTATGGAGTGAGGTGTGGGTCTTGCTTGAGTCTTTTGCAGATATTTTTCCAATTTTGCCAACACCATTTGTTAAAAAGGCTGTCGTTCCCCCACTTCACTGATTTCATCTCCTTGTCAAAGATCAGTTGACCATAGATAGATGGGTTGATCTCTGGATTCTCAATTCGATTCCATTGATCTATGTGTCTGTCATTGTACCAGTACCATGCTGTCTTTACTACTAAGGCAGTGTAGTAGGATTTGAAATCAGGGAGTGAGATACCTCCTACCGTTCTTCTATTCTTAAGGAGTGCTTTGCTTATTCGGGGCTTTTTTCCATTCCATACGAAATTGGAGATTGCCTTTTCCATCTCGTTGATGAATGGGGTTGGTATTTGTATTGGGATTGCATTAAATGTGTAAATTGCTTTTGGTAGTATTGCCATTTTCACAACATTGAGTCTTCCTATCCATGAGCAAGGGATATTCTTCTAATTTCTATTTAATCCAGTATGTTAATAATGGCATCCACTTCTTAAACAACATGCCTCTGGAAATTCTATGAATTTTAATAAATGTGGATAGTTATAGAAAGGCTTCAGGTCTTTTGTTCATAGGGTCACTATGAGCAATGCTTGACTCAAAAGCAGTTTATAACAACAACTGGCAACTATTTAATCCAAAACATTAACAGAGAATCAAACTTAATAGAAAATAGTCCGTATCAATTGTTGATGTAACCATTGTCCTAACACCTCTCTTTAAGAAAGAATTGATAATTATGGTGAGACTGTCACACTTGGATGTGACCTGTGGATATAAGTTTGTAAAAGCCCAGCCATATGAAGTAAAGAATCAGAGGACAACCTTGACAAAAATAATCATGGTAACTAGGATATACATAGAAGTCCACATGAGTGTCTTCTGCCTTCTTTTTACTAAGGGTTCACTTATTTGAAGTTTGGCCTTTTAATAAGTCTCAGTTCTATTCCTTCCAGTTCAAGAAAATTCAAATCAAATCTATAGCAAAATTCTGTTTGAAAAACTATCCTACCCTAATCATATGGTCAGAGTTCTGTGGTGTGGTGGGTCTGCTGTTTAAAATGTCTTTCCTAGGTCATTACCCTTCATTATATTTAGACGGGAACATGCAGATAAAATGGGTATGTTGACACTATACCCTACTTGAAGGCAAGACCCAAATTGACACCTTTTTTAAAATTTTATTTTATTAATTTTAATGAACATTTAAAGAGATTTTGGATTTTCATTCTTTCATTGTTATACTTTTTTCTTTACACCCCTCCCCCCAGTTAGCTTCTCTCTTTGAAAAGCAAAAGATAAACTTCTTTATTGGTATGCAATCCCACCCCCCTGACCCTGCCCCACTCCCCCACCCCACCCCAAATGCACTCCACTATACAACCTTAATAATGGGTTCCTGTGATAATCATAATATGCTATCACATATCACGTTTAAACTTTTAAGGTGTGTTCTATATGCTTAAATTCCTGTAAGAGGACTTCATCTGAGATACCCACTCCTCCTCCTCCTTCTTCTTCTTTTCTCTCTCTCTCTCTCTCTCCCCCTCTCTCTCTCTCTCTCCTCTTTCTCTCTCTTTCTCATATTCACTTGGCCTGGGACAGTGTTGCTAACCTGATCCAGGTGCCTCAACTCATCCTGCCCTTTGAGCACATAGATCACCATTCACCAGAGTCTTTGACCATGTTCATCAGCCTATGTCATGAATAGCTGTATGAATAATTTTTCTTTTCTTTCCCTTCAATGGTTCTTTGAGCTTCTGTGAAACCTTCCAGTGAATTATAGAATTTAAAGACATAGACAGAACTAAAAGGGCTGGGGGCAGAGGGAGAGGGAGTGACAGTTAATGTCAGAAATGATGGAGTGGTACAACAGATTGTATATTTAAGACAATTTTGACATCAGCCTATTAGTAACTCACCTCGTACTAATTTTTATAGAACCAATTGTAATTACTATACCTATTAACATGATATTGATATTACTGTCTTGAGTTTTTTTCTCATAGTAAATGAGTATTTTTTTAAAAAAATAATTCTGCCTTGAGAAATTATTACAAAGAATGTACAATATGGACATACCCTTTGATATATAAGCATTATATACCCTATTATAAATAAAATCAAACCTTTCTTGATACTTTATTAGCTTCATCTGTCATTTGCCCAGGACCAAAATTCTTCAAAGGAGCATTAATATAGACTTGCCCTTCCCCTTTTTTTCTTTTTTTGTTTGTCTTCCCTCTATGACGCTAACTTTTTCAACAAATCAAGGAAATTGTGTATTCAAGTGCAAGCTTCCCTTTCCTTCCTTATGGTAAGTCACAGACAAAATCAAATTTATGGCATAACTTGAAATAGGGGGAAGAATAATTTAATTTGCTAAAAAAGTAAGGAAGGAAACAAACTAGAACTCTTGGTAACAAAAATGGATTTAAATTTTTTATAAGAAGTCTTGGAATTTTTTCCCCTTACTATATCTGAATCCTTTACAAGAATAAATAGGAATGATTCTTTTGTGGCAGTTTGAATGGATTAGATAAAATCTAAAAGAATAAACACATAGACTGTGGTCATTCTCTGAGATGTTACTGAATAAAATGGAAATGTGATAATTTAGTTGTTCTGGGCGGTCGGTGGGAGAGGCACTGAAACTGGAAGCTCAGAGTTTGTGGGTTCATCATGTTCCTTTTGCAAGAGTCTTATGAATCACTTCTGCCTTGTGCAGATCTAACAGTTGTGCCTTTGAAAAATTACATGACTTACACTACAACAATGGTTAGAAAAATTGAGAATTATATAAAGATGGTTTTTTTAAACTTCTAATGGAAAAGAGTGTCCTAATGAAGAGGGAATAATATATCATCACTACCAAAATGTATGCGAAATAACGATGGAAAGAAGGAGAAAGAATAAGGCATCTGTCATACACAGAGATATACAAATAAGTAAATAGCAATATATATATATACACACACACACTATTTCCTCATTGATATGTAAGATCATAGTTGATATTTATAACTTTCTTCAAGTGTCCATCTAAGTAACTCCTTGTCTCAGCCAGTTTCTCAGTTTATTTAGGTTCTAAACTTGACAAAGATGTTCAAATTTTCATTTGTGAATGCTTTGTATTCTCATTTCTCTTATATTAATTATCTATTACTACATAGTAAATTATTACTAATTTTTATCTGCACATTGAACAAATAGCTCATACTTTCTGTGAGTCATTAATTTGGAAGTGGTTTGGCTGAACATTTTTACTCAGGAACTTCCATTAAATTATAGCTAAAATCTCCTGGGCCTACAGTAATCTGAAGGTTGGATTGGGGCTAGAAAATTCACTATTAAGATAGTTCAACCACAAAGCTATTGAAAAAGACTGATTCCTTATTAGAACTCTGTGTGTGTGTGTGTGTGTGTGTGTGTGTAAGTCTTCCAGAAGAACCTGGAAGACCAGCTAGACAAATTCTAAAAAAGCTGTAACACTCCTTATTGATTTGAAAAGAGTCTTCAGTGGCTTGGCACATGGACCTCTCCATATGACTTCCATGTCCTTGTGATATGGCATCCAACTGTCTCATAAGCAAGTGGTCCAGGAAAGAAAAAGGTAGAAGATCAGCATATAAGAGAAAGATCTTCGGCAGAATAACGTGTTATTCAGTGACAATGGCAATGGACTCAAGTGTGTTAAAGATGGTAAGGATACCACAGGAAAGGGGCACATTTTAGATCCATTATTCATAAGGTTCTGATTTTAATCCATACAGCATTCCCTTACTCTGTTCAAACAATAGCTTCTTTGTCTAAGTATAGGTTTCATATAATCATATTTAAGTGTTGTGAGATTCTTTCTTTCTCAATGTTAATCATAGTTTCTTATGCAAATACCTTTGCATAGTCAATAAATAACAAATAGATGTTCTTGTATTCTCTGCTTTCATGCAGGATCCCTTTCACATCATCAAAGAAATCCCCTCATGCTGTGGACTCCTTAAAATCCAGCTTAAACTTCTGGCATTTCTCTGTCAATATACTGTGCTAGCTGGTTGATCTTAGTGGATGATCTTAAGTAATATTTTGCTTAACTGTGATATTAATGATATTGATTAATAATTTCCACAATCTGTTGAACCACTTTTCTTCAGAATGGGAATAAATATGGATCACTTCTATTCAGTTTGTCAAGCAGCTATCCTTCAAATGTTGTAGCATAGATTAGCATAGGTGAGCATGTCCTAGGTTATACTTGTTAGTTCAAACATGTCTATTGATATCCCATTAATTCTGGGGGCTTTCTCTTTTTAGTCAGTGCCTTCAGTGAAGCTTGATTACTGTTGACTCTTGTTCATATGGTCCTGAAATTTTTCAGTGTCAACCAGTTCCTTTTGGTACAGTGACTCTGTGTATTCCTTCCATCTTCTTCTGATACTTCCTGGATCATTCAAGATTTTGCCTATAGCAACATTCTTCCATATTTCTACTCAAGGCTTGAATTTGTTTTTCAACTCTTTCTACTTTAGAAATGATCAGCAAGATTCTCCTTTTTTATTCTCCAAAAACTCCAGCTCTTTAAAAATGTTCTCATAATACTTTATTTTGTCTTCTTGAGCTGTCCTTTGAAATATTCAATTCTCAGTGCAACAATGAATGAATGAAAATGTTCATTAAAACTAATAAAATTTAATAATAATTAAAAAAATAGAAAATGAAATGTCTATGCAAAATAAAGTGCAAGTAGTGTAAAATTATAAAAAAAGAAATATTCAATTCTTACATTTTACTTCAGCATTTCTTCCCTTTGCTTTCTCTTCTAGACATCTTAGTGAAATTTTCAGTCTTTTCTTACATCCATTTTAGTGTTTTCTTCCTCTTCTTTATAATGTTTTGCTCTCTTCATGGATGCTATCTCTGATGTCATCCCATAAGTCATATGGTCATTGATTAATAATGTTCAAGATCTCAAACTTATTTATTTCTTTGACATATATATTGACTAAGTATAGTGAAAGCTTACACCCCTGATGCATACCTCTGATGATCTTAAAACATGCATCCTCTTTGATTTGAATAATTGTTTCCTGGTCTATGTTTAGGCTATGATGATCACAATTCACTGTTCTGAGAGTTCTATCCTTCTCAGTGTTGGTCAGAATTTTGTTGAGCCACACAGTCTGGAAATATCAAATACTATAGATATTTGTATAATATATGAGGTCTCAATGTAAATAAATGAAGTCTTCACAACTAGGCCAATAAGCAAAATCATAACAAACGGAGAACAATTTGAAGTTGTCATGGATTTCATTTTACTTAAATTCACAATCAACACCATGGAAACAGCAACCAAGAAATAAAATAGCTTATTGCAATGGACAAACCTGCTACAAAAGGCTTCTTTAAAATGATATCAAGAATATCACTTTGTGTGCTAATGTGCATCTGATCCAGCCTTGATTCTTTCAGTTATCTGAAGTGCATGTGAAAATTGGACAACTGTAAAGGAAGACCATAGAAGAATCAATGCCTTTGAATTATGGTGATGACAAAAATTATTGACTATACCATGGACTTCCAATAGAATAAATCAATAAGCTTTGGGAAAAGTTTAATCAGAATACTTCTTAGAAGTAAGGGCAGTGAGGATTCATCTCACACCTTTAGGGTATATTATAAGGTTGAGTCAATATCTGGAGAAAGATAAAGTAAAAGTAAGAGAGGAAGACACATTAGGAAATATATCTACAAAACTAGGTTCAAGTACATCATAAACTGTGAGGATGGTGCAGGATCACAGGGGACTGTGAGCTCAAATTAACTTAGTAAAACCTAACAACACCCTAAAGGAAAGAGGAATTGTTGCTGTGTGCTGTTGAGTCAGATACCATTCATAAGCGATACTATAAACAACATGTCTAGACCCTGGCATATCCTGTGCCATCTTCCCAATCTCTGACACACGTGAGCCCATTGCTACAGTCATTGATTGTGTCAGTCGATCTGACAGAGGGTCTTCCTTTTTTGGCCGACCCTCCACCTCCTCAAGCATCATGTCCCTCTCCATTGAGATTTAATCCATATTGAAGGCTATGTAGCCTTTGATATTCTGTGACAGGCACTTCACATCCTCCTCACTTTCAGCAAGCAAGGTTATGCGTCTGCATAACAAAGGCTATTGAATCTTCCTCTAATCCTGATGCCACGTTTTTCTTCATAGAGCCCAGCTTCTTGAATAATTTGTTCAGCATACAGATCGAATAAGTATAGAGAAAGGATACACACCTTTCTTAATTTTAAACCATGAAGTATTCCCTAGCTCTGTTCACACATCAGCCTCTTGGTCTAGGTGTAGGTTTCATATAATCACAATTAAGTGTTCTGGGATTCACATTATTCTCTATGTTAGCCATAATTTGCTATAGCCTACACAGTCAAAAGCCTTTGAATAGTCAATAAAGTACGAGACATTGTTCTGGTATTCTTTAAGATCCATCTAATTTCAACAGTGATATTTATGGTACTATATCTCTTCTAAATCCAGCTTGAACTTTTTTGCGGTTCTCGTCTATGGACTGTTCTAGCCATTTTTTAATGATCTTCAGCAATCTTTTTTGTGAATGTTATATTAATGATAGTTGGATCACAGTTCCTGAGAATGGGAACAAATATGGATCACTTCCACTCAGTCGGCCAGGCAGCTGTCCTCCAAATTTCCCGGCATGACCTGGTGGGCACATCCAGGAATGCATCTGCCATTAGAAATATGTCAGTTGGTATCCCATCAATTCCTGGAATCTGATATTTTGCCATTGCCTTCAGTGCAGCTTGAATTTTTCCTTAATTACATTGGCTCTTGGTCATATGCTTTTCCTGAGATATTTCAATGTCAGTCCATTATTTTCATAAAATGATTCTGTGTTCCTCCCATCTTCTTTTCATACCTCCTAGACAATTCAAGATTTTGCCCATAGTGCCTCTATGTATTGCAACTCGAGGCTTGAATTTGTTTTTCAGTTCTTTCAGCTTGAGAAATGGAAAGCGAGTTCTTCCCTTTTTATTCTTCAATTCTATGTCTCTTCACATTCTAATACTTCTCTTTGTCTAAGCTGTACTTTAAAATCTTACATTTAGGTATTTTAAGGGGCAATTAGAATTTATTTATAATGAGATTTTGTGACTCATAATAACCCTATGAATCAAAGATCTGAGCATTGCACTGTCCTGGGATGTTCTCACCATCTGACATGCTCAACCTTATTGTTATAATCATGCTGTCAATCCATGTTGAGGGTCTTCCTAACTTTTGTTGAACTTCTACCTTTCCAAGCATGATCTCTCTTTCCAAAGAATGTTATTGTTGTTTTGAACCATTGACTCAGAATTGACCCATAGCTGATTCTCTAGTGGGTTTTTAGAGGCAGTAAATCACATGAAAGGGATTGCCCTTCTTTCTCCTGTGGAACAGTTGGTGGATTCCAACTTCATACCTTTCTTTGCATTGGTAGCGCTATTCCTTAACTCTAAGCTAGCAGACTCACTAAAGTCCCTTCTAACAAATGCTCTAAATATGTGAGACAAAGCTTTGCCATCCTTACCTCAAAGGAGTATCCTGGCTGCACCTCTTCCAATATATACTTGTTTGTAATTTAGGCAGGTCAAGTTATTTCAACATTCTTTTCCAATACACCCAAAGGCATAGAGTCTTTTTTCTGTTATCTTTATTCATCATTTAATTTTCAGATGCATAGCAAGCAATTGAAAAGACATGATATGGGTCCAGTGTGCCTTAGTCTTATTGCTCTTTAGTACTTTGAAGAGGTCCTTGGAAGCAGATTTTCCCAATGCAACAAGTCTTTTGACAGGGTTTAGATCGGTTGCTCATAGGGTTCCTCTAAGTTGTACATGACTCAATGGTACATAACAACAATAGCAGCAATAGCAATAGTATCAAGGAGGTTGGTTATACTCAAGTCAAATGAAATCATTGACAACTTCAATCTTTCTTTTCTTCATCTCTTATGCCTATTAGTTCAGTAGTGAAGATTTTTCTTTTCTTGATATTGAGATGTATCCATAGTGTGGTCTGTAATGTTTGATTTTCTGTAGCAAGCGTTTCAAATTTTCTTCACTTTCAGCAAGCAAGTTTGTGTCATCTGCGTAGTGCAGATTGTTGATGAATCTTCCTCCAATCAAAATGTCATACTATATTAAGTTCAACTTCTCGAATGATTTGCTCAAATACACATATTAAATAGGTGTGGAGAAAGGATACAACCCTGATGCATGCCTTTCTTGATTTTAAATCATGCAGTATTCCCTTGCTTTCTTTAGACAACACCTTCAAGCTGATGCAAACTTGAATGTGTTCATCAATCTATACCAAGAAACTTGGAAGATAGCCACTTGGACAAGTGACTGGAAGAGACTCATATTTGTTCACATTCCCAAAAACATGGTCCAGGATAATGTGAAAATTATTGAATATTATCATTTATATCACATACAAGTAAAATTCTTCTGAAGATTATTAAAAATACTTAGAACAGTATATTGACAGAGAACAGCTAGAATTTCAAGCTGGATTTAGAAGTGGCTGTGGCAGGAGAGATGTCATTGCTGATGTCAGCTCGATCTAGCTGAAAGAAGAGAATAGCAGAAGGGCATCTGTTTGGGTTTTTCAACTATTCAAAGGCATTTGACTATGTGCATCATAACATTTAACAGAGAGTATTTAAAAAACAACAACAAACCCAATACTTGTGCAAATTTAAAAACTATCACAGTTGTAGTTTCCCATAAACTTTTATTATTAGTCCTGTAAGTACTACAGTCTACTCTAGGAACTCCTCGAGGTTCCAAAGGTGACTTCCCTTTTCTTAATTGTGACACAACCACTTAATGCTCCCTGATGATCAGGGTCAAGCATCAAGCCAATAATATTTTCTGTTTCTGTTAGTTAATATAATAAGAATTACAAATAGTCAAGCGGCAAACCAATTCAGTACAATTTAGTATCACAGTCATGTCCTGTGGTCAAAATATTTGTCCCTAGGTCTGTGAAACTCAAAGTTGTATGGGCAGAGTGCAAAAATTGTGAGGATGGAGTAGGACAGGGCAAGGCTGATATCTCTTTTTCACAGGTCTATTAAGAGTTTTAGTGGACTTGAATGGTACCTTGTTAGTCTTAGTGGATTTGATTGTACCTAACAACAAGAACAACTAAATATAGATTCTCTGGTCAAGTTGTTGCTCAATATGAATCCTGTGACTGTTTTATCACCTTTGGTTCTTTAGACATAAAACTAGGACCTACAACATTGGCTGCCAACAATTAATTTACCAACCTCTGTAGCTCTATGAGTCAGGAAAAGTCTTGCAATATGTCTGAGTTTGAAGCACCCATTCTGCTCCAAATTCCATGTTCTCCACGATTTACAAACGACTGAAACCAGCATAGACTGAAGACATTTTTATACATTTTCTATTCTAATATTGTGCAAGATCAAATAACTGGAAAGCTTGTAAGATACAATCATAATATGTTGTGTTTAACTCTTGAAAACAATTTTTTTTCCTTTAGTCCTACAACAACAGTATTTATATAATAGGTACATCTGGTGGCTTATTGGTATGGAGTTGTTCTGCCAACTCAAAGGTATTTGGTTCAAATTCATCAACTGCTCCTTGAGAGAAATATGGGAAACCTCTTCCTATGCAATTCACTATTTCTGAAAACTTGCTGGAGGTCAGCTATGAGTTGGTTCTGACTTGACAGCACCTAACAGGTGTGTACTGCATTGTGCGTAAATTTGCCAAGAAAAAGGTCAGCAGTTTAGTAGGGGGAAAATGGGCAATCTCCTTCCATGAATATTTACAGCCAATGGAAAGTCTTTTCACAAGTTGGAGTCAACTCTATGGCAGTGGGTTTGGTTTTAAGTTTATGCTTTAAGCAGGGAACTCAGGTGGCATAATACACAGAGAGTTGCACTGCTAATCCAAAGACATATCTTCCTGGTTGTTCATATCCACCAGGACAGTAAGACAAAGACAGGCAGCCAAATTCCACGTGATTTACAGTCTTGGAAACCCAATGGAGAGTTAATTATTTGTTGGTTCCAATTTGACTATAGTGAGGTTACATATATATTTAGACAATATCATTTGGCCATTTCAATACCATCTTTACCTACCGAAATGGTAGTAGTGGGAAGAGATTGTTTTGGTTGTGTATTTAAACAACTGGAAAACAATCAACTCAGCTATATGAAAATAATGAGTAAAAATATTAGCATTTCCATTGGATTCCATTGAATAGCATTTTGCTATCTGAATTTTCACTTTGATAAGGAAAAAATATTGTATTTAAAATGTTATAATGACAGGTAACAGAAAATTTACTTTCGGTAGTAATGTATTTTTTTATTTACTTCTTTTTCGTTTTAAATATCACTATTATTCCTTAGAGAGCTTTATTGTTGTTGTTGTTAAGTGCTGTCAAGTCATAAGACTCATAGCTACCCTATGAAGGAGAGTCCTTGACGCTTGGGTGCCTTTCATCCTCTATCCAGGTTCATAGGGTTTCCAGAAGCAAGCTATTACGGAAGTGGATGCCACTCCTCTTTCCAAGAGAACTTTAGGATAATAAAAACATTCACCAAAACCATTTAACTTTCAGAAACAGGAACAGTCAATTGAATGTGGTTTGGTATAGCATAATTTTACTCTCAGTTAATACAGTAGAAAGAGAGACTATATTTAGATCTTGACCCAATGATAGGAATGTATTTAAGAATAATGTACTTCTAAATGCAGTTAACTTATTTGAACATACTTATTTTCTATTCTCAAAAAGGGGAAATTATTTGGCAAAGAGGTCACGCTAATTAGTTAAAATTATTTGGTAAGGAAATGAGGGAGAACCTCAAAACAAACAAAAACCCAAAAGGTCAACTATTTGCTCCAAAGAAGCCTCAATCTGTGATGAAAAGGCTTAGGGAGAATAAAGTAGAGGAGTACAAGTTCAATGTAATGGAAGCATCGGTGAAATGGCTCCCAGAATTATATATTTAAAAAAAAATCAAAGGCCCACCATTTCAGATGGGAAATTGGGCTTTTAAATAAGATTGCAGTCATGAAAAGATTGCCTTTTTTTGAAAAGATATTCTGGGGACATGAAAAAATTCAAAGCAAAGATTTTATATCCTTGTATCTCTATGTGTGAAAAAGTTCAGCAGAACAAATTTGGAAGACCTGTAGGAGGGGAAATGGGAAAAGTGGCATGACTACGACAACAAGAAGCAGTTACTTTGCTTCTTAAATATATCTTAGTTATTTTATAAAGTTACTTTAGAGTAGAGATTGATGAATAACAGTAGCTTTAGACTAAATGAATGACTTGTGCTTGCTGGGTCAGCTTTATTGTGAAGAACTAGTGAAGAACTATATTTTCAACTGAAGGAAGCAACTATTCACACAAGGTGCTCAATCATACCAAAAGTCAGTCCTTATACATTGTACCATTTTATCCACAGTGTCCTATAAACACATCCACTTCATTTGGAGTTCAGAATAACCAAGTTATTTATCTGAGGTTCATAAAAACCAAGTATTAGAACTGAAAATGGGGTCCATCATGCAATCGTTTGATGGAATGGAGGGTATGTATCACCTGATGGTCTCAGAACTATCTCCATCTGGACTGCCCTTGTTATTGTTGTTGTTGTTGTTGTTGTTGTTGTTGTTACATGCCACTGAGTTGCTTGTGACTCATAGTGATCCTATACACAATAGCTTGGACCCCTGCCCTATTGTGAGCCGAACTTTGACACACCTGCCTCATTACCCCACTGTCAATCCATTTCATCCAGGTTCTTCCTTTCCTCTACCCTTCAAAGTAAGCATGATGTCCTTCTCCAAGGATCGGTGCCTCTGAGCAACATGCCCAAAGTATGTCTGTCGGAGCTTCAGAATCCTTGCCTGCATGGAGTAACTTGGTTTCACCCCCTCCAGATCAGAAACTGTTCTCTTAGCAGTCCAAGGTATGTTCATTACTCTTCTCCAACACCACAACTCAAAAGGGATCAATTCTTCTTCTGCCATCCTTGGTTATTGTCCAGATCTCTGATGCACAGTAAGTAACTGCAAAGACCATAGCACACATTCGTGAATCAGGTATACATTCGTCTTCAGATGGAAATCCTTGCTTTTCAGCACTCTGCAGAGGTCCCTGACAGCAGATTTCCCCCAATGCAATTAATCTTTTAATTTCCTGACTGCTAGTGCCAAGAGTGTTGCTTGATATTAAAATTTTGCTTCGTAGGCTCTATATCTAGTTCTGGAGGCCTAATGGTAAGAAGCTGTGCTGCAATACTGAGTGCATACAATTTGATACCACCAGATGTTCTGTAAGAGAAAGATGGGCAACTTCTTTTCATGTGAATCTCTGCATCTGAAAACTTACCAGAGTGTCAGGTATGGGTCAGTTCCAACTCAATGGTACACAACAACAACAACAACAATAGGCTTTATCTCAGATACAAAATTCATCAACTATATACACTATTAATCAAAAAACCTACCTCACATGTGGTTCAAATTTACCAGTAGCTTCAAAGGACAAAGGTGAGCAATCTCCTACTGTCAGATTACAGCTTCAGAAACTCAAAGGAGGATCAACTATCAGTCCATTCCAACTAGATGGCAATGAGAGAAAGACAGAAAAACAATATGGAATAATAAAAATGGTAGACATATATATTTCTGGGCTATGGTATCCAGATATAATAATGATTATTTGAATGTATGTGGAAAGGGAGGTGCATGTGTTTTATACTGAGTATTAACCTACAAAAGGAAGATGTAAAAACTATGGAAACTAAAAAAAACCCACAAAACTATGGAAATTATTTTTACATTAGTTTAATCAAAACCAAAGAGCTGGAGGAAAATGAAATGGTTTTATAGTGGATAATGACATCTACTAAGCTTTTAACAAAGCTCACAAAGACTAACTGATAATATTTGAAAGAGACATCACTAAAACAGCTAATAGCCCCATAATAAAATTATCCTATATTCTTGTAAGTCAAATAAAGCACTTTTTTGTTGTTTCTGAAAATTACGAATTGTATTTAGACCACAATAGGACCTAAATTATTTTCTATAGCATCTTTCAGAGAAATTAATACTAACATATCCATTTCTAGGTCAGTTACCTTCTAGAATATTTCATATCAGGATTAAAAATAAGCTTCAATCATGTACTTAAGAGCAGTCTGGTCTTACTGAGTGCCCCTGGCATCTTCCAGGTCTGTATCTTAATTTAAAGCAGCCTGTCACATACATATACCAGATACCACTTATTGGGGTTTTAGGAAGCCTACATAAACAGTACTTTTTATTTGCATTTGAGTTCTGAATGAGTTGACAAATAAAAAATGCAGCTGTTAAAGATGAAAGCATCATTGATAGAATGAGCTTTGGTGGCCTAATGGCAAGAAATTGTGCTGCAATGCCAAAGCACACAGTTCAAGGCCAGTAGCCACTCTGTGGGAGCAGTATGGGCAATCTACTCCCATGCAATTAACTGCCTCTGAAAATCCGTGGGAGGGTCAGCTATGGTTCAGCTCCAACTCTACTGTACACAACAACAATACTAACCCCAAATGAGTCATATCTGAAAGGAGCTATGGCAAGACAGCACATGATATATTGGTCTTGTAGCCAAGAGGTTGCCAGTTGGAATGCATCAGCCAAATCTACCATTCTGCAATAAGAAAAACCATAGTTTCCTCTAGGAAGCATTACATCTTCAGAAACCTGATGTAGTACCATCATGAGTTAGGACGACTGAACAGCTATGGATTTGGGTGTCTCTAATGGTGTCGTCTGTAGGATGTTGCACTGTTAACCCAAAGGTGGCACTTCCCTGGCTGTTTGAATTCACCAGCTAGTTCCATAGGAGAAAGATGGGCAATAGCCCCCTTTACAATTTGTTACCTCTAAAAACCTACTGGAGGGTCAGGTATGCATGAGTCAATTCCAACTTGTGATGGCTGTGAGTAAGTACATGAGTGAGTCTTGAAGAGACATAGTGTCACCATGCTTAAAGTGCTCATCTGCTGTAACAGAGATGTCACAAGCTTTCACCAGCTTTAAAAGGCAAAGATTTATTCCCTTACAGTTTACAGCAGAGGGAGAACAGGAAAAGAATGGACAGACAATGATCTCTCTAATGTATTTTTCATAAAAGGTAAAATGAAAAATAATCTGAAAGAAATAGACATTATATATCATATGTATGAAGATTTTAGAAGCAGAAGTGGCATCCACTTCCTAAACAACATGCCTCTGGAAATTCTATGAACTTTGATAAATGACAGTAGTTACAGAAAGGCTTCACACCTTTTGTTCATAGGGTCACCGTGAGTTGTGCTTGACTCAACGGCAATCAACCACAACAATATGACAAGTAACAATCTGGAACAGCACTAAAAAGTGAACTGGGGAAGGGTACGAAGGAAAATGTGTGTGTGTGTGTGTGTGTGTGTGTGTGTGTGAATGAAAACCAATCTCTTTTTACACTGTCACTAAAATCACAATTTAAAAAAATAAACCCCCCCTCAAAATGGAAACAATTGTTTGTAAGAAGCTAGAATTCAAATTCAGGCTGCCAGGTCTAAAGGAAGACCTTCTATCTTTGTTAGTTCTGGAGAAATTATCTCTGTTCCTTCAGAACTTGTAGGTCCACATTCCTTGAAGATCTCTCTGTATCTTGGCTTCCCATGATGTCAAGAAATGTCCACGCCAGAGGCTGGAAATAAAAGGATACACTGCACTCCTGGAAGTTTTGTCGTGTTCCTGACAGACTGAGGAAGCTTTCTATACAGAGATGGAATTAAAGAGGGATGTATTCACCCTCAGTAATCTTTAAAATAATTGATTTATCAGATAATGCAAGGTCATTAATTACCTAACTCCCATATCATATCATATTCATCGTTGTTTCCTTGGATGTCATTGAGTTAACTATGACTCAAAGTGACCCTTTGAACAACAGATCAAAAGATAGAGAAGTAAAGAAATACAAATGTAAACTGATAGGCACACAAGGCCTGAAAGAGATCATTTGTGACAGAAACAGCATAAAAGTGAGGAAATATATAGGAGAAAGTTTTTCATGCAATATTAATGTTGTAATTGCTGTTGTTATTGTTGTTATGTGCTTTCCAGTTGACTGTGACTTCTAGTGATACTATGAACAATAGTTCTGAACCGTGATCTATTCTGAGCCAACTGCACTATCTCTGACATACCTTACCCTATTGCCACAGCTACTGTGTAAATCCATCCTATCCAGAGTCTATTTGACCTGCCCTGACCCTCTACCCTTTCAAGCATGATGTCCTTCTCCAAGGACTAGCCCCTCCTGACAATTCCCAAAGTAAACGAGACAGAGTTTAAAAATTCTCCCCTCATAAATTAAAAAAAAAAAATTAAATAAAAATCTTGCCTCAAAGGAGCAACCTGGTTTCATCGTCTCCAAGAGAGACCTGTTTGTTCTCTTGGCAGTCCATGCTACGTTCAGTACTGTTCTCCAGCACCACACCTTAAAGGCATTGATTCTTCTCCTGTCATCCTTACTCATTATCTACTTTTCAGATGTATACCAGTCAGTTTAAAAAGACCATGGGTTGCATCATGCGCCCCTTCGTCTCTAGACTAACACTGTTACTTCTTATCACTCTGGAGAGGTCTTTGGCAGCAAATTTTCCTAGTGCAACTCATCTTTTATTTCTTAACTGCTGGAACCAAGGGTGTTGCTTGTGGATCCAAGCAAGAAGAAACCATTAACTACAATATTTTCTCCATCTATCACAAAAACTCATTGTTAAGAAAGAAATAAAACACAGACATACTAGGTATTGGCAAAGTGAGATGGCTTGTTATGGGACATTTTGAATCAGATGATCATATGATCTACTATGTTGGAGATAAAAAGGTAAGAAAAATAGGTTGCTTTTATAATTAAAAAATATCATTTCTAGATCTATATTGGAATACAAAGTAGTGACTGACAGGATAATATCCATATGCATATAAGGAAGTCCAGTGAATACCACTATCATTCAAATAAACGCACCAACAACTATAGACAAAGCAGAGGAAATAGAATATTTCTACCCACCTATCCAACCAGAAATCAACCAAACATACAATCAAGATGCATTAATAATAAGGGTGACTGAAATGCAAAAATTGGGAACAGGGAAGAATGATCAGTAGTAGAAAAACATGAACTTGGGGACAGAAATGAAACTGGAGATAAAATAATGGAATTTTGTACATTCAATAATTTATTCATTGCAAATACCTTTCTTTTATAAGAAACACAAACGCAGGCTATATACATGGCCTTCATTTGAAAGAAGATTCATCAACAACTTGTGTTATGCAGATGACACAACCTTGCTTGCTGAAACTGAAGATGATCTTAAGCACTTGCTCCAGAAGATCAAGGACTTCAGCTTTCAACATGGATTGATGTTCAACATCAAGAAAATAGAGATTCTTACCACTGGGCTGATTGGCAGTATTATGATAGATGGTGAAGAGACTGTGATTGTTAACAGCTTTCGTTCTTGGCTCCACAATCAGCATTCTTGGTACCAGCAGCTAGGAAATTAAGAGACAAATTGCATTGGGAAAGTGTTGTCAAGGACCTCTCCAGAGTACTGAAGAGCAACAATGTCAACACCAGTCTGGAGACTAAGGTGTGCCTGATCCTGGCCATAGTCTTTGTAATTCCTTCCTATGAATCAGAGAGCTGGACAAGGACTAGGGATAATTGAGAACTGATGCATTTGAGCTGTGGTGCTGGAGAAGAGTGTTGAATATACCATGGACTACTAGGAGAACAATCAGGTTCATCCTAGAGAGAGTGAAGCTAGGCTGCTCCTTGGAGGCAAGGATTCTGAGGCTTTGTCTGACATAGTTTTAGCATGTTGCAAGAAGGACTGGTCCTTGGAGAAGGACTTGGAAAGGTGGAGGAACAGAAAAAGGGAGAGAGACCATCAAATAGATTAACTGATGCAATGATTGTGGTAATGAGGGTAGGTATAGAGACAGTAAAGTTGGCTGCACAGGACAGAGTAGGTTTTAGGGCTGTTGTACATAGGGTTAGTATGAGTCTCAAGTGACTCAACAGCACATAACCACAACACAACAACTAACATGGAAATGAAACCACATACTCTTATACAGTCAGTGAGCAGAAGAAACCACAAAGAGAATTAGAAAATACTTCTAAAGTAACTTAGCAAAATTTAACCCAGTGAAAGTAGTACTCAGGAGAAAATTATAGCTATAATGCATACTTCAAAAACAGATATCTCGAATCAACATCCTAATGGAAATGAAAGAGAAAATAAAATAGAAGCCAGATTAGATTTAAAAATGTCTATTAAAGAATAAAAAAGTTAAAGTATTAAAAAACCTAAAAGTTGATTCTTGGAAAACATCAAGCAAATTGAGAAACCTTTACTTAAATTGAACTAAACCAAAATAGGGAAGACTGCAATTACTAAAAGTAGGAACAAAAGTAGAGACTTGATTGCCAACCTTGCAGAACTAAAGAAATAAATGGTTATCTATATTAGAAATGATTAAGTAAAACTATATATTTTGGTAAATGGCATGATCATATATAGAAAATTCCAAAGAGTCTATAAAAAAGTATCTGAGCTAATAATAAGTTCAGTAAATTGCAGGGTACAAGACAAACATTTCAGTTCCTTTTTATACCTTGAGAGCCTTGGTGATCTATTTTAGTATATGTGCTGCCAAAGCGAGCACTGCCTTGGTGATCTAATTCACAAGAAGTTAGTTGCACTGCTAACCTAAACACTGTGCCTCTTTGGTGGTTCAAATCTACCAGTGACTGCCCTAAAAGTTAGAAAATCTCCTCCTGTGTGATTTACAGCCCCAGAAACCGATTGCAGGGTCAGATATGAGCTGCTTCCAACTCAACAATAATAAGAAAGAGTTTTTATACCTTAACAATGAGCAACCTGATAATGAAATCAAGAAAATTCCATCTAAAATAGTACTTAAAGTATAAAATGCTTATAAATATACTGTAAAAAAATTTTAGGACTTGTACACTGAAAATTGTAAAACCATTTTAAAGGAAATTAAAGAAAATCTGAGTAATTGGAAGACATCCCTTCTTGATGAATTAGGAGACTTAATGTTGATCACCTCTCACTATTTGCCAAATTGATCTGCAAATTTAGAACTTCTAAAAAATTCCAACTATTCTTTTTGCAATATTTAAGGATACTGCAGAATATTGCGTGATGCAGGAAGTATTAGTAAAAGATTGAAGGAGTGACTCTGTAAGAGTCACTGTACCAAAAAGAATTGGCTGACACAAAAGAATTTCAAGAAACAACATTTGATCAAGAGGCAATGGTGATGAAGGAAGAAATTCAGTCTGCTTTGAAGGACTTGGCAAAAAATAAAGCCCTAGGAATTGATAGAATACCAA
>NW_006399806.1:9153083-9165386 GCF_000299155.1 Elephantulus edwardii | reverse complement strand
ACCAGTGTCTGCTTACAACTGTTCCTCTTCACATTTAGATAACAGAAATGGCAAAGGAGGTTGAGTTTTCAAGTATGGAATACTTGATTGTACTTTTGCAAAACCTATTCTTGAACCAGGAAGCAGTCCTCAGAACAGAGCAGAGAGACACTACATGGTTCCAAATCAGGAAAAATGTGCATCAGGGATGAAAAATTAACCACAGATTTGTATCTAAGGGCATAAACTATTAAATTATTGTAAAGAAATTTGTGTGACCTTGAATTAAACAATGATTTTTTAAAGACATTTCATTAAAAGGATAATTGGTTAAAGAATAAAACCAAGTATAATTGATTAAAGAATAAAACCAGATAAACTAATTTCTTCAAAGTTAGAGCTATTTATGCCTCATTAAAAATGCCAAGAAAATAAAAACACAATAATATTTGCAAGTAATATACCTGATAAGAGTTTAATATCCAGAAAACATAAGCAACTCTTATAACTCAACAACAGAAATATATTTCTTAATTAAAATTAACTATCATCAAAGAAAATATACCAGTGTCCAATGAGCATACGAAAAGATGGTCAGTGGGTTCGAGCCACCAACCTCTCAGTTGACCAACACGTAATAACCCACTAGGAGTCTTTCAATTTCATGGAAGAAAAATGAAAATCAAAAGCACAGTGAGCTCCAGGATGAGATAATAAAAAATCTTAAATTTGTGGAATCAACAAGTGTTTGGAAAAATATGGAGAAACAGGAGAACTCACATATTGCTAGTTGAAGTATAAAATATTGCAGTCACTTGATAGTTGATAAAAAATTTAAATTGGAAAAAAAATTTCAGTTATGAAAAACAATTTAAACATCATAACCATCTGAGCCAACAATTTTATTTTCAGTTAAAAAAAGAGAAGTAAATATACATAGCAACATTATTCATAACATTCTTAAATTCAACCAACCACAATTTCCATTAGTTCATAAGTAAAATATGACACTGTGAGTGCAAACTTATAACAGGATTCTCTTCTTACAACTCCAACAAAAGGCCATGCTGATGTAAATCAAATACCACTTTTTAAAGGTTTTTATTATTGTTGTTTTTTATTATCAGTATCTTTATACATGTTTTCTTTCTTCAGCTGTGGGTGATGTTGTTGTTATCCACCATTAAATAAGAACTGACTCATAGCTGACCCTCCTGTGGATTTTCAGAAGCAGTAAATCGCACAGGAGGAGATCGGCCATGTTTTTCTCATGAAGCTGGTGGATTTGAACTGCATGTTTTTTGTCAACAGTGCAACTCCTTATTACTAGACCACCAGAGCTAGGAGTTGTGCCACCATCCCAAAGGCATGTGGTTTGAATCCAGTAGCTGCTCCACCAGAGAAAGACTAGCAATATCCTCCCACATGACTTATCAATAATGAAAATCTGTTGGAGGGTCAGTTTTTAGTTGGTTACGACTTATAAGAATCAGATCAATTACATCTGTGGAAAGAATCGCTGGAGAAGCTCAACATGAGCTATGAAAACTAGGCTGGGTACTGCTTGTGGAACAGACCACCAACTACTCATATGTAAGTTCAGGCTGAAACTAAGGAAAATTAAATAAAATCCACAGGAACCAAAATTTGACCTTAAATCTATCCCACCTGAATTTCAAAACCATCTCAGGACCAGGTTTGAGGCCTTGAACACTAATGAGCAAAGACCAGATTAGCTGTGGAAGGATGTCAAGAACATCATCCAAGAAGAATACAGGGAGTCAGTACAAAGACAGAGGAGGAAGAAAAGACCAAGATGGATGTTAGAAAAGACCCTGAATAAGTCACTAGAGCACCAAGAAGCCAAAGCAAAGAACTGAATAGAAAATTTCAAAGGGCAGTAAGGGAAGATGAGTAAAATATTATAATGAAATGTGCAAAGAGCTGGAGTCAGAAAAGCAAAGGTGCCAAACTTGCTCAGCATTTCTTAAGCTGAAGGAACTGAAAAACAAACTCAAGCCTTGAGTTACCATGCTTAGGATGCTTTGGGCAGAATATTAAATAGTCCAGGAAGCATTAAAAGAAGATGGAAAGAGTTTACAGAGTCATTGGACCAAAAGGAATTTCATGAAACAACGTATGAGCAAGATCCTGTGGTGACTAAAGAAGTTCAAGTTGTTGCTCTGAAAGAATTTGCAAAACTGAAGGCTCCAGGAATTGACGGCACACCAATTAACATATTTCAATAAACACACTGCCCTGGATGTGCTCACTAAGTTGTGCCAAGAAATGTGGAGGACAGCCAGCTGGCCAACTGACTGGAAAAGATCCATATTTGTTGCCATTGCAAAGAAAGGTGACCTGACAGAAGACAGAAATTATCTAACAAAATAATTAATACCACATGCAAGCAAGATTCTGCTGAAAATCATCGAAAAATGACTGAAACAGCACATCAACAGAGAACTGCCCTATGTACAGGCTGGATTTAGAAAAGGTTGTGGTAGTAGGGGCATCATAGCTAATGTCAGATATATCTTGGCTGAAAGCAAAGAGTACCAGAGGAATGTTTATCTGTATTTCATTGACTATGCAAAGGCATTTGACTGTGTGGATCACAACAAATTGTGGCTAACATTGGAAAGAATTGGAATCCCAGAACACTTGGTAATGCTTATGTGAAACCCATACTTGGACCAGGAGGCAGTCATCAGAACAGAGAAAGGAAACACTGCATGGTTCAAAACTGGAAAGAGGGATGTGTCCTATCTTCAGACTTTTTGATCTATATGCAGAACAGAGTATCTAGAAGGCTGGGCTATATGGAGAAATGTGGCATCAGGATTGAAGGAAGGCTCATAAACAATCTGTGTTACGCAGATGACACAACCCTGCTTGCTGAAACTGAGGAGGCCCTCAAGTGCTTCCTGCAGAAGGTCAAAGACTGCAGCCTTTAATCTGGATTGAGGCTCAATGTCAAGTGAACAAAGATTCTCACCACTGGGCCAATTGGGAACATCATGATAGCCTATGAAAAGATTGAGATTGTTAATAGCTTTAGTTTGCTTGACTCCACAATCACTCTTGGTATAATCAGCCAGAAAATTAAAAGACGAATTACATTAGGAAAATCTGTTGTTAGAGACCTCTCCAAAGTACTGAAGAGCAACGATGTCAGTCTGGAGACTAAGGTGTGCCTGATTCAAGCAGAGGTCTTTTCAGTTACTTGCTATGCATCAGAAAGCCAGATAATGACTATAGGTGATAGAAGGAGAATTGATGCCTTTGAGCTGTGGTGCTCGAGAAGAGTATCGACTATACCATGGACAGCTAGGGGAACAAACAGGTTTGTCCTAGAGAGGGTGAAACCAAGCTGCTCCTTGGAGGCAAGGATTCTGAAGCTTCTTCGGGCATAATTTGGTCATATTGCAAGGAGGGACCAGTTCTTGGAGAGGGACGTCATGCTTGGGAGGGTGGAGGGACAGTGCAGGAGAGGAAGACTCTCATGAGATGAATTGATTCAGTGACTGGGTTAATGGGGGTTGGTATGTCAGAGACAGTAATAATTACACAGGACAGAGCAAGGTTTAGCGGTTTTGTACATAGGGTTGTTGTGAGTTGCAAGTGACTCGATGGCACATAACATCAACAACAACAATACAATGTAAATAATGTTGTTGTTGCTGTTGTTAGATGCCATTGAGGTGAGTAAGACTCACAATTACTTTAAGAAAAATAGTCCTGAACCATGCCCTATCCGCTGCCATCCTTACCCCTGACATACTTAGGCCTATTGCCGCAGTTATTGTATTAAATCATCTCTTTGAGGGTCTTCTCTCTTTCACTAAATTTCCGTCTTTCCAAGCATGATGACTCTTTCCAACAAATACCCTATCCTAACAATATTCCCAAAGTATGTTTGACAAAGCTTTTGCTATCCTTGCCTCTAAGGAGCACTATGCTTGTACCTTCTCAACATATCTGTTCTTTTAACAGTCCATGGGATATATTAATCGCTCTTCTGCAACACCACAACTCAAAGGCATTGATTCTTCTCCTGTCATCCTTATTCATTGTCCAGTTCTCAGATTCATAGAAGGCAATCTAAAAAGTCATGGCTTAAATGTGGTGCATCTTAATCTTTAAACTGACCTTATTATTCTTCAGGACTTTCGAGAGGTCTCTGACAGCAGACTGCCCAAATGTTATATATCTCCTGATATCCTGACTGCTAGTACCAAAGATGTTGATTGTGAATCCAAGTGAAATGAAATCACTGACAATTTCAATCTTTCAATCTCCATCTATCATGATGTTGTCCATTGGCCCAGTGGTGAGGATTTTTGTTTTAAGCTGTAGTCCTTGATCTTCTGCAACAAGTGCCTCAAGTTCTCTTCACTTTTGGCAAGTAAGATTGTTAAATCTGCATAGCACAGGTTGTTGATGAGTCTTCCTTCTATCATGATGCCTGCTGAGCAAGGATTGGCACTGCTAACCCAAAGGTATGCAGTTTGAATCCACTGGCTGTTCCATGGAAGAAAGATGGACAATAGCTTCCCATGCAGTTGTTGTTTTGTACCATTGATTTGGAACTGGCCCATAACTGACCCTTCAGGGTGTTTTCAGAGGCAGTTGTCACAAGGGAGAAAATTATGCATATATTTCACACAGAATAACTAGTGGATTCAAACCACATGAATTCCACTTGGCAGCACAGTTCCTTACCAGTAGTCTAGTTCCGAAAACTGAAGGATCAACTACGAGTCAGTTCCAACTAAGTGGTACACAACAGCAACAAGCTTTGACAAGGAGATGAAACCCACTAAATGGTGAAAAGAAATCTCCTTTAATAAATGGTGATGGCAAAACTGGATATCTATTTATAAAAAACGTAAATACCTCACAGAATATACCCAATTTAACTGTATTTTATGCAAAATACAAAACTCAAGGTAGATCAAGGATCTTGTGACAAAACTGAAAGCTACAAACATAGCGGGGAAAAAAATAGGAGAAAAGTTAAAATTCCTAATCTATTTAGGAGGTTGTTGTTATGTGTTGTTGGGTCACCTGTGACTCATAGCAAACCTATGTAAAACAGCCCTAAACCCTGCTCTATCCCTTGCCAATCTTATGGTCTCTGACACACCTATACCCATTACCTCAGTGACTGAATAAATCCATCTCATCGAGGGTTGTCTTCTCCTGCGCTGTCCCTACACCCTCCTAAACATGATGTCCCTCTCCAAGGACTGATCCTGCTTTGCAACATATCCAGGGTAAGTCAGATGGAATGCTTGCCACCAAGGAGCAGCCTGTCTTCACCCTCTCCAGGATGATCTTGTTTGTTCTCCTAGCAATCCACGGTATATTCACTACTCTTCTTCAGCACCACAGCTCAAAGACATCAACTCTTCTTCTATCATCCCCAATCATTGTCCAGTTCTCTGATACATAGCAAATAATTGAAAAGATCATAGCTGTATCAGATGCACCTTAGTCTCCAGACTAACATCGTTGCTCTTCATTACTTTGGAGAGAGGTCTCTAACAGCAGACTTTCCCAATGCAATTCATCTTTTCGTTTCTTGGCTGCTGGGACCAAGAGTGTTGATTGTAGAGCTAAACAAACTGCAGCAATCTAAATCTCTTCAATCATCTATCTTGATGCTGCCAATTGGCCCCATGGTGAGAACCTTTGTTTTCTTGAAGTTGAGCTTCAATCTATATTGAAGGCTGCAGTCCTTGATCTTCTGCAGCAAGCGCTTCATGTCCTCCTCAGTTTCAGTAAGCAGGGTTGTGTCATCTACATAACACAGATTATTTATGAATCTACCTCCAATTCTGATGCCACACTTCCTCTCATAGAGCCCAGCCTCCCAGATGATCTGCTCTGCATATAGATTGAAAAGATATGGAGATAGGATACATCCTTGATGTACACCCTTTCCAATTTTGAACGATGCAGTGAGGTACTTGGTTTAAATCCCCAAACAGATACATGAAGAAATGTTCCAAATCACTGGCAATAAAAGAGATGAAAATCAAAACCACAATGAGGTACCATCTCACTCCAGTAAGAGTGGTAAAGTTTAACAGGGAAGCAAGTAATAGAAGTAACAGGGAAGCAAATAATAGATGTTGGAAAGGACATGGCAAGAAAGGACTCTTATACATTGTGGGATTGTAAAATGGTGCAACAATTGTCAAAGGCAGTTTGGAGCTTCCTCAAAAAGCTGAACATGGAAATTCCACATGACCCAGCAATTCCATTACTTGGAATAAACCCTGACAATATGAGAACTGAGGCACAAACTGAGATTTGTACACCAATGTTCATGACAGCATTATTCACCATCGCAAGAACATGGAAACAGCTCAAATGTCCAACCACAAATGAATGGATTGTGAAATTATGGTACACTCACACAATGGAATACTATTCAGCACTCAGGAGTAACAACTTTGTAAATTATGACCTAACTTGGGAAGGACTTGAGAGCATTATGCTGAGTGAACTAACTCAGTTCCGCAAGGAAAATTATTGTTATTGTAGAATGAGTATGGATCCAGGAGGTGTGGGAGAGGCTGGAAGGAGAGGGATGTAAATGTGCAGGAGGAAGGGGGAATTAATCATTGGGTTGTACAATGTGATGGGTGTGGGGTGAGGGAAATTGAAAGAATTTGTTCAAATTTGTATTTGAATTTTGTAAATAAACTAGTAGAGGGGAGAAAAGAAACCCCCAGCTGCTTTTTTTGGGGAGAAAGATGGGCAATTTCCTCCCATGAGATTTACAGCCTCTGAAAACCTGTTGGAGGGTCAGCTAGAGATCAGTTCTTACTCTACAGTATACACCGTAACAGCAACAATATATATCATGAAGCTCTGGTGGTATAAGAAATTACACTACAACCTTAAAAGTACACGATTTGAGATTTGAGTCCACCAGCTCTTCCATGGGAGAAAGATGGGAAATCTTCTCCCACATGATTTACTACCTCTAAAAACCCACTAGCGTATCAACTTTGGGTCAGCTCTGACTCAACAGCACACAACAACAACAACAATTTATGGTACATATTGTTGTTTGTTGTTGTCAAGTGTCGTCGAGTCGTAGGCGACTCATAGTGACCCTATGAACAAAAATCCTCAACACTTAACGTGATTTTCATCCTTTCTCCAGGTTCATAGGGTTTCCGGAGGCAAGCTATTACAGAAGTGGATGCCACTCCTGCTTCCATGCTTGCTTTAATCGGGGAGCTCTACCTAACACCGTCCACCCTAGGTAACCATTATCGCATTTGACACATAAGTGTCACAGTGTTCACTTCACAGCAACCATAAGTTACTTCCTTACGGCAAGTGGACACACCAGGGCTATACAACCTAGAAGAGCGTTTGACCAAAAACCATGAAAAAAGCAGGCCTGAGGGCCGCGGATTAGAGTCATCCACCTTTGGCTTGGTAGCATCACTTTTGGTCCTCTAGGCCAGCTGGTCTTTCTCTGTGTTGTTGAGTGCCATCGAGTCATAGGCGACTCAAGTCCTCAGCACTTGCGTGACTTTCATCCTTTCTCCAGGCTCATAGGGTTTCGGGAGGCAAGCTATTTATTTAAGGAAGTGGATGCCACTCCTGCTTCCAAGCTCATTTTAATCAGGGAGCTCCACCCAACACCGACTACCATGGGTAACCATTATCACTTTTGACATATCAGGGTCACAGTACCAAGAAAAATGGTACATAAAGACTATTAAATGTATTTAAAATTGGACAATCAAGAGAGAATAGATTAGATGAATGGGAACTTCTAAAAATAAAATCCTTATGTGCTTCAAAATATTTCTCCAAGAGAATAAAAATAGAGCCTACAATCTGGCGGAAAAATACTTGATAGTGGCATATCTGCTAAAGGGCTTATATTTAAAATTAAGAAAAAACTCAAGCACCTCAACAAGACTAGACAACCCAATTACAAAATGAGCAGAAGATAGAATAAGAGTCTTCACCAAAGAAGACATTTGGATTGCCAACTAACCTGTATTTTTTTTTTCTTGAAGAAATATTCAAGATAACTAGCTATTGTTGCTGTTATCCCCTATTAAGTTGGAACTGGTGAACAGCTGACCCTTCAATGAGTTTTCAGAGGCATTAATTACACAGGAAGAGATTGTCAATATTTTCCCCTTGGATCGTTAGTGGATTCAAACCACCTGCCTTTGGGTTTGCAGTGAAACTCCTTGAGCCACTAGAGCTCTCTCATAAGCTATTAGAAAGATACAAATAAAAACCCCATATTGTTTCCAGCACTACCACATAGCTAATATAAGTAATGGGAGACAGGTTTTCTGTAAGAATATGATTTCCTATTCCTGGAAATATTACCTGAAAAGAAGTGTGTTATATCACAGCAAAAGTTGATATGATTAATGGATGTGTGTATGTGTGCACCAGGGAGTTGGAGCCAGCTCATAACGGACCCTCCAGAAAGTTTTTGGAAGGTTTTAATCAACTCATTGACATCTTCAATGTGTAGAAACTGATAGTCTGCAGTAACTCCTAAATCCTTCCTATTTTATATGGGTTTCTTCAGTCATACGATTATTTTTCACAGTAGGACTTCATTCTTGACCTTTCCCTTATTTTAACACCCTTTTCAGTTCAGAAACACCCAAAGATAATCCTGCCACCAAACCATCTCAAAGAAAAGACCATCAAGTAAAGGTTGTCTTGAGAATACAAAGGAAGGATCCAGCCCTGCCTGTCAAGACACTGAAGAACTTACCTGGGATCCCAGACAAAGCAACCCAGCAAGCAGGCAAGGCTGGCCTGCCTACCTACTTACCTCAGCTGTCTTTGCTGAGGATCCTGGTTAAAGCCAGAAAAAAGCAGTCCATCCAAATGGTCTAAATTATATCTTTCAGCCAAGACAACTACCAAAACCCACAGTGGGCTAAAACCGTGGGAAAGAATACTGTTTCCTGGGCGCAAGACATCGTTGTAGACAGTGTTTTAGAAGATATGCTTAAGAACTAATAGCCGTAGGTGACACCAAGGGGTCTTGGAAGCCTCAGTGGCTGCCACTATTACCACTGCCATCAAAACTGCTGCTACAGATCCAACAGTCACCCACCTTGTCGCTGTCCTACCATTGCTGCTACCCCCACTTTCACCACTGCCATCAGTGACACACACCATCATCATGGGTACCTTCACCAATACCTCCACCACCACTACCAACACTGTAAAGATCATAATCGCCTCTATCACTCCCACCACCATCAGGGCCACCATCACCAATACCACCTCTGCCACCATCACCACCACTATCAGGACTATCACTACCCCTGCCACCACAGCCACCATTGTCAAGACCACCACCACCATCACCTAAACCACCTCTGCCACCATCATTGCCACCAGTAGGGCTGTCACCACCATCAGCCCTACCACTGCTTCCACCACCACCATCACCTATACCACCACTGCCACCACTCTCACCACCTTCGGGGCCATCACCACCATTACTTATTCCACTGCTGCAACTGTCGCAATGCCACCAGTGCCACTGCCATCACTACAGCCACTAAAGCTGTTGGAGGTGTCCCAGGATTCACCTCCAGCTTACCCAAATTTTCATAGGAGCTTCAGCTTCAATTGAGGAACCCAAGAGGGGCACCATCACAGCCACTTGGGCTACCAGCAAGCTGCCCCAATTGTGTGCTGAACGCTGTCTGAGCCACATTCTAGTAGCCCTGAGAGCATCCCACCACCTGCCACTGCCACCATCATCTCTGGGCATTCCAACAAGCTGCTGCCTCTAAAAGTTAATGGCAAAAGCCACCTGCTCCTCTAAAGTCTCACATAAGCCACCATAGACAGAAAGTAGCCACAAAAAATTCTTGAAAATCCTTAAGATTCTGGAGCACACCACAGCCAACACTGAGGCTGATGAGGCCACCTGAAGCCCATCAATGAACCACAGCATACAAGAGTGTCTGCATCAGTAGATAAAAAATAAAGAGAAGTGTCACCACTGCTGCCACTGCCGTTACCACAAATGCCACTGAGAGGTGCCAAGGCTGCCTCTGCTTCAGAGGGAATTCTCACCATCCAGGACACCAAGAAACTGCTGCCTGTGCCCCACAGTTCCTGGCAACCTGCACAGCTAAGAACTACTGAGTAAACATGACAAAGAATGAAGCCGGAGAAACAACTGTAGTGTGAGGTTCATTATATCTAAGAGAACTGTGTGAAAGGGGTTTGTTTTACCATGCTTTTTAAAGTTTTTGCTGTAAATACAAATAAACTTTTAACTGTTGTTATTAGATGCCACCAAATAGCTTTCAACTCATAGCCACCCTATGCTCAATAGCTCTGAATTCTGCTCTATCCTGAGACAATTTTACTGTCTCAGAAACACCTACCCTCACTTCCCCAGTTATTGTGTCAATCTATCTCTTCTAGGGTATTTCTCTCCTGTGCTGGTTCTTCACCCTTCTGAGAATGATATCCTCCTCCAAAGATTGGTTCCTTCTGGCTACACACCAAAATATGTGAGATGTAATGTCAAAATCCTTGCCTCCAAGGAAATTGATTACACCCTCTCCAGGAAAGACCTGTTAGTTGTCTTAGCAGTCCACAGTATGTTCAATATTCTTCTCCAACACTACAAACCAAAGGCATCAATTCTTCTGTCATCCTTAGTTATTGTCCAGCTCTCTGATGCTTACCAAGTAACTGCAAAGACCATGGCCTGGATCAGGCATGCATTTGTCTCCAGATTGACATCCTTGCTCTTCAGCTCTCTAGCAAGGTCCCTGACAACAGGGAATTAAACTTTTGATTTCCTGACTACTTGTGCCAAGAGTGTTAACTGTGGAACCGAGCAAAATGAAGTTGTTAATAACCTCAATCACTTCTCCATCTATCATGGTGAGGTCTGTTAGTCCTGTGGTGAGAATCTTTTGTCTTCTTGATGTTGAGCTTCCATCCATATTGAAGACTACAGTCCTTGACCCTCTGCAGCAAATGCTTCATGTCCTCCTCAGTTTCTGCAAGTAAGGCTGTGTCATCTGCATAACAAAAATTTTGATGAGTTTTTCTCCAATTCTGATGCCACATTCCTCCTTATAAAGTCCAGTTTCTCAAGTGATCTGTTCCCACATACAGATTGAAAGGTATGGAGACAGGAGACATCCTTGACACAGTTTTTTTTCTGATTTTGAACCACACAAGGTATCCTTACTCTGTTCTGATGACTGCCTAAGTATAGGTTTCACATGAGCACAATCAGATGTTCTGTGAGTCCCAATGTCCTCAAGGTTAGCCACAATTTGTTGTTCTCTACACAAATGCCTTTGCATAGACATTCCTATGGTACTCTCTGCCTTCAAGATCCAGTTGATATTAACAATGATATCCCTAGTACCACAGCCTCTTCTAAACCAAGCCTGTGTTTCTGGTAGTTTTCTTTTGGTATACTGTTTGTTCCAGTTCCTTTTGGATAATCTTCACTGGGATTTTGCTTGCATGTGAAATTAATGATATCGTCCTATAATTTTTACACTGTTGGACCACCTTGTTTCATTTTTGTTGTTATGTGCTGTCAAGTGGCCTGCAACTCATAGCAACCCTATGTACAAAAGTCCTATACCCTGCTCTGTCCTGTGACAATCTAATTGTTTCTGATTCCCCCACCCCCAATACCACAAGCACTGAATCAATCCACCTCACAGAGGGTCTTCCCCTCTTGTGCTGTCCCCCCACCCTCCTAAGCATAATGTCCCTCTCCAAGGACTGGTCTCTCCTTGAAACTTGTCCAAAGTATGTCAGATGAAGCCTCAGAATCCTTGTCTCCAAGGAGCAGTCCGGTTTAACCCTCTCTAGGATGAATCTGTTTGTTTTCTTAGCAGTCCGTGTACATTTAATACTCTTTTCCAGCACCACAGCTCAAAGGCATCAATTCTCCTTTTGTCCTTTCTAGTCACTGTCCAACTCTCTGACACATAACAAGTGCTTGCAAATACCATGACCTGTATCAGACGCCTTTTAATTTTGTGGTTGCTGTTGCCAAAAGTGTTGATGTTGACTGTGGAGCCAAGCAAACTAAAGCTGTGAACAATCTCAATCTCTTCACCATCCGTCCTGATGCTGCTGATTGGTCCAGCGGTGAGAATCTTTTTCTTCTTGGTATTGAGCCTCAATCCATATTGAAGGCTGCAGTCCCTGACCCTTAGCAGCAAGCGCTTTAGGTCCCCCTCAGTTTCAGCAAGCAAGTATTGTGTCATCTGCATAACACATATTGTTGCTAGATCTTCCACCAAT
>NW_006399806.1:9126501-9152091 GCF_000299155.1 Elephantulus edwardii | reverse complement strand
GAGACTCATCAACAACTTGCATTATGTAAATGACACAAACTTTCTAGCTGAAAGTAAGGAGGACTTGAGACATTTGCTACAGAAGATCAAGGATTACAGCCTTAAATATGGATTACATCTCAATGTCAAGAAAATCCTCATCAGTGGCCAATAGGCAACATCAAGGCAGATGGAGAAAACTTTGGGATTGTCAATGATTTCATCTTACTTGAATTCACAATTAACACTGTGTGTATCAGAAGTCAGGAGATCAGGAGACACATCTGTTGTCAGGGAATTCTCCAAAGTCTTAAAAATAAATTATGTCACTTAAAAAAAAATAATAAAAATAAATTATGTCACTTAAAGATTAAGGTATGTTCAATTCAAGTAATGATTTTTTTCCCAATTTTGTTCTATGTGTCTGAGAGACTATCAGTGACAGCAGACATTAGCTAGGGTGTGTCAGATAGGATAAGTATGGCACAGGAAAGCACAGGGTTCAGATATATTGTTCATAGGGTCACTGTAAGTTGTACTTGGCTTGATGGCACTCTTGAGTCATACTTGACTTGATAGCACATAACCACATAGGGTCACTATGAGTCATCCTAGACTCCTAAGCACCTAACAACAAAAGCAACATGTAGGAGAGTCCACGACCAAAGTATGAGAGAGAGAGCTATATTATCTTGGTCTCCAAGAAATACTTTGGCTGTATTGTTTCCAAGACATATCTGTTTGTTCCTGTGGCTGTCCATGGGATACTCAGTAATCTCCAACACCACAGTGCAAAGACATTAGTTCCTTTTGTTGTGTTATTATGTGCTATTGAGTTTATCCTATAAATGACAGATCTGAACTCTTATCTATCCTATGCCGTTCTTACAATTTCTGACACACTGGAGTCCATTTAGGCAGCCATTGTGTCAATCTGCCTGGTTGAGGATGATCTTCTTCTTTGTTGCCCCTCCACCTTTCCAAGCATGATATCCCTCTCCGAAGAATAGCTTCTACTAGAAATATATTCAAAGTATATGAGATGAAACTTCATCATCTTTGCCCCAAAGGAAGATTCTGGCTGCACTTTCTCCAAGATGGTTTTATTTGTTCTGTTGACAGTGCATGGGATGTTCAATACTCTTCACCATCATAGCTCAAAGGTATCAAGTTTTCTTCTGTCATCCTTATTCACTTTCTAGCTCTTACATACATGGCAAGTTATCAGAAAGAATATGGCTCAAATGAGCTGCCCCTTAGTCTGGTGAGGTTGTGGAGAAACCGTAACGCTTATTCACTGTTGATGGGAGTATAAAATGGTGCAACCATTATGGAAGGTAGTATGGCGCTTTCTCAAAAAGTTGGAAATAGAAATACCATTTGACCTAACAATTTCATTACTGGGAATATATCCTAAAGAAACCAGAAATTTCACCGGAACAGAAATATGCACACTCATATTTATTGCTGATGTGTTCACAATAGCAAAGAGTTGGAAACAACTCAAGTACCCATAAACAAATGAATGGATAGAGAAGATGTGGTATATTCACACAATGGAATACTATGCAGCGCTGAAAAACAAGGAACTAGTGAATTATTATACCAAATAGGTGACCCTGGTGGACATTATGCTGAGTGAAATATCTCAGTCACAAAAAGACAAATACTGCATAATTTCACTGTTATAAAACAAGCCTGACATGGGGATTGTAGAGAAACTAAGAGAGGATAAATAATGTACACTGCATTGAAACAGATGATGGAAAGAATTGCTTTAGAGGAATATATGATTAGGTATTATTTGCATGACAACAGTCCAAAATAAGAACTGCATAGTAAAGTGGACTGGAATTGGGGTGGGGAGTTGTACAACAATAAAAGAATTTTTTTTCTCAAAGAGAAAAAGAAACTTGAGGAGGATGGAGTGGGCAGAGTCGAAAATGTGCAACAATGAATAAATGGAAATGCAAGTTCTCTATAAATTGTCATTTAAACAAAAACCAAAAAAAAAAATAAATCTAAAAGTTGGAAGTGAATAATAGAGACTGAAGAAGAATCCATGCCTTTGATTTGTAATGTTGGAAAGGAGTGTTGAATATACTATGGGCTTCCAATCTGTCTAGAAGGAAGTACAACTTGGGTGCTCCTTAGAGCCAACGATATTGAGACTTCTCATATACTTTGAGCATGTTTTCCGGAACTGCCGGTTCTTGGATAAAGACATCATGCTTGGAAAAGTAGATAATCAGTGAAAGAGAGGAAGACCCTCCATGAATGACTGCAGCAGTGGTTTTTTACCTTGACAGATATGAGAATAACACAGGATAGAACAAAGTTCTGGTCTGATGTTCATAGGATCGCTGTGAGTGTAGTCAGCTTAAGGGCAACTAACAACAATAACAACAACAATGACAACAACAACCCTTTTGTTAATTACATTGTAAGCTTTAATATCCTTTATTTCTACATAAAATTTAGTTAGATAATAAAGAGAATACATTCTTATACTATCCAGTCTAGAACAAATTCCTGCTTTTTTTAACTCTCTCTAAAATAATTTCATATGAGTACAAATCCTGTTGTTTAGTCATCCTTGTTGCACTGAACAACAAATTAGTTTTTCAGTAACAGATGCTGTCCTGGTGGCCTTTGAACAGTAGACATCGCTCAATCAAAAGCATGGGTTAATATATAACAAGCAAGACGTTCCAATATATCAATAATCTCAATAGATGTCAAGCTCTATGCTGTTTATAAAAGGAAGGCGAACACAAACACACACACATGCACTGTAATGCTAGTGGTTTACTGCAACACACTCGGGTACTTGTATGCTATTTTATTATAGAGAAGATCACAGTTTCATGTTGCGTTTTATACCATGGAGTCCAAACTGACTCATAACTGATCTTCCACTGGGTGTGCTCAGAGGTTGTAAATGATAGGAGATAACCCTTCATTCTCTGAGGAGCAGCTGGTGACCTAGAACTGCCTCTCTTTGGGTTGACACTACAACTTCTTACCTAGTAGGCTACCAGAGTTCTTATCTCCTGGATTAGAGTGGATAACAACAAATATTTAGAAAATGACAAGGTGCTAAAAGAATTTAGATACTGTGAAAATATATTACTTTAACTTAAAGATGGTATATAAGTAAATAAAATGAACAAATTGAGTTTGGAGATATATTGGAGGAAGCAAAATGAATATTCAGAGACAATAATTTCAGCCTCAGAGTTGAAGATAGAATTTCGTCTTAAGTCTCTTAATTCATAGTCCATTATTTTTTCTTAGTCTTCTTTGGGCTCATTGATTATAATCCTGAACTTATCTGTGAGGCAATAGAGCACCCTTTTTTTTTTCTTTTGGCTAAAAATATGCCAGGTCTCAGAGAACAATACGAATAATTAAAATATATTTTATAAAGAGAAAATATGGAAACGTATTCACTATTCTTTAAAAAAATGATTACTCTTCATTATGGTGCTTCCCTATGACTTTTTACTCTCATTTGTCATTAATTTATCACTTGCCTTCACTTGAACAACAACAGCACTTTTCTGCATCATAATTGATTCTTTTAACACCTTTTGTTTTTCTCCTTTAAAGGAGTATAGCTTTGTTCTTAATCCTTTAATATTTAAGAGTTGGCTCTGAGAAGTTTTTGTGTCTTTACTTTCACCTGCTGTAACTGACCATTTTTCTCAAAACTACTTCTTAAAATCTTCTTTTGCCCTTTTGAATTTATAAGTTTAACAGCTTCTGTGGTTTTACCCTTAAGAAGCAGCCATGTGTGGATAAATATCCTTCAGGACAAATTAGGCATTTTTTTCTGTCCCAACTTAACATGGCAGAATAATTCTTTTCTATTTGCTCATTTCTTTATTGTGTATGATTAGACAGGCATGAAAAAATTTATGGGAAAAATTCCTCATGTAGTTATTATCCATAGGAAATTCCTCCTGAACAATTTATGGTTTCCTCTTCTGATAAGGTTTAACTTTCAAGATTTGTTTAAGAGGACAGAGACTATTCTGTTTTGAATCTTGTGTTAACTATGATTTTAGACCAAATGATTGTCAATCACATTTTTCCTTTTTTTTTTTTTCAGGTGGGGGGGAAGCTTTAAGAACATTGACCTTAGATTGAATTAATTTACTAAAATCTCTATGAAGTTAGAATTAATTGGGCAAGTGATTTATAAACTAACTTGAAAAGCACATTGAAACTAGGGTTTGTAGGTCTTAAGAATGACATTACTCAACTTCCTGCACTGTTACTTACATCATAGTCATTATTGGGCAAGGCAGTACGCATACATTATCATGGAAAAGAAAGAGAATCATGTGAAAAAGGGTTACAGCTGTAATTCAGTTACATGCTGATAAAGTTGATCAGTTTGAAATTTCCTTTATCCTATGTTGTTTTTGTTTGGCGGTGTTGAATTGACTCCAGCTCATTGGGAACCATGATTAAAAAGCCTGGTCTGATCCTACGTCATCCTACAATCTCTCCTGCCCTTAAGTACATTGTTGTAGTCTATTCATCTCATTGAAGGTCTTTTTCTAATTCTCCACCTTTCCAAGCATGAGAATGTAGTCTCAGAATCTTTGTTTCTAAGGAGGACTTAACTGCATTTCATCAAAAAACAGTTTTATTTGTTCTTTGGGCAGTCCATTACATTGTTGCTGTTATGTGCCATCGGGCTGGAACTGACCCATAGCTGACCCTCCAGAGGGTATTCCATGGTAGTCAATTGCACATGAGAAGATTTGGTTGACAGGATTTTTGTTTTGTTTTTGAGAGAAAGAACCCAAGTTTCTCCTTTGGAGGCAAGGATTTTGAAGCTCCATCTCAAATACTTTGAGCATGTGGCCAGGAGGGACCAGTCCTTAGAGAAGGACATCATGCTCAGAAGGGTGGAGGGATAGTGCTAGAGAAGAAGACCCTGGATGGGATGGATTGACATAGTATCTAGGGTACTGAGGGTATGTGTGTCAAGTCAGTGAGACTGGCTCAGGATAGGGCAGAATTCAGAGCTGTAGTACATAGGGTCACTATAAGTTGCAGGCAACTCAATGGCACATAACAACAACAAACAACAGGTTGGGCTTAATATACACTAAAGGCTATAGTCTTTTATCTTCTTCAGTAAGTGCTTTAGGTTTCACTTTCAACAAGCAAGGTTATATAATCTGTATAATACTTAAGGATTTCTGGTGGTGTAGTGCAATACATTATGCACTACCAACCAAAATGTCAGAAGTTCAAATCCATCAACTACTTTATGGGAGAAAGATGAGCATTCTCCTTCAATAATTATGCAGCTTTGGAAAAACCTGTGGAGAGTCACTATGAGTCAGAATAATCTGATCACATGCACTTTGCTTAGATTTCTTGGTTTTTTAACTGACAATTGAAATTTAACACATGTGAAAGAAAATAGACTTGGAAATATGAAGTCTAAATTGAAATATCAACTTAATCACATATGACTTGTGTTACTTTTAGCTAGTGAACTAATAAGTAGCAGCAAATAGTATTAAAAAGTACATCTCAAGACTACTGAGAGAATTAGAAGTAATAAGTGAAATAGCATGATGCTATGCTTACACAAAAGAAATGATAGTTTCCTCGCTTCTGCATTCTACATTTGTCCAATCTGCTCAATTCTGGGTAGAAAATTATTTTAATTAAACTCATAATCCTTGTAACATCCCTTCTCCTTGTTCTGCTATATCCATTAGTGCATAAAGCTTTACATTTCTTCCTCAAATTATTGTTTGATTAGTCCTCTTTTCTCCATTTTACCACTACAGACCCATTAAAGAGCTTCTTCCAATTAAACATTTAACTAGTCCATAACTGTCCTCTCATCAGATCTTACTACTCTTTTTCACATATCCATTTTTCTTGGTATGTTTAGCTCTTATTTTTCTAACTTCTAAGTACACATGATGGCTCCATGTATTTCAACCATTTCTTAAATATAATTTTTACATACTAAAATTATTCTTGTAGTTTAGCCACATCTTGAAAATTTTAATATATATTGCTTATTAAGTTATAAATATTTTATAATTTTATTATGCCATTCTCTATGAGCTATTTGAAGTATGCTTTTATTTTAAATATACAGATTATTTCTTACTACTTTTTGTTATTATTTCCAGCTAAGAATACTGCTATGGAGGAAGAGAACCAAACGAACTCTATTATCTCCTTTATTGGAACTACTTTGTCATACTTGTTTTCTAGAGAGTTCTGGTAGCCCAATGATAAGAAACTGCACTGTAATCTCAAAGGGACGTAGTTCTAGTCCACCAGTTGCTATGTGGGAGAAAGGTGGACTCCTCCTAAACAACTTAGTGCCTTTGAAAACATGTTGGAGGGTCAGTTGGCTATGGGTCAGAGTGGACTTGATGGTACATACCACCACCAACATACATTATGGATATATATTTTCTTAACCTAAAACATGCAATCATATTTAATCAAAACATCAAATTCAAAATCTCAAATAAGTTATTTGGGTCTGAACAACAGATCCTGCACCGTTCTAATCATCACCGTGCTCCATTGTTTCAGTCATTGTGTCAACACAATTTGTTGAGAGTCTTCTTCTCTTTCCCTGAACCTTTTCCAACATGGTGGTTTGGTGGTGGTTGGTTTTCTACCAAGGACTGTCTTCTGACAAACTATCCAAACTGTGTAAGATGAAGTTTCACCATCTTTGCCTCTAAGGAGTAATCTGACTGGACTTCACCAAGACAGATGTGTTTGGTCTTTTGGCAGTCCACTGAATGAATATTCAGTGTTCTCCAACACCTTAATTCAAAGGCATTGATTATTCTTCCATCTTCCTTATTAACCGTCCAACCTACAGACCCATGGCTTGGATCAGGCACAGAAGGTCTTTGAAAGCAGATTCCCCAGATGCATCAGGTCTTAATTTCCTTGACTTCTTCTCCTGTGAGTGTTGATTGTAGATACAAGTAAAATAAAATCACTTACAACCCCAGTCTTTTCTCAGTCTACCATGTTGATACTTACAGGTGCATTGGTGAGGATTTTTGTTTTGCTTGATAGACAAAAGAACAAGGTGGAATACATATGTGCATTAAAACTCTTCCATAATCACTTAAGTACTTGTTGTTGTTGTTGTTGTTATATGCAGTCGAGTCACTTGAGACTCATAGCAACCCTATGTACAACAGCCCTAAACTCTGCTCTGTCCTGTCAATTGCACTGTCTCCAACACTCCCATCCCGATTTTCCCAGTCACTGAATAAATCCACCTCATAGAGGGCCTTCCCCTCCTGCGCTATCCCTCCACCCTCCCAAGCATGATGTCCCACTCCAAGGACCTGTCTCTCCTCAAAACATGTCCAAAATATGTTAGACGGACCCTCAGAATCCTTGCCCCCAAGGAGCCACCCAGTTTAACCCTTTCCAGGATGAATCTGTTCCTTTTCCTAGCAGTCCATGGTATTCTCAATACTCTTCTCCAGCACCACAGCTCAAAAGCATCAATTCTCCTTCTATCCTCTTTGGTCATTGTCCAACTGTCTGATGCATAACAGGTGATTGCGAAGACCATGGCCTGTATCAAATGCACCTTAGTCTCCAGAGAGACACCATTGCTCTTCAGTACTTTGGAGAGGTCCCTAACATGGCAATGAGCATTTTAATTTCCTGGCTACTCGTGACAAGAGTGTTGACTGTGGAGCCAAGCAAACTAAAGCTGTGTACAAAATCAATCTCTTCACCATCCATTCTGATGCTGCCAATTGATCCAGTGGTGAGAATCTTTGTCTTCTTGACATTGAGCCTCAATCCATATTGTAGGCTTCAGTCCTTGACCCTCTGCAGCAGGTGCTTCAGGTCCTCTTCAGTTTCAGCAAGCAGGGTTGTGTCATCTGCATAATGCAGATTGTTGATAAATCGTCCACCAATCTTGACCCCACATTTCTCCTCATAGAGTCCAGCCTCCCGGATAATCTGTTCTGCATATAGGTTGAAAAGGTATGGAGATAGGATGCATCCCTGGCGTACGCCCTTCCCAATTTTGAACCATGCAGTGTTCCCTTGCTCTGTTCAGACGACTGCCTCCTGGTCCAAGTATAGGTTTCACATTAGCATGATCAAGTGTTCTGGGATTCCCATTCCTAAGTACTTACTTTTAAAAAAATAGTTAATTCAGCTTAATGAATAGAACTTGGATTTTTTTGTATGAAATTATCCTCATCATTTGTATTAACACCTTTCCCTCAAAAACCATTTTATCTAATATTGAAAAAACAGTGTCACCACCATGGAGGTGAAAATACTTGACCAACAGTCATTGCACAAAAGGAAAGAACCGCCATCAAAAAAATAAAGAACATAGATCTGGTTCTTATAAGGTCACATGTGCTGTCACACTTCTGTACCTCATCCTATCAATTCTAACACTAAGCATCCCTTCGACAGCTCTTACTATTCTAATACTGGGTTTGATAATTCATTGCAATGGCCACATAGCATTCACAGGTAATATTCACAATTATGAGGCATATTAGGGAAGTTGTTGTTGTTATGTGCTACTGAGTAGGAATTGACTCATAGCTGACCCTCTATCAGGTTTTCAGAAGCTGTAAATCACACTTCAGAAGATTGCCCATCTTTCTCTCATGGAGCAGGTGGTTGATTCAAAGCACTTTTGGGATGACAGCACAACTCCTAACTAGTAGACCACCAAAAAGTAGGTTTCAATTCATATTGGAAATACTCAGAATCCAATTCTTCAGTCAAAACTGGCCTCTAGATCCTGACTTTTGTCCATCCGGTCCCTGACCCACACTCAAGCAAATGTACCAAAAGCTTTTTTAGTTCTACTGATCATCTGTCTCCACTCCTATTCTGCCAGTAAGCCTAGACAAGCAATAGGAATTTTGCCGGTAAGCCTAAGTCAAGTCATTTGACTCTAGCTCCACTGGGAAGCAGATCTAGCTCAGCTCTGTCTCATTCTAGTCTCTGGTTCTTCACTATCTTTGTTGTTCCTGTCAGTTGCTGTTTAGGCTGCTGTATATTGATCACAGTCTTACTTCACCTTGAGCAGAAATACCTGGTACAAAGGATAGTGGAGTAGACTTGGGGGTGGAGGGATTGAATAAGAGTAAAAGATTTTTTTTCTTTTACTTTGCAAAAATAAAAGTGAATTGGATGGGAGGGTTTGGCAGGGAGAAAAGTGCAACAATAAATGGATGGAAATCCAAAGTCTCTGTAAACTTTCAATAAAATAATTTTTTTAAAAGATTAGCTTCACTATCTGCCTCTTTTCTTCATAGTAATGAAATGTCCATTTTCAACTTCATAATCTGATGAATTTAAGCTTAGTGGGATTGTAAAATTGATCAAGCTTCACAGTAATGAACTATATAACTTATTTGCATACTGTCATCTGAAAGATTCTGTTTTACCTCATTGCCATTGCTTACAAGCTATGAAAAAAATTGTAACATCAAGATTGTAGTAAGACTCATCAACAACCTGAGGAGGACTAGAAGCACTTGCTGCAGAAGATCAATCTTCTACAATCTTCAATAAATTGAATGGATTACATCTCAACACCAAGAAAACAAAAATTCTCACCACTGGTCTGACAAGCACATAATGAGAGATGGAGAAAAGACCGAAATTTTCAATGGCTTTGTTTTACTTGGCTCCACAATCAACTTTCTTGGTACCAGCAGTCCAGTCAAGAGATAAGGTAATGGTTTTGCTTTGGGAAAGTCTGAAGGCAGGTATGTCTCCAAATTACTGAGGAACAATGATATCAGTCTAAGGATCAAAGTTCACTCAAATCAAGTAATAGTCTTTTCAATCACTTGTTGTGCATGTGATAACTGGACAATGAATAAGGATGGCAGAAGAAGAATTGATGCCTTTGGTTGTGTTAGAGAATACTGAATGTCCCATGGACTGCCTAAAAAACAAACAGAAGGTCTTTGAGAAAGTACAACCAGAATTTTTCTTGGAGGCAAGAATGACAAAGGTTCATCTCACATACTGTGGGCATGTTTTTAGAAGAGGCTCTAGTGGACTGGAGTTAAGAAACTACTACAGTTCCTAAAGCATTTGGTTTGAATCCACCAGCTGCTCCACACAATTCCTTGGAGAAAAGACATCATGCTTGGACAGGTGGAGGGTCAACGAAAGAGAAGTCCCTCAACCAAATGAATTGACAGAGTGACTGGAGCAATGATCTCAAGTATGTCAGAAATGATGAGAATTGCACAGGATGAGACAAGGTTGATATTTGTTGTTCATGAGGTACCTATGAGTTGCTCTCACCTGATGGACTAAGGTGTGTCTGATTCAAGCCATGGTCTTTCCAAGCAGTTGTGATGCATCTGAGAGCTGGACAGTGAATAAAGATGACAGAATAATTGATACCTTTGAGCTGTGTGTTGGAGAAGAGCACTGAACATCCCATGGACAGCCAAAAGAACAATCAAGTATGTTCTGGAGACAGTGCAGCTGGAGTGCTCTCTAGAGGCAATAATGATGAAGCATCAGCTCACATACTTTGGGCATGTTGCTAGGAGAGGCTATATTTTGGAGAAAGACAGGATGCTCGGAAGGGTGAAAGGTTGATAAAGGAGAGGAAGACCTTCAACCAGGTAGGTGTATTGACACAGTGTCTGCCACATGGGCTCTTATGTCTCAGGAAGTGTAAGGACGGCACAGGATAGAGCAAGGTTCAGATCTGTTGTTCATAGAGTCACTATGAGTCATACTCAACTTGACAGCACCCAACAACAAAAACAACAACAACTGTTCAAATCTTTAACTATTCAAATCAACTTTTCAAAGTTAATTATTATCTAGTTAGCTTCCTAAGCAATGCAAGAACTCAGAACATTTTTAATTCTATTTAAACTCTCTCCTAAATCGTATGGTATTGTATATTTATTTTCATACTTAAACTGGACAAGATAGTATTATTAGTACATAAAAGTATTTATTTATCTTTATCAGATACATAATAATTTATTTCGTATTTATTTTTCCTAAAATCGCTGACATTTCATGTATATTACTATTTTCTTCTAAGTGATGAATATTCTCTGTAGTTTCCTTTTGTAAGAATCTACTGATAACAAAATTTATCAATGTCTGATAAAGTCTTTATTTTGTTGTCATTTCTGAAATATGTTTTATTGTGCACAATTCTCTTTAACAATAATATTTACTGAAATACAGTTACCATACATGCAGAACATGCATGAGTAGTCATTCACAGAATACACTTCCCTGAAGTCAATAATGACATCAAGACAAATACCTTGGATCCTCCTATTACTGTCATTTTCTCCTTCACAAAGGTGATTTCTTTGACATATAGTTTTATATATTAGTTTAGTAAAGTTCAGTGAGTTGGGAAAGAGCTACCATTTTTTTATAGCATGACAGGGTAGATCTCATAGGAACCTAAATGAAGAGTTGAGTTGATTTCAATAGACAAGCATTACTTTTGTTAAAAATTAAAGGGAAGAACAGATCAAATATTTAGAAATGTGGTCAATCTCTATTCATACTTGCTCCCTATCAAAATAAACAAACAAATAGGATTGATTGAACTTGTGGCAGCAACTCCAAGTGTTTTAGAGCAGAAGTGATCTCTGTAAGATTTTCAATGGCTGTGACATTTTGAAGGTATGTCTGAGTGAGCTTGAACCACTCGTCATCACAGTTAGTAGCCAGGGCTATAATTATTTAGGGGACTCTCCATATCTGGATGCAAGTTCAAATTGAGGCTGAAGAAAATGAAAATGAGACCATGAGAACCAAAATATGATCTTGAATCTATTTCATCTTAATTTCTAATTCACATTAAGAATAGGTCTGAAGCATTGAACACCAATTATTAAATACCAGATGAGTTGTGGAATGATATCAAGTGTATGAGGAAAGCAAAAGGTCATTACAAAGACGGAGGAAAAAGAGAAACCCAAAATGGATGTCAGAAGAGACTCTAAAAATTGCACTAGAGCATCAAGAAGCCAAAACAAAGGGAAAACATACCAAAATATAAGAGCTGAACAGAAGATCTCAAAGGGCAGCTGGAGAAGACAAAGCAAATTATTATCATGGAATATGCAGAGAGCTGGAATTGGAAAAGAAAAAGGGAAGAACTCACTCTGCATTTCTCAAGTTGAACAGAAAAACAAATTTAAGCCTCAAGTTGCAATATTGAAAAATGCTATGAGTAATATATTGAATGACCCAGAGAACATCAGAAGAAGATGGAGAGAATACACAGAATCACTCTATCAAAAAGAACTGACAAACATTGAACAATTTTAAGGAATTATATTGGTTTGCAAACAAAATACATAAACATTGTATTTCATTCACATATATTATGTTTCTCACATTCCTTCATTCACATTGTGTTTCATATGATCATTCATTTACATTGTGCTTTATAAAATAACCACCATTGAGCAATGCCTACTATTATTACCCCATCTTTCCAGGTTCCCATTGGATCTTTTCTAATCTCTTCACTCCCTCTCTCTTACTTACCGAACTCTGTCATCCTAGTTATGGTGCCACTGTTGTAAAACAGGACTGACTTCAGGGTTGGTGGGAGACTGAGAAAGACTGGATAAGTAATGTATACTACATTGAAACAGATGAGGGAGAGAACTGTTTAAAAAGGGTATATAATTAAGTATTACTGTAATGACAGGAGTCCAGAATGAAGGCTGCGTAGTGGAGTTGACTTGGGGGGGAGGGATTGTATAACAATGAAATAATTTTTCTTTTATGCTTAAAAATAAAAAAGATTAATGAATCCAGTGAAAGGACTAGAGAAAGAGAAGGAAATCTGTGAAGCAGTAGCTACAATTACATCAGCAGGCACAAAACCCTTGTATTTTTTCAAAATATCTGTTTGTTTTGCCATTGAAAAGTCAGTGTTTATATGGGTACAGTATATAGTATAAACATGTTTTTACTATTGTTTTCCATTGAGTCAGATCCAACCCATAGCTGACCCTTCAGCAGGTTTTCAGAGGCAATTCATTGTACAGGAGGAGATTGTCCATCCTTCTCCTGCAAAGCAGCTGGACAATTTGAGCCAAGTGTTTTTAGGATTGCAGTGCAGCTTCTTACCACTAGGTCACCAGAGCTTCCTACATCTATATAACATATGAACTATGCATTAATCAGTTGTTTATGTTCTTAGTAACGTTTCTGGTCAACAGTACAGTATTAGTAGTTTTGAGGAAGTCACAAGTTGCACAGAGTTTTTGGCTGCAAAAACTTTGGGAGGCAGAGAGAACACCTGATCCCCTGCATGTTGAAGGATCAACTGTAACTAGCAGGTTTCTCTACAGACCCCTGTTGAGAAGTCTGAAGAGCCAAATGCCATAGCAGGAGTCAGCAATCAATTTTAATTTGAGACAGAGGGGAGACTGGCCACTTAAATTAGGTAAGGTGGATTCAAACCACTGGCCTCGTGCAATTTGAGTAAACTGTCTGTTTCCCGCCAGGACACTGGTGCAGCTTGTAAATGAGAAATCCCAAACATCACACATATGCTGTCTATTGTCACAAAGCAAGAATCTTTACTTAAAATAAGAAAAGTCATTTTACATGTATTTATAGGTGAATGGATTTCCACTTTAAGATAAATGAAGAAGTGAGACAGAAATAGCATGCAATGAGGCATTTCTTTTTCTGTTTTATTTTGCTTTAGTTGTGACTTATATTTGTTACTGAAGGATTTGCTCTTCCAACTATTATATTTACTACTATCACGTATTGATTATTCATGTGTACTGCTGACATCATTAATAGTCTCTACATCTATTCACACCAAGAACTCTTTCTGGCAACCCTGTTGATGCTCTGCTCAGCCTGACCTTGTCTCTGATAAAGGTGGTTAGAATGCACATAGTTTTCTATTACCTCTACCCATGCTACTCCCTTTATTAGAATAGGTGATCAAGAATTAAAGTGTATGCAATGTTGATGGAAAAGACACTATTTCCTGGCTATGGAAAAGGAAACGGGCCTTTCTGTGAAATCAGTAGCAGTAAAAGTGAAATAAAATCATAAACCTTTTGTTTGTTGTTGTTATGTGCCGTGGAGTCGCTTGCGACTAGAACAACAACATGTCTCAATATTGCCTGCATAGTAACTGCCTGGAGAGAATTAAGTACTCAAGATCCCATTTTAAAGGTTTTTTATTTAATTTGTGTGAAACGAAGCATGGAGATACTAACATTTTTAAAAGGTTACCCACTTACATTTGTTGTTATTGTGTGTTTGTTTAGCTAACAGTCAACATTGGAGACTAATGCTTTAGAAACTCATTAGCCACTAAAGAATAGGAAAACTCACAGTCATCTGTGTGTCTTTGATGCTTTACTCTGACCTCAGAGTTGAAGAAAGAATTTGTGTTTAGGGACCAATTCCGGAGATAATAGGAACAACTTCGTAAATAACTGCTAATCCATGCTGACATTTTTATTTTTATTTTTTTTATATAGCAAGCACTTCAGTTCTAGTCCACCGTGGTAGCAATTTAATTAGACACAGTCACTTATACTCTCTTGCCCTCATTCTCTGCACTTAGGGAATTGGGAACCTTAGCAATATATCCACCCAATCACATGGTTGTAAAGGCAGATAGAGAATACTTCGCGAAATGTGACCCTAAAAATTAGCGTAGATATTTTGTTTTATTTTTCAACAACCATTCCACTCCAGACAATGTTGAGATTTCTTTGGCATAACATGAAAGTTATGTAAAGAGAGATAAAAGCAATTTCTATTCTCTCTGAGGACCCTACTTTACTCTTGAATCTGCTGTAGCAAATTTGTTTTGAGTGAAAGCCTATTATTTTGATGACAGTGTTGACAATGAAACTCACCATTTTTCTAGATTTCCTATCCATTGAGATAATAAGTTTACTTATTGTTTAGTCAATATGAATGAGATTTCCTGCACAATATGCCATCCTCATGATGTCAGCTATCCTCAAGCCCATTGCTGCAGTTACAGAGTCAATCCATCTCATTGAGGACCTTCCTCTATTTCACTTATCCTTTAACTTTCCGAGGATGATGTCTTTTTACTGATGTTAGAGTTACAACTCTCCATCCTTCTAGTAAAGGACTTTCATTTAGCACCAGATCAGGAGTATGCCTTCTATTCCTATCTTTTCTTTCTTTTTTCAAAAATTGGTTTTCATACAATAATTTGTATACAGTATGTTTTATATAACTGTTGCTGATCAATGCCCCTTTTCTCTCATGCAGATTTTATTTTATACATTCATTCACATACATTATGTTTTATAAAATTATTCTTTTCCTCTGCCTCCTCTTTTCTTCACTTCCCCTTCTCTTCCCGATCTGAACAGTTATGCAAGTCCTGTTCCTATTTGTTAATTGCAAGAGCCATATTTTCTTTCCACCAGTCCTTCTCAGATTGATCCTCCCTTGTCCTGAGCCTTCATAGTGTTCACTGACTGAACATTCTGTCTCTGCTCTTCCGATTCCCCCCAACCCTTCTAGTTAGACTTCTACTTTCACAGCAATAATTGTATGCAGTATTTGACCTTTGGTGACTCAGTTGCTTAGTATTTTATGAATTGTGCTATTCCATTGTGTAAATTTACCACAATTATTCTATCCTTTTGTTTGTTGATGAGTATCTTAGCTGTTTCCATTTTGTTACTATTGCAAATAATGCTGCCAAGAACGTATGCCTCAACTTGATTTCCTTGGGGCATATTCTTAGTAGTGAATAGCTGGGCCAAATGGGATTTCTATATGCACCTTTCTATGGAAATGCCAAATTATCTTCTGTAATAGTTCTATTGTGCAGAGAGAGTTCCAATCTCTCTACATCCTTACCAGTGCTTACTATTCATTGTCCAGTTAAACTTTGCTATTGCTTGCTACTGGAGTGAAATGAAATCTCATTGTTATTTTGATTTGCATTTCTGTGACTGCTGGTGATCTTGAACATTTCTTCATTTTGCCAGCCATCCTACTTGGTGAAGAGTCTTTTTATGTCATTTGCCCATTTTGTAATTGGGTTATCAATCTTTTTCTGGTGAAGCACTACAGTAAGTTATATATTTTTATTATGCTTTCCTTATCTGAAATATTATTTGTCCAATCTATGGACTTTCTTTTTATTTCTATTGCAAAAAGGTTTTGTGTGCACAAGGATTTGATTTTCAGAAGGCCTCATTTCTTGAACTTTATCCTCTCCTGGTTGTGCATATTCAGATATGTTTGAAAGCCTATTTTACCATATACTTTTGCTTTTTTGTTGTTGCTGTTGTTGCTGTTGTAGTTGTTATGTGCTGTCAAGTTGCAGCTCTAACTAAAGCTTGCTCCGTCCTCAGCCAGTACCAGTGACTCCAACACACCTACCCCCATTGTCCCAGTTACTGTATCAATCCATTTCATCCAGGGTCTTCTTCTCTTGCATTGTCCTTCCACCGTTTTGACCATGATGTCCTTCTCCAAGGACCGGTCCCTCTTGTCCATGTGCCCAAGGTATGTGAGATAGAACTTCAAAATCCTAGCCTCCGAGAAGAAACTTGGTCGCACCTTTTCCAAGACTTACTTGTTTTCTTGGCAATTCATGGTATGTAACATTCAGGGTATCTGAGACTCTTCTCCAGCACCACAACTCAAAGGCATCAATTCTTCTTCTATCATCTTTAGTCATCTCCAGCTTTCTGATACACAGCAAGATGCACAGCAAGTAATTGTGAAGACCACGGCCTAGATGGAGGGGACCGCATGCATAGCAAGTAATTGTGAAGACCACGGCCTAGATTGAGGGGACCACTTAAACCCCATTTTTTATATAAACCCCCATTAATACCAGAAGCAGAAGTGGGCCATATAAATTCTTAGCTTAAGTCAAACACAAATGTGCCAGGTAGAGTTTTGTCTGTCCTTGCAAACTAGTGTCTATGTGACACAAAAAGAGTAAAGGTGGGCAAAGTAGCCAGCTTGTCAAAAGCCGACCCACATGACTGATCTCCTGGCCCACCAGTCATGCTTTCAATCTCCCCACCCCAACAGTAGCACCCAAAAAAGCCTTAAAAACAATTGTGGAGGGGGACTTGGGGCTTTTTCCCTCACCATCTTCCTACTGAGGGAGAAAGTCTCCACATGTAGAATTTAATAAATATTCTTGAATTTCCATATGTGTGATGATTGGATATCCTTTGAGGGGCATTTTGTCGGCAGAACATAGATCAGGTACACCTTAGTCCCTAGACTGACTTTTTTGCTTCTCAGTACTCTGGAGAGGGCCCTGACTGCAGATTTTTCCCAGTGCAATTTATGTTGTTATTTCCTGAATTCTGTAGCTAAGAGTGTTGATTGTGGGGCCAACCAAGCTGTAGTTGTTAAGAACGTCAATCTCTTCTCCATATATCATAGTGGTGTCAATTAATCCAGTGGTAAGAATCTTTGTCTTCTTGTTGTTGAGCTTCAATACACATTGAAGACTATAGCCCTTGACCATCTGCATATATGCTCTTACTTTTTTTGTGCATGATAATCTTTATTGTTTTTTGTTCTGCCTGTTGGTTTCTGATCCCATTTGAGTCTATTTATATGTACGGAGTGAGACTTGCATCATATTTCAGTTTTCTGCAGGCAGATTTATGGTTTTGCGAACATTATTTATTAAAGATATTCTCATTGCCCTATTTGATGAGTTTCATTTCCTTGTCAGATATAAATTGACTGTAGTTATTGCCAATGGATCTTTGCAGAAAGCAAATAGACAGAGGAATGTCTATCTGTGTTTCATTGACTATGCAAAGGCATTTGACTTTGTGGATCCCAACAGATTTTTAATAACTCTGAAGAAAATGGGAATCTCAGAACACTTGATTGTGCTTATGGAGAACCTGTACTTGGACTGGGAAGGAATCCTCAGAACGGAGCAGGGAAACACTATATAGTTCAAAATCAGGAAAGGAATGCATCAGGGATGCATCATGTCTCCATATCTTCTCAATCTATATCCAGAATTGATCATTCAGGAAGCAGGGCTTTATGAAGAGGAATGTGGCATCAAGATTGGAGAAAGACTCATCAACAACCTACATTATGCAGATGACACAATCTTGCTTGCTGAAACTGAGGAGGACTTGGAGTGCCTGCTGATAAATGTCAAGGACTGCAGCCTTCAATATGGAATGAAACTCAACATCAAGAAGATAAAGATTCTTACCATTAGGCCAATTGAAAGCACCATTATAGGTGGAGAAGAGTTTGAGGTTGTCAGCAATTATAGCTAAATTGGCTCCACAATCAATGCTTTTGGTACCAGCAGTCAGGAAATCCAAAGACGAATTACACTGGGAAAATCTACTGTCAGGGACCTTTCCAGAGTGCTAAAATGCAATAATGTCTGTCTAGAAACTAAGGTGTACCTACTCCAGGCCATGGTCTTTGCTATTATTTGCTATGCATCAGAGAGATGACAATGACTAAAGATGACAGAAGAAGAATTGATGCCTTTGAGTTGTGGTGCTGGAGAAGATTCTTGAACCCTGGTCTGCCAAGAAAACAAACAAGTCTGTTTTAAAGTGAGTAAAACCAAGTATCTCCTTGGAGGCTAGGATTTTGAAGCTCCATCTCACTTACTTTGGGCATATGGCCAAGAAGGACGGTTTCTTGGAGAAGGACATCATGCTTGAAAGGGTGGAGGAACAACGCAGAAGAGGAAGAACCTAATGAGATGGGCTGAAACAGTGACTGGGGGAAAAGATTTATCTGAATCAGTGAGACTGGCCTACGACAGAGCAGGCTTCAGAGTTATACATAGGGTCACTATGGATTGCAGGCGATTCAGCAGCACATAACAACAACAACAAGAAGAAATTAGATAAGCTTATTTCCAGGGTCCTCAATTCTATTTCTTTGGTGTTGTGTATTATGTGTTGAGATCTGAGAGTGTGATGCCCCTTACTTAATTTTTATTTATTGGAAGAGCTTTGCTTATTTAGGATCTCTTTGAAACTGGAAATTTTCTTCTCTATATCCTTGAAGAGTGAGTTTGGTACGTCCATTGGGATTGTGTTGTGTATGTTCCTTTTGACCGGATTCTTTATTTCACAAAGTTGAGTCTTCCTATCTATGTACAGAGAATATTCTTCTATTTAATAAGGTGTCTTAATGCTTTTCTATTTTTTTTAAAAAAAACACCCTTTTTATTATTTCTTAGAGTTTTGTTGTTGTTGTTGATGTTGTTGTTAAGTACCATCAAGTATGATTCATGATGACCCTATGAAAAACAATCTGAATTCTGTTCTATCTTAAATCACAGACCCAACCACTTAAGCCCATTGCTGCAATCACTGTGTTCAATTCATCTGGTAGAGGGTCTTCCTCTCACACCAATACATACTCACAGTATATGACATGAAGCTTTATCACCTTTGCCTCCAAGGAACACCCTGGCTGCACCTTCGTCAAAATATCTTTATTCTTTTGGCAGTCCATCAGATATTCAATACTCTTCAACATCACAGTGTAAAGGCACCAATTCGTCTTCTACTATTCTTATTAATTATTCAGCTCTCCTATGCACAGCAAATGATTAAAAAAAGACCATGGCATGGATCAGTCCTCAAACTGACTTCATAACTCCTCAATAGCATGGAGAAGTCTGCTGCAGACTTTCCTAGTGCAACATGTCTCCTAATCTCCTGACTACTAGTACTAAGAGTGATGGTTGTTAATTCAAGCAAGATGAAGTCCTTAATATTTTCAGTCTTTTCTCCATCTATCATGATTGCCTATCAGTCAAGTGATGAAAAGTTTTGTTGACATTGAGATATAATATTGAAGGCTATAGTCTTTGATCTTCTGCACCAATTGCATCAATTGCATTTCACATTCAACAATTAAGGTTTTGTTGTCTACATAATGTAGGTTCTTGATGAGTCTTTCTCCAAGCCTATTGGAACATTCATAGAGTCCAGCTTCTCAGCTGATTTACTCAGCATATAGATTCAATAAGTATGTAGTGTTTGCCTGAGTACCACAACAAATTATTACTATCCTTGAGAAGAATTGGAATCCTAGAATACTTAATTATGCTCATGAGAAACCTACACTAATAGGCTATCATGCAAACAGAGCAAGGGAACTCTACATGGTTTAAAATTAAGAAAAGTGTGTGTCAGGGATCAATCCTTTTTCCTTACCTTTTCAATCTGTATACTGAACAGGTAATTCAAGAAGCTGGACTTAATAAAGAAGAATATATGGTATCTGAGTCAGAGGAAACTGATCAGCAACTTGAATTATGCAAATTACACAAACTTGCTTCCTTAAAAGTAAGGAGGACTTGAAGTACTTGCTGCAGAATGTCAGGGAGTACAGCCTTAAATATGAATCACATCTTAACTTCAAAAAAGCAAAAGCCCTAACCATTGGATTGATAAGCAACATCATGAGAGCTAGAGAAGAGATAGAAATTGTTAGAAATTTAAACTTTCTTGGCTCCACAATCAACCCCTTTTGTACCAGCAGTTGAAAAATCAAAAGATAAATGACATTGACAGTATTTACTGCTAAGGGCCACTCCAAAAGTCTAAGGAGCAATGACATCAGTTTAAAGACTAAGGTGCACCCGATCCAATCCATAGTCTTTTAAATTACTTGTTATGAATCTGAGAGTTTGACAGTGAATCAGAACGACAGAAGAAAAACTTGATGCTGTGAGTTTTGGTGTTGGAAAAGAATATTGAATATGCACCCCATGGATTGCCAAGAGGAAAAGTAGGTCTGTTCTGAATAAAGTGAAACCAGGGTACTTATTGGCAAGAGTGATGAAACTGTTTCACATACTTTTTTTGTGTTGTAAAAAGATGCTAGTCCTTGGAGACCATCTAACTTGGAAAGATGATGATTAGTGTAATAGAGGAAGACCTAAACAAGCTGGATTGACACAATGTCTGTAACAATGAACGAAAGTGTGTTGGAGATGTTGAGGATAGCAGAGGATAGGACAAGGCTCATAGCTGTCGTTTATGTGGTTGTTATGAGCTATACTTGACTCTATGGCACATAACAACAGCAACAACAGAGTTCTGATAATATTGATGAGATTATTTCTTGTAAAATACTTAAATGGAGAAAGAGGAGATGTATTTGACAGTGATGACTAAGTCTAAGGTTGTGCAGAGCTAGAGCTAGAACTGTCTAAAAGTTTTATCCTTAGGAAAGAAATAAGTAAGACTTATTTTCTTTTTTAAAAAATAAAAGTTAAGGAGCTCTGGTGGCCTAGTGGCAAGAAGCTGCACTGCAGTCCCAGAGGTATGCAGTTCGAATCCACCAAATGCTGTGCTGGAGAAGGAGGTGCAATCTCCACACACACAAATAATAATATAATTTAAAAAATTAAAAGTAGCTTACACATCTCTTTATTCAGTAAAAAATTCATAGACTGAGAATTCTACTATTTATTAAAAGAATTGAGAAAGCATAATAGCGGCATGATAACTTGAGGAAGGAAAGATTTAGTACATACTTGAAATGCATAAGTAATTACTTTTCAACTTGTTTTTTTGCCTCTTCCTTAGATCAACTGTCTGAATTTCAGGAATTAAGGAGTTACTTCATCATGATTAATGTTTCACAGACTGAAGAGATATTCAGACCACGAGGATACTAAGATAAAAAATGAGATTTCCCTGGGATGTCAGAATCTTACTTTCTTTAGGATAAAGGCAAACTGTAAAATTTTAGGAACACTAAGCCAAAAATAAAAAAGAAATGTAAAGAAAGAAAATTCTTTGCAGCAGGGAAAGGTGTTTAGAGCCACGTCCTGTTGCTTAGGAATTGAGCTGGAGGATAAGTATTATATTTTTTTATTTTTTTTATTTCTTTTTGAGGATGAGTCTTTTAAGAAAGTGTGCAATTGAACTCTAAAGCATATTGAAACATAAGAGTTCAGGAGAGGGGTATGAGTTAAAAGAAAAAAAAAATAAAATGAGCAATTTATGGAATGAGCTTTTTACTTTTAAGCTCGGTCCCAGCCTTCATTTTCATTGTCATCAGAAATCTGATCTGGTCAAAATCCTGACTCAATTTCATTTATAGGTCATTCTACTAAATTAATTCTGTAAAAATCCTTAAATTAAATTGTTCTCTGGCCTTGTTACTGCCTCAATGTATGCATGGCCTTGTATAAAGTCTATCTGGCTTTTACTAACTGTAGTTTTAATTGTGTTCAAAATTATACCTATATGCATAACTTCACATCACAATAAGAGGAAATAATCTGATGTTTAGACTTTCAAATAGAAAGAAAATACAAGAATGTGAAAAAATCTATGTGGCAAACAATTTTATAAGCCTATTATGTAGTATTGTTTCTATACTTCTGTGTTTTTAAAAATGTATCTTTCATTAGCATAAACTTTCAGTATTATCTAATAAAACACACAAACACAATTGCACATATTATCTAATTAGGTGGAATCAGGATATCATTTTTCAAACTTTTGTTATGATTTGGGTGAAAGCTTACAGGGAAATTTGGTTTTCTATTCAACACTTATACAAATTGTTTTCATGACATTGATTGCAAAGTCCAAACTCTTCCTACTTCATCCTATGCATTGTTCTTAGCTATACTTTCCTGCCTTCTGGCCTTTATTCCTGTGGTCTCTTCTCTGTTGGTCTCATGTGGTTGATTGTTCTGAGGAGTAAGCTCTCTGGTATAATTTACATTATAGGCGTGTCTATTCAAGGTCTTCCTTTATTTTGCTGATTATCAGCCTTTCAAGCATGATGTCCTTTCCGAAGAAATGGTCCCTCCTAAATCATGACACTGATGTGTCAAATGTGATAATGGTTACCCATGGTGGACAGTGGCGGAGCTCTCCAAATAAAACAAGCTTGGAAGCAGGAGTGGCATCCACTTCCTAAGTACTTTGCCTCTGGAAACCCTATGAACTTGGAGAAACGATGAAAGTTATACAAGTGTTCAAATCTTTTGTTTATAGGGTCGCTATGAGTCAGCTACAACTCTATGGCACTTAACAACAACAACATCATGCCCAACATATGTGAGGCAAAGCTTCACTCTCCTGGTCTCCAAGGAGCTCCATGGATGCACTTTTCCAAAGATTTATTTATTTGTTGTTTTGGCAGTTCATGAAATCTTCAGTACTCTTCTCCAACACCACAACTCTAAGGCATTGATTCTTCTCTGTTTACCTTAGTCATTGTACAAATTTCAGCTGCATAACAAGTAATTGAAAGACTCAGATTGAATCACCTTAGATGCACCTTGGCCTTTAAACTGACATCATTGCTTTTTGACAACTTAGGTCTTTGGTAGCAGATTTACCTAAATGCAATACGTCTTTTGATTTCTTGACTGCTACTACCAAGGGTGCATTGTGAATTCAAATAAGATGAAATTACTGAAAACTTTAATTTTCTTTCCCACTATAATGAAATTGTGTGTTGGACAAGTGGTAAGGATTTTTGTTTTCTTGATGTTGAAATGTAATCTATATTGTAGGTTCTAGCCCTTGATCTTCTGCAGCAAGTGCTTCAACTTCTCCTCAGTTTCAGCAAGCAAGGTTGTCATCTACATAAGGCATATTGTTGAGGAGTCTCTGATCCTGATGCCACACTCTTCTTCAAAAAGTTCAGTTTCTGCAATCCCAGAGGTATGCAGATGTATAATCCACCAGACGCTCTGCTGGAGAAGGAGGGGCAATCTCCTCTTGTACAAGTCAGATCCAATTTGATGGTACACACACGAAAAATAACAAAATAAAATTTTTTTTAAAGTTCGGTTTCTCTGAAACAGGATCCACATCTCACACCATATACAAAAATCAACCCAAGGTGGATCAGAGACCTAAAGGTAAAGCCCCAAACCCTAAAGATTATATGAGGGAAGAAATAGATAATTAGAAGCCATAGTCTATGGTATAAATTGTTGTTGTGTACCATAGATTTGGAACCAACTTATAGCTGACCCTTCAACAGGTTATCAGAGACAATAAGTTGCATGGGAGGAGATTGTTCATCCTTCTGCAGAGTAGCTGGTGGATTCAAATTACATGCCCTTGCAGTGCAGTTTCTTACCATTAGGCCATCAGAGCTCTGTAAATACACTGGAAAATGGCTATAATATGACTTGCAAATACAGCCATAAATGCATAACTAAGAGAGATTAACATTGATTAATGTAATCATCTAAAGACTAAGTCTTGTGTGCATCAAAACTTTTTCCCAATAGGGTAAAAATAAAACATACAGAATGTGAAAAACATTTGCCAATGACATCTCAAATAAGGGTCTCATAAAAAAAAAGAGTTTATAGAATACTACAGGGCTTCTACAAGTAAAAGACTGATAAAATTAAAAAATGAGAAAAAAAGATTTGGAAAAACTTTTCACAGAAGGAGATATTAAAATGGCCAAAAGATGCATGAAGAATTGCTCAGTGTAACTGGCAATAAGAGAGATACAAATCATAACCACAATGAGACAACATCTTACCCTAGTAGTAGTGGCAAAGTTTAACAGGACAGCAAGCAGTAAATGTTGGAGAGGATGTGGAGAGATTAGATCTATCTTACACTGTTGGTGAGAATGTAAAATTGAGCAACCACTCTGGAAGACATTCCATAAGACCTCATTATTCCATTGCTAGAAATATACCCCAAGCAAAATAGAACTGAGACACAGATTTGCACACTGATTTGCATGACAACATTAATCATAAAAGCAAGAAAATAGAAACATCCCAAATGTCCATCAACAAATAAATGGATTGAGAAATTATGGTACTTTCACACAATGGAATACTATGCAGCACGAAGGAACAACAATTTCATAAAATACTATGTAATATGGGAGAGTCTAGAGAGCATTATGCTGAGTGAACTAACTCAGTTTCATATGGGAAAACACTGCATGAGACCATATCATAAAATAGAAGGATATCTAGTAAGATGTTTTTAAATGTTCAAAAGAGAAAGAGGTGAGCAGGGGGTTGAGTGTGGGAAAGAGGGAAAAATAACTAGGATGAAAGAGTTTGGTGAGTGAGAGAGAGGGAGTGAAGAGATTGGAAAAGATACAATGGGGACCTGGAAAGATGGGGTAATAATAATAATAATAGGCGTTGCTCAGTGGTGATAGGTTTTATAAAACACAATGTGAATGAATGATCATATGAAATACAATGTGAATGAAGGAATGTGAGGAACACAATATACATGAATGAAATACAATGTGTATGTGTTTTTAAAAAGGTTCAGGTTCTTTAGTAATTTTCCCATCATACAGATTGAATAAGTATGGAGAAAGGATGACTTTCTGAACTATACCCTTTTTTATTTTAAACAGTGCAGTATTCCCTTGCTTTTTACGTATCGTAGACTGAGACAAGTCCTTGCTTCAAGTACAGTTCTTGCATGAGCACAATTAAGTGTTCTGGGAGTACTATTTTCCTAATGTTAGCCTTAAATTTTAATGATCCATACAATCAAATTTCTTTATAGTAAATAAACACAGACATACTCCAGT
>NW_006399806.1:9123906-9125453 GCF_000299155.1 Elephantulus edwardii | reverse complement strand
TAGCTGCTTTCAAGTCTGATAGGACTCAGAGGACCCACGAACAACAGGTCTGAACTCTCTCCTATTCTGCGCCATCTTTGTCATCTCTGACATACTTAAGTCCCTTCCTTACTTCAGTCACTGTGTCAATTCATGTCATTGAAGATCTTCCTCTCTTTCTTTGGCCTTCCACATGATATCCCTTTCAGAGAAATAGTCTCTGCTCGCAACATGCCCAGAGTACGTAAGAAGAAGCTTTGCCATTTTTGTGTCTAAAGAGTACTCTGGTTGTACCTTTTCCAAGATATTCTTTTTGTGATTTTGGCAGTCTAGGGGATGGATATTCAGTACTTTTCTCTAACACCGTAACTCAAAGATATAAATTCTTGTTTCATTCTCAGTCATTGCCCAGCTCACAAATGCATAGCTGGTGATTTGAAAGACCATGGCTTGGATCAGATGCTCCTTAGTCTTTAAACAGACATCAATCTTTCAAGACTTTGGAGAGGTGGACTTGAGCATATCAGAGATCATAACAATGCTGAAGGATGGACATGGTTCAGATTGGTTGTTCATAGTATCATTATGCGTCACAGTCAAATCAATGGCACCTAACTGCAACAACATTGGAAAGATGAAGCACAGAAAGGTACCAATGTTTATCATGTTTGGCTCCTAACAAATATCCTAGAAGTTCAAGTCCAACCACATACACCTAGGGGGGAAAGGACTAGCAATCTACTTGTGAAACATCAGTCGTGGAAACTCCTTTAGTGTACAGTTCTACTCCGACACATATGAGATGACTATTAGTTGGAAAGAGTTCAGTGGTAACTGGTTTTTCAGAAAGTTGTCATGAATGGTTACCCATAGAATATCTTCAAAGAAGAATATGTAATTAAGCCAGGATATAGTTTTCAATTTATGTGTTCCATGTACTCATAAACCATTCTGTTTAGTTATTTCTATAATGTCCCTAAAGTTCATATTCAGTTCAACTAATGAATCTAGAGAATAAAAATTTTTTAACAACATCATACAGAAAGTAAATTGATGTCTCTCATTGTCTAGTATCTGGTTATTGTCTAACACAAAGGTGACACCTCTCTGCTGTTTGGATCCATCATGATCTCAGAGAGTAAAAGACGGACAATCTAATATCATGCCATTTATAGCTTCTCAAAACTTGCTAGAGGGCAAGTTATGAGTGGATGGTAACTCAGTGAAATGAGTTTGAGTTTTTTAAAGTTTAGTTATTACCTAGAAGTTAGTTAGACATTTAGTCTGTGCATTAACTGCACCATTCAGGATCAAAATTAAAAAAAAAAAATTACTGAGTTGTAAGTCCATAAATGGAGCAGAAAAGACAACACAAATCTTTAATAGTCTGTTTGAAACCTGAAATATCAAGAATTGATACATCAAGTCGTTAAGAAAAGACTCTCATCTCTGTAGTATAAAGCCCAGCAAAAAAAAGAACATGGGATCTATTCAGTATATGCTGTTCCCAGGAAAGTGTACCTAATGTAAGAATGTTGTTATTGTTATTGGTGTTAGGTGCTGTCTAG
>NW_006399806.1:9121896-9123411 GCF_000299155.1 Elephantulus edwardii | reverse complement strand
ATTTTCCCAATGCAATGCATCTCTTCATTTCCTGAATGCTAGGACCAAGGTGTTAATTGTGGATCCAAGCAAGATGAAGCTGTTGACAGTTTCAATTTCCTCTTAATCCATCATAACACTGTTTTCTTGATATTGAGATGCAACCCATACTGAAGACTGCATTTTTTTTATCTTCTGCAACAAGTCCTCCTCATTTTAAGCAAGCAGGGTTGTGTCATTTGCATAACGCAGGTTATTGATGAATCTCCCTCCAATCCTGTTGCCACACTCCTCTTCATCGAGTCCAGCTTCTCATATAATTTGCTCAGCATATAGATTGAACAGGTATGGAGACAGAATGCAACCCTGACACTCTTCTTAATTTTAAACTATGCAGTGTTCGCCTGCTTTGTTAGCACAACAACTTTCTGGTCCACGTTCTGCATGAGCACAATGAAGTTCTCTAGGATTCTCATTTTTCTTAATGTCAGCCACAGCTTGATATGATCCACACAATCAAATAACTTTGCAAAATCAATAAAGCATAAATAGACAGTCTTCTGGTATTCTTAAAGACGGTACATCTGACATCAGTAATCTGGTATTCTTTACTTTTAGTCAGAATATATCTGACATCAGTAATGATAAACCTGGTGCCATGGCCTTTACTAAATCCTGCTTGAACATCTGGAAGTTCCCTATCTATGTATTGTTCTATTTATTTTTAAATGATCTTCAGCAGTATTTTGCTGGCATGTGATATTGATGATACTGTTTGATAGTTTCCACATTCAGTTGGATCACCTTTCTTGGGAATGGAAACAAATATGTACCTCTATCAATATGTTGGCCAGACAGCTGTCCTCCAAAGTTCCTGGCAAAAACTGGGGAGTGCATTCAAAGCTTCATCTGTTATCTGTTAATTGAAACAAGTCAAGTTGTATCCCATCGATTCCTGGAGCCTTATTTTTTACCAATGCGTTTGATAAAGCTTCTGCTTCCTCCTTCATTACCATTGACTCTTTTTCCTATGGTACTTCTTGACATTTTCCGTGTCAATCTATTCTTTCTGCTTCCATGATTCTGTGTATTCCCTTCATCTTCTTTTGATGCTTTCTGGGTCGGTCAATACATTCCTATAGCATCTTTCAATATTGCGACACGAGGCTTAAATTTATTTTTTCAGTTTTCTCAGCTTGAGAAATGCACAGCAAGTTCTTCCCTATTTATTCTACAATCCTAGATCTCTGTACATTCCATTATAATATTTTGCTTTGTCCTCCTGAGCTCCACTTTGAAATATTCTGTTCGACTCTTTCACTTCAACATGTTTTCCTTTTGTTTTGACTTCTCAACACTGCAGTCCAATCTTTAGAATCTCTTCAGATACCTGTTTCAGTTTTTTCTTTCTCCTCCATTTTTGTAATGACTTTATACTTTCTCCATGCTCCTACTTCTAGAGCCAAAGAGGAAAAAAATTGAGAATTTTTACCAAATCTTGCAGTCTGAAATTGACCGAACATTCAGTCAAGATGC
>NW_006399806.1:9108943-9121536 GCF_000299155.1 Elephantulus edwardii | reverse complement strand
AAAAAAAAACCTTAGGCAGGGGCGGACTGTGGTTCAGATTGTTATCAGTTACTCATATGCAAGTCCAAATTGAGGCTGAAAAAAATGAAAATAAGCCCACAGGAACCAAGATATGATTTTGAATCAATTCCATCTGAATTTCAAGGTCATTGTGCAAATAGGTTTGAGGCATCGAACACCAATGATCAAAGGGTACGATTACTTTCAAAATATTCCCTATAGATAAAGTATTCATCCCGGAGGAAGCATGCTGATTAAGGACAGTCTGCAAGATGAATTCATTTTTAGCTCTTTGTCTTTGTAATTGAAATTGAGTAATCATAGGAGAAACATATATCAATATTGCTTGCCATAGAATAAATTTTAACTCATGGTGATTTCCTAAGAGAAAAAGTACAACTTTTCTCCATAGGGCTTTCAATGGCTGGTTTTTCAGAAGTAGATCTCCAGGTCTTTCTTCCAAGGCATCTCTGCTGCATGGACTCAAACCTTCAACCTTGCAGTTAGTAACATAGTGTGTTAACAATTCCCCTACTTAAGGGGGTCATGAGAAGCAACTGTGTACAACTTATCAAGCACTTCTTATGTGTTATGTCCTGATCCACATAGATTTCTAGAGTTTGTTGTGAGGTTACATTAAATGGACTACAATGTAGGTATCTTTTTATGTATAGGTTGTTGTTATGTGCCGTCAAAGTTCAGGGTACTTCTGCAGCTTATGTATAATCACAAAATAAGAAAGTAGCACAGCAGGAATTTAAAACAAAATCAAGTATACTTGACTTGGGAACCATTTATATTGCCATTTATGAGAATTTTTCTCTTTTTTAGGAAAATAATATGAGATGCTAGAGAAAGCACTCACATGTTAGTAGATTTATGACTACCACTGTTCCCACCCTCTAAGTGGTTTCTTTTTTTTTTAAATTGTGATTTGAGTGATGGCATATTTTTGTCAATTCATGAATATTTTGTCCTATAACTTCAATTACAGCATGCACAAATTTTAAGCATTTTTCTTCAAATACGGAATTAATAGTGGGAAAAGCATGACAATTTTATCAGAGAAAAGTCTCTTGAATGGTAGACAAGGAATGGGAATCCTTTTGTGCTGTAAACATGATCTTCACATGAGTCAGTTCAGACTTCAATATAATTTCCCAACCACTCTTATGTGTGTGTCCAGTGCATGATGATTTTTGTAGAATCACAGCCACAAAGCATTAGTGTCCAATTTCTTGGAGGACAATGAAACACCCTTGTTTTATTCTTTTCTGAAAGTATAAACCTTGACTAGAGCTCCAGATTTGTTTTTCCCATGGAACTGTCTATGATAAACATGACAGATGTTGCCCTGGACTTTGTTTATTGCCCTTGAAGGACCAGATTTACAAATCCAGGCTGGTGAAGCTCATGTCAGTGTGTTTTTCTTATCATAGAGTAACATCATGAGTCTATTGAAACAGAAGTTTATCAAGGGATAGAAATAGTACGTACACGGAAATATCCATTTTCACAGGGTAAAAACAGCCACTGTGCTTGACCTCAGAATAAGATACATTATTTTAATGTTGGAGTAAGAACTAAAGATTACAGAATTTATACAAAGTTGTCCCATATCTACAAGATAAGTTATTTCTAGTAATCTAGTCTTTTTCCTCAGAAAGCTGAACGCACTGCAATTGAGTTTATTCTGACCTATGGTACATATTCTATCAGGGTTCCAGAGCTGTAAATTTTAATGGGAGGAGACTGTCTCATATTTCTCACTTGAAGTAGTGTGTTGACTTGAATTATTAAGTACATTGGCAAATCAGTCAAGTTAACTGGAAGTTTATAACATTGGAACTTATTTATTTCTAAGAAGATTCTCTGAGGTAAGTATTGTCATATTCTTCAAACTCAAAACTTACCACTTTTGAGCTGGCTGTGACTCTTAGCAGCCTTCCCTTGGGTTTCTGAAGCTGTACATCACGTTGGGAGGAAGCTTTCTTCTGTGGAGCCATTGATAGATTTGGACCACCAGAGATTTGCAGCCTTTGGTTTAGCAGTAGAGTTTACTACAGACTATGCCACCAAGAGAACAGATTTATCCTGGAGACAGTGAAACCAAGATGCTCCTTGGAAGCAAGGATTCTTACATCCTTAGGGCATATGGCCAGGAGGGACCAGTCCCTGGAGAAGGACATCATGCTTGGAAGGGTTGGAAGAGCAGTACAGGAGAGGAAGATCCCAGGTAAGATGAATTGACACAGCAATTGGGGTAATGGAAGAAGATGTGTCTGAGACAGTGAGACTGGCTCAGGATAGAGCAGAATTCAGAGCTCCTGTACATAGGGTCACTGTGATTTGCAGACAACTCAATGGGACATAACAACAAAAACCAGCATGCCACCAGAACTCTTTATATAGATGGATTAGCTGTGGCAAAAAAAAGGTGAAATAAAGTCTATTAAGCTTCAGAACTAAGATTTACATAAATTTCTGGTCATTCAAGACAGGCACCTGCATGGTACATGGTATGGTACTTATTGGTCTGAATGGTCGGTGATTCAAATCCATCAGCTGCTCCATGTGTGAATGATGAGGCTGTCTGCTTTTATAGTCTCAGAAATGCATTAGAGGGTCAGAATTAACTTTACGACAATGGGTTCGGGATAATATATATTATAATTATATTATAAATTGTAATTTATAGATAAAATTTATATTAAATGTTATTATAATTTTTATATACAAAATTTATAAATATTATAAATTATAATTTATATATATAAAAAAGGGAAGTGCAAGAAAAAAGAACTCCAATAGCACAGTGGTTAAGCATCAACTACCAGTTACTCCATGAGAAAAAGATGTTATAAAAGATGCTTTTGTAAAGATTACAGCCTTAGAAATTCTAGAGGACATTTCACCTCTATTTTATAGAGTCACTGAGTCAGAACTGACTCAATGGCTGTGAGTTTAATTTAGTTTGGAGGCAGAAGAGCCAAAGTGTGGAGAACAAAGCCTATGGAATCAGAAAGAACTGTATTCAAATTGTGCCTTTATTTGCTGTCTGTCAATTCTTGGACAAGTTTCTTAAAGACTCTATTGTTTAAATAGCAATAATAGCTGTACCTATTTTCAAGAATAACAATTATAAAAAAATACACTGACCGAGAGAGGAGTTGGGGTGATTATGGGGTAAACACGGATAGATGATCAAGTGTCCTCATTCAGATGAACAGGGGTGTGAAGGTATTGTAGCCTTTGTATAGCTCTTATCTCAATTGTTTTCACAAATGCTTCTTAGATTCACAGAGAAGTCCAAAGTATCAGCCTTTCAAGACCCTTTCTGGACAGCTTTCAAAACCACGAGAAATGTAGCAGGGCTCCAAGGGGTGAGCTGCTCCTGTTCAAAAGGAGGGAGAACAGCTCCTTTTTGTTTCTTTTTTCTCAGAGCGAAATGAAAGCTCAGGCTAGGCCACAGAGACCTGTTCTTCAGGACGTCATGACCCTTCACACACTAGTTTGGACGCAACAGGGCAGGTTTACACTATGCATCCAGCTTGGGAAACTCTTTTGCATTCATATTTTTAGGAAATACTGTTCTGCACTCTTGTACATTAATAAAATAAGAGCACAACAAAACACTTCTGATTTAATTAATGGGCACATCTACATTAAGAAATGAAGAGTTTTGAAAGATGCCATTTAGAAGACATTGTCTCTGTTATTCAATACTTTTTTCCCCAGTGTCCCATCAATAAGTTGGTAGAATCATGTTTAACTCCCCTCTGTAATCAGATGTTTGTATAAAAAATAGAAGAAAAAAAGGCTGAAAAATTCTGGAAGTTGTAACACAGTTAGATTCTTGTAACAATTTTCATCAAATGTTGACTTTACAGTGAGACACTAGTTATATAAAAATGAGTAGAAATTGTAAAAGGATGAGACCCGAACTGAATTTGATCAGAGTGAAAATTTCTATCAATACCACACAGGACTATTAATTTTACATGGTAACACAAGATAAAGAACAAAGGGGGTATCGATCAATACAAACGGACCACTTTTCTGCCTTGTCATCATGCATTGTACTCTGAGGTAAATAATATCTTTCTTTCATTGGTAATTGCTCTGAAGATGAAGAACACCGTAACAGTTTTAAGTTCTAAGAGTAGATGCAGCAAAAGGAGGTTATTCACATATGAATGACAATATGAATTATTATTATTTTCAGACAATGTGAACACTAATGAAATGGCTACATTGCTAACTGGACTCTCTGTGTACAGGAGACTCGTCTGGGGACAGCACAGGACAACTGTAAGTGTCCACATGGACAACTGGAGTCAGCAACTGGAGTCTGAGAAAAGATGAGAAAGAATATCAGAGCATGAATATCACCACTAAAGCTACTGAAGATACTAACAGCAAAACCTAGGACATCTCCTATTGCCAGTTAGTTTTTACTGAATTATACTTCTTAAAGCAGACCCAGTATTTAGCATTCAGATTCAACAAGTGCTTCCTGACAGCAGCCACATGCCAAGACCTGTCAGGCACTTGGACATATTTTGTTATGCTACATATCTTTGGAACAGGCTTTAATACCAATGTAATTGTACCTGGGTTTGGTCTCTGGCTCTCCCAGTTGACCTGTTTTGGGTATTGCCATGGTTCCCACACACACACCTTTACTCCTCACTACTGTAAATTCACAGAAGATAATTGCTCTCAACCTGGACTTAGTTTGCCCTGTAGGAGATTTTTGACAATGTGTGGAGCTAGACTCAGTTGCTACTGTGAGGAGGCAGCTACTGGTATCAGATGGGTAGACTAAGAACGGCAAATCTTGTGATTTAGAAATGATTTCACAGCAAAGATTTTTCTGATTAAAAATGTCAATAATCCCAAAATTGAGAAATCCTGGGCAAAAGAAAGATAAAATTATATGTAAACTCGGAAAATAAAATCTTAAATTGTCCGTAGATAAGACCTTAATAAAAAGGAAGAATAGTAATGTTTTAAAACTGCATATCTCTCCTTGAACTCATACATTGTCTGAGTAAGAGTATCATTTTCAGTAGCAATTAACACAGATTCAATTTGTTCTGTATTTATTAAACATTGGGTGTGAGCCAAATAATATCCATGAATATTGAAACGGAATAAGATTACTGCTGTCCATAGTAACTTTAAACTCAAATAAGAAAAGGCTGATTGGAACCCTAGTGGCTTAGTGGATAACATATAAGGCTGCTAACCAAAATATCCTGCTATATTCTTCTATGAACAGGAATGTGGCATTAGGATTGGAGAGAGACTCATCAATAAGCTGTGTTTTGCTGACGATACAACCTTTGCTTGCTGAAAATGTGGAGGACTCAATGCACTTGGTTCAGGAAAGCCAGGAATGCATCCTTCGGTATGGATAGCATCTCAATGTCAAGAAAACAAAGATTCTTACTGCTGGACTGATAGGCAACCTCATGATGGACGGAGAAGAGATTGAAACTATCAACAATTTAATCCTGCTTAGATCCACATTTAACATCCTTGGTACCAGCAACCAGGAATGGACATGGACCCTATTAACAGTCAGGAAATAAGGAGACACATTGTACTGGGAAAATCTGCAGTTGGGGACCTCTCCAAATTATTGAAGAGTAGTGATGTCAGAGTGAGTAATAAGTTGCATCTGATTCAGGCCATGGTCTTTCAGATCACTTACTATGCATATGACCTAAACAATGAATAAGGATGAGAGAATGGATGCCTTTGATCTACAGAAAGCTGAAGCAGGATACACATCTCTCACCATACTCAAAAAACACTCAAGGTTAATGAGAGGGAGACTGAGGGGTAAAGCCCCAAACCATAAAGATCATAAGAGACAAAGTAGGACTGAGTTTAGAAGGCTGAGATCATGGTATAAAAAGGCTAACAAATACAGGCAGAAATATACAACCAGAAGAAGACTGACAGATGTGACCTTCTATAGATTAAATCCCTGTGTACATCAAAAACATGCTCCAACAAAGTGAAAAGAAAGCCTTATTGAGAAAAAAACATTTGGCAATACCATTTCAGACAAGGGTCTCATATAAAAAGTTTGCAGAATCCTACAAGACCTTCATTAAAAAAAAAACAAAAAACAAAAACCTGATCACACAATTACAATATGGGCAAAAGACGTGGAAAGAATTTTCACAGAAGAAGATATTTAGTTGGCCAACAGACACATGAAGAAATGCTCAAAATCACTGGCAATAAGAGATATGCAAATCAAAACCACAATGAGATACCATCTCACCCCAGTAGTACTGGCAACATTTAACAAGGACAATAAGCAATTAATGTTGGAGAGAATGTAGAGAGGTGGGAACTCTTGTACACTGTTGATGGGATTATAAAATGATATAACCACTCTGGAAGGCAGCTTAACATTTCCTAAAAAAACTGAACACAGGGAGCTCTGGTGGCCTAGTGGCAAGAAGCTGCACTGCAATCCCAGAGGCACGCAGTTCAAATCCACCAGATGCTCTGCTGGAAAAGGAGGGACAATCTCCTCCTGTACCAGTCAGATACGATTTGATGGTACACGCACACAAAATAGTAAAATAAATTTAAAAAATTTTTAAAAACTTAAAAAAAAACTGAACACAGAAATTACCTATGACTCAGCTATTCCACTGTTTGGAATATACTCCAAGAAAATTAGAACTGAAGCACAAATGGAAATTTGTGCAGCAATGCTCATAGAAGTGTTATTCACCATCAAAAGAACATGGAAACAATCTAAATATCTAACCACAATCAAATGGATTGGGAAATTGTGGTACATTCACATGTTAGAATACTATGCCGCATGAAAGAGCAATGATATTGAAAATCACTACTTGAGAGAGTCTGGAGAGAATTATGCTAAGTGAACTCATTAAGTTTCATAAGGATAAATATTGTATAAGATCATTATTGTAGAAGTAGATAACTACTAAAACATGTATGAGGATTCAAGGTTTGGGAGGGCATGAGCAGAGGGGTGAGAATAGATAGAGGGTAATCCTAGGGTCGCACAATTTGATGGGTAGAGGGAGGAGTGAGTAAGGGAAATGGGAAAGATTTGGTGTGAAAACCATATATATGAACTTTACAAACAAACCAGCATAAAATAAAAATTTTTAAAACAAACAAAACCACTTGCTGCAGATGATCAAAGATTGCAGCCTTCCATAGTGGTTGCACCATTTTATACTCCCACCAAGGGTTCCAATTTCTCCACAACCTTGCAAGCATTTGTTGTTTGCTGTTTTGCTATTCATACTGGGGTGAGATGATATCTCATGGTTGTTTTGATTTGCATCTCTCTTAGAGCTAGGGATTTTGAACATTTCTTCATGTGTTTGTTGGTCATCTGAATGTCTTCTTTGGTGAAGTGTCTGTTCATATCCTGTGCTCATTTTTCAACTGGATTATTCACCTTTATCTTGTTGTGGTGCTCAAGTATTTCATAAATTCTAGATATAAGTCCCTTAACTGACATGTCATTACCAAATAATTTTTCCCAGTCTGTGGCTTGTTTCCCTTTTTACCCTGTTAGAGAAGGTTTTGGATGTACATAGGGATTTGATTCTTAGAGGGTCCTATTCATTTATTTTATCCTCTCCTGGTTGTAGATTTTTCAGGATGCTTGGAAGACTGTTGATGTTGTGGATTAGGACGTCTAGAGTTCGTCCAAGCTTTTCTTTAATGAAGTTAGCAGAATGGTGCTTTCCCAAAAAGTTGTAAATAGAGACATGATTTGACCTAGTAATTCCATTACTTGGAATATATCCCAAAGAAACCATAACTGCCACTCAAGCAGGTATATGCACACCCATGTTTATCATGGCTTTGTTCACAATAGCAAAGATTGGAAACAACCTAAGTGCCCATCAACAAATGAATGGATAGAGAAGCTGTGGTAGAGTCACATGATGAAAATTATGCTGCATTGAAAAACAAGAAACTCATGAAATAGTATTCAAAATGGATGACCATGGAGGACATTATGCTGAGTGAAATATCTCAGTCACAAATGGACAAATACTGTACAGTGCCACTGTTGTAAAACGGGACTGATATAGGAATTGGGTGGAGACTGAGAAAGATGGGGTGAATTATGTATACTGCATTGAAACAGATGAGAGAGAGAACTGTTTAAAAGGTATATATGATTAGTTATTATTGTTATTACCTGAGTCCAGAACAAAGGCTGCATAATGGAGTGGACTTGGGAGGGGAGGAATTGTATAACAATTAAAGAATTTTTCTTTTACTTTTCAAAGAGGAAATGAACTGCAGGGGAGAGGTGGGCAGGGGGAAAAGTGCAACCATGAATGAATGGAAATCCAAAATCTCGGTAAATTTTCATTAAAATTAATAATTAAAAAAGACTGCAGCCTTCAATATTGATTACATCTCGACATGACAAAAATCCTCACCACTGGGTTGACAGGTGACACCATAATAGATTTTTAAAAAATATTGAAATTGTCAATTATTTCATTTTACTTGGATCCACAATCAACACCATTGGTATCTTTCAGCAGTCAAGAAATCAAAAGACACATTTCAGTCAGAAAGCCTGCTGCCAGGGGCCTCTCCAAAGTACTAAGGAGCAATGATATCCGTTTAAAGACTAAATGTGCCTGATTAAGCACATGGTCTTTTCAATTACTTGTTCTGTGTTTGAGAGCTGGACAATAAGTAATGTTGAGAGAAGTAGGACCAATACAATGATACTGAATATTCATGGACTGCCAAAAAAAAGACAGATATGTCTTGGACAAAGTGTAATCAGAGTGCTCCCTTGAGGCAAGGATGGTGAAGATTCTTTGTCTCACATACTGTGGGCATGTTGTTAGAAGGGGCTATTCCTTAGAAAAGGACGTCATGTTTGGAAAGGTAGAAGGCCAGTGAAAGAGATGAAGACCCTCAATGAGGTCAGGGACTACAGCAATGGGTATGTCATTATGTCAGAGGTGCTAAGGATGGCATAGGATAGGATAGGTTTCATATTTATTGTTCATAGGGTTACAGTGAGTTATGCTCAACTCTATAAAACCTAACAAGAACAACAATAGTTGCTCTTCAGGAGCAAGACGTGTAATCTCTCATAAAGATTCACAGGTTGGAATGGAGAGCTATTATGTATTAGATCCTAATCTATGACACTAGTTTTGTTTTTATGGGTGTAATTTCAAGCAACTGTATTTTGAATGTGAGTTGTGATATTTTTTTTTATTGTTGTTATGTGCCATTGAGCCAACCATGACTCATAGTGACCTTATGAAGAACACATCAAAGCTTTGCCCTATCCTCAATCTCTACCACATCAGGAGTCACTGTGGCAGTAGATTTCATTGAGGGTTTTTTCCTCTCTTTCTCTCACCCTCCACCTTTTCCAACACCATGTCTTTTTCCAAGGACTGGCATCTCCTGATAACTTGCTCAACGTGTGTGAGACATTTCACCATCCTTGCCTCTAAGGAGCACCCTGAGTGCACTTCTGCAAAGACAAATTTGCTTGTTCTATTGGAAGTACGTAAGATATTTAGTACCTACACCAAAAACACAATTCAAAAACATCGATCTTTTGTTCCTCATTTTTTTACAACTTTCATGTACATAGAGAGTTATTTAAAAGACCATAGCTTGGATCAGATGAACCTTGATGTCTAAACTGACATTTTTTGCCGTTTAGCATCTTGGAGAGGTCCTTAAAAACAGATTTATCTGAAAGCAACATTTTTGTTTTAATTTTTTGATTGCTGCTACCATAGGTATTGATTGTGGATCCAAGTATTATTAAAGGGTTTAATAATACCCTTGATAACTTTGACCTTTTCTCCACCTATGTGATGTTGCTTATTGGCCCATTTTTGAAGATTTTTGTTTTCTTGATGTTGATATGTATGTTGATGTTGAAGGTTGCTGCCTTTGATCTTCTTCCATAAGTGCTTCATGGTGGCTTTTTTTCCCACTTTCTTCAAGCAAAGTATTATCTGCATAACATACATGGTTGTATGTTCATTATATATTTTATGGTATATAAAATTTTGTAATTAAAATCTTGTAATTCACGTCAGACTTTCATGAGGTCTTGAGCTCTTAAAAACAAAACAAAACAAAATGCCCATGGACAAAGCAAAATATATTCCCCTCAGTTTCTAAATGGGATCATAAGCCTGCTAAACAATGTTGCTGACAGCATAATTTCCCTATGCAATTTGTCTCTTGGTTTTCTGACTGCTGGTACCAAGAGTGTTGATTGTGAAGTCAAGCATAGTAGAGCTGTTAACAATCTCAATCTCTTTACCATCTATCATGATGCTGCCAATGTGCACAGTGGTAAGAATCTTTGTTTTCTTCATGTTGAGCTTCAATTCATATTTAAGGTTATAGTCCTTGACCTTCTTAAACAAGCACTTCAGGTCCTCCTCAGTTTGAGCAAGCAACGTTGTGTCATCTGTATAACACAGATTGTTGATGACTCTTCTTCCAGTCCTGATGCCACATAACTTCTCATAAAGCCCAGCCTCCCAGATGATCTCCTCTGCACATAGATTGAAAAGGTATGGAGATAAAACATATCCCTGGCGTACACTCTTCCTGATTTTGAACCATGCAGTGTTTCCTTGCTCTATTCTGACAACTGCATGCTGGTACAAATATAGGTTTCACATAAGCACAATCAAATGTTCTGGGATACCCCTTCTTCTCAGAGTCAGCCAGTTTGTTGTGATGCACACAGTCAAATGCCTTTGAATAGTCAATGAAATATGGACAGACATCTCTCTGGAACTCCCTGCTTTCAGCCAAAATCCATCTGATATTAGGTACAATATCCCTAGTACCATGGACTCTTCTAAACCCAGCCTGCACATCTGGAAGTTCTATGTTGACACTCTGTTCAGTCGTTTTTGGATAATGATCAACACTCTTGCTTGCATATGATATTAATGATATTGCTCAGTAATTTCTGCACTCAGTCAGGTCACCTTTCTTTGGAATGGGAACAAAAAACGGATCTCTTCCAGTCAGTTGGCCAGGTGGTTGTCCTCCAAATTTCTTGGCACAACTTGGTGAAATATTTTTGAAATTTTGTTGAAATATGTCAATTGGTATGCTATTAACTCCTGGGGCCTTGTTGGGTTTTTTTTGCCAATTCCTTCAGAGCAACTTGAACTTCCTCCTTCATCACCAGAGTCTCTTGCTAATATGTTATTTCATTAAATTCCTCTATGTCAGTCAATTCCTTCTGATACAGTAACTCTGTGTACTCCTTCCATCTTCTTTTAATGCTTCCTGGATCATTTAACTTTCTACCCAAAGTATGGAAATGGTATTTGAATTAAATAGCATGTTAGGTGGTTGAATGGATGAAGAGAAGATATCAGGAATCCCAGTTTTATTAAGTCCCTCATTTGCTTTGAGTGAGTCAGGTTTCCATAGACAGTGATACTCCACTGGATTTCTGGAGCCGGTAAATGGCAATGAGAGGAATTGCTCATCTTTCTCCTGTAGATGTGATGGTGAGACAAACCACATATGTGCAGCTTTCAGGTTAACAGAGCAACTTGCTATGTATTACACTACTAGAGCCATATATATTATTGTTGTTGTATTATATATCTATATTAGAGGTGGAAATTTGTATCAATCAAAGAAAGAGAGAAAACTGAATAAATAGTAATGTGTCTTCAGCTTCACTGAGAGACTTGTGATGAATACAGGCCAGCATTATAAGAATTTTCACTGTCCATGGTAATGTCTGGGTAACTACATTCTATCAAAAACATTGAACTGGTAGAGGATAGCAAGAATATCATCCATGAAGAATGCAAAAGGCCATTTCAAATACTGAAAAGGGAAAAAAGACAAAATGGATATCAGAAGAGATTCTGAATATTGTACTAGAGTTCTGGGAAGCCAAAACAAAAGGAAGAAATTCAGAAATTAGAGAACTGAACAGATGATTTCAAAGGGCAGCATGGGAAGACAAAGTAAAGTAATGAAATGCGCAAAGGGCTGAAGTCAGAAAATAAAAAAGAGCAAACTTGCTCAACGTTACTTAAGCTGAAGGAAATGAAGAACAGTGTAAAACCTTGAGTTGAAATACTTGAGGATGCTTTGGGCAGAATATGAAATCACCCAGGGAGCATTAAAAGAAGATGGAAGGTGTATACAGAGTTGTAGTATGAAAAGAAATAGGCTGACACAGAAGAATTTAATGAAATAATGTATGAGCAACTGACATATTTTAAAAAACAGACGCTGCCCTGGATGTGCTAAGTTGTGCCAAGAAATCTGGAGAACAACCACCTAGCCAAATGACTGGAAAAGATCAATATTTGTTCCCATTCCAAAGAAAGGTGACCCAACAGAGTGCGGAAATTATCAAACAATATCATTAATATCACATGCAAACAAGATTCTACTGAAAATGATCCAAAAACGATTGGAGCAATTTATCAACAGGGAACTGCCAGATGTACAGGCTGGATATAGAAGAGGTCATGGTACTAGGGATATTATAGCTAATGTTAGATGGATCTTGGCAG
>NW_006399806.1:9102692-9104068 GCF_000299155.1 Elephantulus edwardii | reverse complement strand
CTTGCTGAAACTGAGGAGGACCTGAAGTACTTGCCGCAGAAAGTCAAGGACTGCAGCCTTCAATATGGATCTAGGCTCAATATCAGGAAGAAAAAGGTTCTCACCACTGGGCCTATTGGCAGCATCAGGATGGAAGTTGAAGAGATTGTGATTGTTAACAGCTTTCATAGTCAACACTATTGGCACCAGCAGCAAAGAAATTAAAACATGTAGTGCAATGGTAAAATCTGCTGTTAGGGACCTCTCCAAAGTACTGAAGAGCAATGGTGTCACTCTGGAGATTTAGTTGCAGCTCATGATACAGCTCATGGCCTTTGCAATTACTTGTTTTGCATCAGAGAGCTGGACAATGACTAGGGAGGATAGAAGGAGAATTGATGCTTTTGAGTTGTTGTGTTGGAGAAGAGCTTAGAAAATGAACTTAACCATCCTGGAGACAGTTAAATCAGGCTGCTTCTTGCTGGCAAGGATTCTGAAGCTTCATCTGATATACTTTGGACATGTTGCAAGGAGGAGCCAGTCTTTGGAGAAGGATGTCATGCTTGGGAGGATGGGTAGACAGAGCAGGAGAGGAGCTATATGAGGTGGATTGATTCAGTGACTGCAGTAATCAGGGTGGATGTGTCAAAGACGGTGATATTGGCACAGAATAGAGCAGGGTTTAGGTCTTTTGTACATAGGGTCGCTAAGAGGTACAGGTGACTTGATGGCACATAACAACAACATCATTCTATTCTATTGACCAGTATTTATTCAGGATTTTTGCATCTATGTTCATGAGAGATACTGGCCTATATTTTTCTATTTTCGTAGTGTCTTTACATGGCTTTGGTATCAAGGATATGTTTGCATCATAGAATGAGTTTTGGAGAATTCCATCTTTTTCTATTTTCTAAAATAGTTTATGTAGAGTTGGTGACAGTTCTTCTCTGAATATTTGATAAAATTCACTTGTACAACCATCTGCTCCAGGGCTTTTTCTAGCTGAAAGTTGTTTTACTACCTTTTCTTCTTTTGTAATGTTTTCAGGTATTCAATTTCAGTTTGTGTCAGTTTAGGTATGTTGTGATTTTCTAAGTATTTGTTCATTTCCTCTAGGTTTTCCTATTTGTTTCAGTATAGTTTTTCATATTATTCCATTGTAATTATTCCTCTTTATTTTAGTTGTTTCTGTTGTTACATTGCTCGTTTCTTTTCTTGTGGATTGCCCATCATAGTGATAGACAGGCCACAACTGAACTCAAAGCCCAGGCAGGACTGAGCACCCTCTGCAAACAGAGAATTTTACCCAGCCCCCCGGAGGAGATACTAGATGCCCTCTGAAAACAGAAGGTTCCTCCCAACCTCCCTCCCACCAGAAGGGATGGCATGCCTAA
>NW_006399806.1:9064864-9102212 GCF_000299155.1 Elephantulus edwardii | reverse complement strand
TATTTTTAAATTTTATTAATTTTAATGAACACTTACAGAGATTTTGGATTTCCATTCATTTATTGTTGCTCTTTTCTCCCTGCTCACCCATCCCCCCACTTTGCTCTTCCCTTTGAAAAGTAAAAGAAAAATTTCTCCATTCCCTCATCCTCCCAACCCCGCGCCCCCACCCTGGCCCGAGTAGACTCCACTATGCAACCTTCATTCTGGACTCTTGTGATAACTATAATACCCTATCATATATTGCTTTTCAACTGTTCTCTCCCTCATCTGTTTCAATGCAGTATACATAATTTATCTAGTTTTTCTCAGTCTTACCCGAACCCTGATGTCAGTCCCGTTCTACAACAGTGGCACTATGCAGTATTTGTCTTTTTGTGGCTGAGATATTTCATTCAGCATAATGTCCTCCAGGGTCACCCATTTTGAATAATATCCCATGAGTTCCTTATTTTTCAATTCAGCATAGTATTCCATTGTCTTTTAATGTGTTTGCTTATTGCTATAAATTGACCTCTAATTACTGCTTTCGATGTTTCCCAGAGGTTTGGTAAGTTGTGTTTTCATTGTCGTTTGTTTCAAGAAACTTTTTAATTTCATTTTTATTTCTTCTAGTACCCACTCATGTTCAAGCAACATGTTATTCAGCTTCCAAATGTATGTTATGAGTGGGTTTTTTTTCTTCTTTATCCTCTTGTTATTAATTTCTAATTTTGTAGCATTGGAGTCTGAGAAGATGCTTTGTATTATTTCTATGCCTTTGAATTTATTGATGTTTGTCTTGTGTCCTAAAATGTGATCTATTCTGGAGAACATTACATGAACATTGGAGAAAGAATACTGTGGGTTGGGGGGGGGGTTACATTAGCCTATAAATATCTACAAGATTGAGTTGGATTGTTGTGTGGTTTAATTCTTCAGTGTCTTTGTTGAGCTTCTTTCTGGAAGTTCTATCTTTTCTTGAGTGTGGTGTATTGTTGAAGTCTCCAACTACTATAGTAGTGTTGTCTTTTTCCTTTTACAATGTTTGTTAAGGTTTGTTTTATATATATTTTGCAGGTCTTTTGTTTGATGCATAGATATTTATTATTGTTATGTTTTCTTGTTCTATTGACTCTTTAATCATTATGTAGTGACCTTTCTTGTCCTTTGTGACGGTTTTTGCATTGAAATATATTTTATCCAAGATTAATGTCATTACTCCTGCTTTTTTTCTGGTTGTCATTTGCTTGGTATATTTTTTTCTCATCCTTTTATTTTTAGTCTTTCTTTACCTTCATTTTTCAGGCATATTTCTTGTAGACAGCATATTGATTTGGAGGTTTTTTAATCCAATCTGCTACACTTTTTCTCTTCAGTGGTGCATTTAAACCATTCACATTCAGTGTGATTATTGAGAGGCAAGGTTTCATTGCTATCATTTTGTTGAGCTCTTTTTGGTGTTGTTGCTAGTTACTTTGGTCCATCCTACTACCTGTGGCATCTCTGAAGAAGGGCATCTATCAGTGTTTCCTGCAATGCTGGTCTTGTTTTTACAAACTCCCTTAGTTTCTGTGTTTCTGGGAATATCTTAATCTCTCCTTCATATTTGATGGACAGTCCTGCTGTATATTCTTGGTTGGCAGTTGTGTTCTTTGAGTGTTTAATATATGTTATTCCATTGCCTTCTTGCTTACACAGTTCCTGCTGAGAAATCAACATTTGATCTTTTTTGATCTCCCTTATAGATTACTTTTACTTCTCCCTTGTTACTTTCAGAATTCTCTCCTTATCTTTGGTTCTGGCTAATCTGACTAAGATGTGTCTTGATGTTTTTCTTTTGAGTCTACTGTATATGATGTTCACTCAGCTTCTTGAATATATATTTTCTCATTCTTCATTATGTCTGGAAAATTTTCTTCTAATAATTCTTCCACAGCTTTTTTCAGTGCCTTTAGTTGCTTCTTCCTGTTCTGGGATTCCAATAGTGCACATGCTATTTCTTTTGATGGTGTCCTACATTATTCTTAGGTTTTCTTCTTTTTACTTCCTTCTCGATTCTGCTTTTTGTTCCAGCAGATCAGTGGTGACAATCATATCTTCTATTTCACTGGTTTTGTGTTCCATCTGTTCAATTATGTTCAAGTATCCTCCGTCATGCTGACAGCACCTGAAACATTGGTCCTCATATTTTGGATCATGGTTTCTTGTTTTTTCAGACCCTCTAATGCCTCCTGTGTCTTATCTGCATTGTTTTGGATTTTTTTTTAAACTCTTTCTGGTTTTTTCTTGCTGTGTCCTATAATTATTCAAGTTTGTCTTTCACCCATTGGAAATATTCTTTTAAATTCTGTCTCAGGAAGTTTCGTAAGACTTTCTAACTTCAGGAAATTCATTGATACTGTGTTACTTTTTTTGTGGTGATGTCTTGCTTTGGACTTGTGTAGGGGTAAGGTAGCCTTCTTCCTATGTGACACTGCTATGGTAGAGTTTTTCATGTCTGGGGTGATAGCAGGGGTTTAATCTGAAGTCACTGCTCCAGAAATGGGTGGTATAGCTACCCTGCCTGGGTTTCTCTCTGCCTTTTGACCCAAGGGAAGATCTGCTTAAGTTCAGTACAGAAAAGGCATGTGAAAGCAGCTTTCTCTGTCAGCCAACTGCTGTAGCTAGGTAGGGTAGCCCAAGATGCTCCAGATTAAAAACAGCTGATGGACTGGATACATGGTAGAGCATGGAGACCTGAATGGAAAAAAATCAGGAATCTTTGGTTTTCCCTTTAAGAATGAGCTCCAGCAGTCTCACTCCCTTCTTATTGAGCTTAAGGGATTCCCACATGATTCGGCCAAATAGCAGTCACACACACACACACACACACACAAAGTATCTCACTCAAGTTCCAGTGTCACTCCTGGTGTGGGCATTGGTGTCAGGAACAGACTTTCCAGTCCAGGGCATTGGTGTCAGGACTGGTTTTCCAAGACAAGGCATCAGCATCAGGACTGGAGTTTGGCATTGAGACCGGAGTTCCCAGCATGAATAATCAGCATTGGAACCAGAGTCTGTTTGTCAGTGTTTTTAAACCCCTTGGCCAAATTCCAGTGTGATAGCGCTCCTGTGTGGCATGGTGCTCCTATGTGTCGTGGTGGCACCAGGCAGTCCCGTGCATCATGGCAGCATCAGGTGCTCCCATCTGGAGTGATCTTTTACAGACATAAATTCTGGTCACTTCCCTCTTCAGCTTTAACCATTTCAGTGAATACTGTTATTTTTGTGAGTTATTATCTAGTTAATTCCACTCATGGTGATGCTCTGTGTGCAGAGTGGGCCTTTTGTGAGAATTTAACCTCTGTTATTATTGTTGACATCAAGTCTGCTCTTACTCATAGCAACCTCAAGCACAACAGATGGGAATACTGTCTAGTCCTTCATTATCTTCACAACCCTTGCTATGTTTGAGCCCATTATTGCAGCCTCTGTGCCAAAACCTGAGAGTTTTCCTCTTTTCTACTTACTCTCTGCTTTGTCATCCTAGGCACTAGTCCTTCCCAATACCATGGCAAAAGTATGTGAGATACTGTCTCACCATTTTTATTTCTAAGGAGCACTCTGGTTACACTTCTTACAAGACACATTTTGTTTCTTCTTTGGCAGTCCATGATACATTAAAAATTCCTAACCAACATCCTAATTTAAGGGCCCTGATTCTGTTTCAGTCTTCCTTGTTTATTGTCTATCTTCCACATATATATGTTGTTGTTAAGTGTCTTTGAGTCAGAATTAACTCATAGCTGACCTTTCAGCAGATTTTCCTAGGCAGTAAAGGACATGGGAGGAAATTGTCCATTCTTACCCTGTGGAACAGTTAATGTATTTGAACTACATTCTTTTGAGTTGGCAACATAACTTCTTACCAGAAAGTAAACAGAATTGGTGATTGAAAAGACTTTGCTTCAGGTATATTTTAGTTACATCTTTTCTCCTTAACACTTTAAAATGTTCCTTGGCATCAAATTTGCCTAATTCAATAAATATTTTTTTATTTTAAAAAATAATTCTTTCATACTTTTTTATTTACCAAGTTGGAATACATTGTTTTTCACACCAGGTCTTTCCCATTTCCTTCACCACCCTCAGATTTCTTTTCATTAGTTCTTTCTTTTTAAAAAATTTCTTTCCATTTGATGTCTTTAAAACTGCTTGTTTGGGCACAGATTGCAGATCCAAGTGAAGTAAGACCCACACCACCTTCAATCCTTTCTCTATTAATCATGATATTGCTATTTGGGTCAGTTGTGAGGATTTCAATTTTCTTTATTTTGAGGTGTAATGCATACTGAAGGCTGTAATCTTTTGTCTTCATCAGCCAGTATTTATGTCTTCTTGATTTTCAACAAATAATATTACATCATGTGATACTGCACATTGTTAACGTTCTCTCTCTAACCCTGATGCACAATCTTCTTCATATAGTCCATAACTGATGATTATTTGTTCAGCATACAGGTTGAATAAGTGTGCTAAGAGGATACTGTGCTAAGCTTCCTCAAGGCTCCAGGAGTGAATGAGGATGTTGATTACACCTGATCTTGTATTATATAAAAAAAAGAAAACATAATACACAGCTCTCACTGAAGAGGCCTTCAAAAAAGAACTTCTAGATTCTGAGTACAACTATAAGTTAGAAAAGTTATATAAGAAGTTATTTGGAAATAGTATATATGTAAGGTTGACATCCATTTGAGGAGGACATTCTCAGTTCAAAATAACAGCTTACACCCTGACCCATTTAATAGTAGTATGTTCTTTAACTCTCAAACAAATCTTGGCTAAAAAAAAATGTGAACTAGGGGTGGGGGAAGGAAAGGAGAGGAGGTAAAATAAAGAATCAAGGAATGAATGAATGAAAATCTAACTTCTCCATAAATATTTGTTAAAAATCACATTTAAAATAAATTTTAAAAAATACCTTGCCAAAAAAAAAATCTTGGTTGAGATAATAAATTATTTTACCACCATAGACAAAAGGAAGGTAGGCTGTATGAAGAAGAATGTGGCAACAGGATCAGAAGGAGAATCATCAACAATCTACATTGTACAGATGCCACAACCTTGCTTGAAGAAGAGTTAAAGCACTGACCAAAGAAGTTTAAAAACTATAGCTCTCTTTATGGATTGTACACAGCTTTAGTTTGCTTGGCTCCACAGTCAACAGTCTTGGCACCAGTAGCCAGGAAATTAAAAGGCACATTTCCATGGGAAAGTCTGCTGTTAGGGAACTCTCCAAAGTACTGAAGAACAATGGTGTCTCTCTGAAGACTAAGGTGTGTCTGACACAGGCCATGGTCTTCGCAATCACTTGTTATGCATCAGAGAGTTGGACAATGACCAAGGAGGATAGAAGGAGAATTGATGCCTTTGAGCTGTGGTGCTGGAGAAGAGTATTGAGAATACCATGGACTGCTAGGAAAACAAACAGATTTGTCCTGGAAAGGGTTAAACCGGGTGGCTCTTTGGAGGCAAGGATTCTGAGGCTCCGTCTAACATACTTTGGACATGTTGTGAGGAGAGACCGGTCCTTGGAGAAGGACATCATGCTTGGGAGGGTGGAGGGACAACGCAGGAGGGGAAGACCCTCTATGAGGTGGATTGATTCAGTGACTGGGATAATCGGGATGGGAGTGTCAGAGGCAGTGCGACTGGTACAGGACAGAGCAGAGTTTAAGGCTGTTGTACATAGGGTCGCTATGAGTTGCAAGCGACTCGACGGCACATAACAACAACAACAACATCAAGAAGACAACACTTCCCACCACTGGATCAATAGGCTGTATCATGATAGACAAGTAAAGGATTGATGCCAAGGATTTCCGTTTGATTAGGTCCACATTCAAAACCACATTCAAACCACTTTAAAAGTTGAACTTTGAGCACCTTAACCACTGAGCTACCAGAACCCTTTTTACGATGTTATTCTATGAGGGGGAAGAAAAGTAAAAACTAAACTCCATATGGTCTTGTTTTTCTTGAGGATAATTTCCTGTAGAATCTTCCCTGAACTACTGGTAAACAATTTCACATGATGAGTTGTTTGTCCTCAAGCTACCTCTACTCCTGTAAACCAAGAATTTTATTTTCCAAGGCTACTCCCCTTTATGCCTGTATATAAATTATAACATTGGCTGGAGGAGGGGAAGAATTGAACAGGCTTTGAAGAAAGAGGGCTCTGATTCTTCTCAAGGCTGCCATTTCGAAACCAGCTTTTAGTAATCATAAAAATAAAAAGGGAATAAAAAGAAAAAAATAAATAAAATGTAATCTATTGAACTCAGTAGTATGTGGTCTCTCTGCGTAAGAAAACTTGTCTCCTTTCCCTCCCTTCTCTTTCTTTCTTCAGAACTGTAGGCTCACTTGGGACCCACCAGGCCTTTCCCACATATTGCCCACACAGATGAATCCTTGTGGGATTCTATTCAGGCTTCAGGATCTGCCCTGCCCAAGGCTTCTGGGATATGATAGAAAAGCTACATTGGGGTCTGAAGTATGTATCTACCATGTCAACAAACTTCCATTTGAATTGAAATTAATAGTAACTTTCTTAATCCTTTGTGTATGAGATCTGAGATCACCAAATACACCCTTACTTGCAAGTAAGGCATCATTTGTTCCAGAATGACTTCTTTTATTGACTCCTAGAACATGGATTATTTAAGCAAGTTCACTAACATCCTGCCCCATTCATGAGTATCATTGCACCACATTAATTTGTTAAGTGAGGTGTCTGTATCTTTTATATACTTTCCCAAAATGTATTATTTCTAGTATTCCCAAGATGTATTAATGGGAACACTGATTCTTTTGAGATGTTAATAACTGTTCTACAAAAATAATGGTTTCTATGGTCAAATACATTTTAGTAAATGTTGGTTTAAAAGACACATAAAAGAAGGTAATAAAATAAAAGCTTTTCATTTCATAATATCTCAAAGTCAAAGTCTTTAAGATAGCTAAGAGTATTTTATAAGGAACCCTGGCATTGTAATCCATAGAGAACAGCATATCAACTGACATATTTCAACAAACAAACACTGCCTTGGATGTGCTCACTAAGTTGTGCCAAGAAATCTGGAGAACAGCCAGCTGGCGAAATGACTGGAAATGATCGATATTTGTTCCCATTCCAAAAAAGTTGACACAACAGAGTGAAGACATTATCGAACAATATCTTTAATATCACATGCAAGCAAGATTCTACTGAAAATTATCCAAAAACAATTGGAGCAATATGTCAACAGGGAACTGGCAGATGTGCAGGCTGGATATAAAAGGGATCATGGTTCTAAGGATATTATAGCTAATGTTAGATGGATCTTGGCAGAAAGCAGAGAACACCAGAGGAATGTCTGCATGTGCTTCATTGACTATACAAAGGCTTTTGACTGTGTAGATCACGACAAGCTATGGCTGACTCTGAGAAGAATGGGAATCCCAGAACATTTGACTGTGCTTATGCAAAACCTATACGTGGATGAAGAGGCAGTCGTCAGAACAGAGCAAGGAGACACTATATGGTTCAAAATCAAGAAGGGGGTCCATCAAGGATGTGTTTTGTCTCCATACCTTTTCAATCTGTATGCAGAACTGATCATCTGAGATGCTAGGCTGTACAAGGAGGAGTGTGGCATCAGGATTGGTGGAGGAGTCATCAACAACCTGCATTATGCAGATGACACAACCCTGCTTGCTGAAACTGAGGAGGACCTAAGCACTTGCTGCAGATTGGATTGAAGCTCAGCATCAAGAAAACAAAGATTCTCACCACTGGGCCAATTGGCAGCATCAGTATGGATGGTGAAGAGATTGAGATCGTTAACAGTCTTAGTTTACTTGGCTTCACAGTCAACACTCTTGGTAACAGCAGCCAGGAAATCAGGAGATGAATTGCATTGGGAAAGTTGGCTGTGAGGGACCTCTCAAGAGTACTGAAGAGCAATGACATCAGCTGGAAACTAAGGTGCTCCTGATCCAGACTATAGTCTTCATAATTACGTGCTGTGCATCAGAGAGTTGAACAGTGACTAGGGATTATAGAAAGAGAATTGGTGCCTTTGGGCTGTGGTGCTGGAAAAGAGTGTTGAATATACCATGCACTGCTAGGAGAACAAACAGGTTTGTCCTGGAGAAGGTGAAGCCGGACTGCTCCTTGGAGTGAAGGATTCTGAAGCTTCATCTGACATACTTTGGGCATGTTGCAAGGAGGGACTGGTCCTTGGAGAGGGACATCGTGTTTGGGAGAGTGGAGGGACAGTGCAGGAGAGGAAGACCCTCGATGAGATGGAACTTTTCCATGACTGGAGTGGTGGGAATGAATGTGTTTGAGACAGTGAGGTTGGCACAGTATAGAATGGCATTTAGGGCTCTTGTACATAGGGTTACTATGAGTCGCAAGTGACTCGATGACACATAACAACAACAACAAGCCCAAAAGGCATACCTCTCTGGTAGTTCAAATTCACAAATGAAGGATGAGCAATGCCCTCTTGCGAGGAAATGTGTTGAAATGTACAGCCAGATTGTCTTGAAATTCGAACTCATATGTCTGTGTTACTCCTCTAAATATAATGCAATAGAATCACAATCAGTAGTGTAATTCATTGTGATATGAACAATAAATCAGTTCTGAGTATACCAGTGTAGTATGGGTCCTAAACCCAATAACTTCTGAGTTATACAAATACATGTGCATGCACATGCATGTGCACAACACGCCAAGAGTAAGGCTTCTCTTAGTCAAAGAAATGACAAAGACTACCTGCAAAAATGAAATCAACACAATCTTAATTCAAACTTTTATGTGTAGAAACCTAAGAAAATTAATTTCTATTTTAAAGAAATCTACCCTTTGTGGCATTTCTGTTGTAGCAGCACTAAGTAATTAAGACAGGTAATGCCCCTTTCTAATAAGGAATATCAACTGAAGCATTGTCAACCTCTTACACCTCTCAGTATAGCTTCCTATAAACAGAAGCATTACAATAGGGCCATGAACTATCTCAGTCACAGAACAACAAATATTTTTAGGGCACTTAACAACAAGAAGAATAACTAGAGAGAGCTCTGTTGGCCTAATGGACAGAAAGTGGAGCTACCAAGCCAAAGGTGGGTGATTTTAATCCTTGGCCCTCAGGCCTGTTTTAATTATTTTTGGTCCAACATTCTTCTGGGTTGTATAGTCCTCGTCCGTCCACTTGCTGTACAGAGGTAACTCGTGGTTGCTGTGATGCTAAACAATATGACACTGATGTGTCAAATGCAGTAACAGTTACCCATGGTGGACAGTGTTTGGTGGACCTCCCTAATTAAAACGAGCTTGGAAGCAGGAGTGGCATCCACTTCTGAATTAGCTTGCCTCCAGAAACCCTTTGAACCTGGAAAAATGATGAAAGTCATACAAGTGTTCAGGTCTTTCGTTCATAGGGTCGCTATGAGTTGCCTATGACTCAAAGGCACTTAACAACAACAACAACAACAACAACTCTCAGAAAAATAGGATGGGCATGAGGAGGAGAGAGCAGGGAAAGAATGGGTAGATGATGAACACTACACTGGAATAGGAGAAGGGAGGGACTATCTGAAGGGAATGGATGATTAGACATTGTATGGCAATTGACAATCTGGGACAGCACATGCATTACAAAGTTAATTGATAAAAGTGAGGGGTTAGGAGGAGGAGGAGAATGTATATCAATGAATGAATGAATGAATGACAATTTATCCTTTCTGTGACCTTTCACTAAAATCACAATAAAAAGAACAACAAAAAAAAAATATGGGTCAATTTGATTGCAAGCTTCTCTCACAACATAAAAATATTTTATTCTAGATACTCATCTTAAGGAATACAGTTTGAAGTAACAAGCTGCTCCACAGGAGAAAGATTGACAATCTCCTCCTGCTATTTACTGCCTCTGAAAATCCACTGGAGGGTGAGCTATGAGTTGTATGTTGTATGTACGTTGTTATGGCATATAACAACAATAGCCTTCAACTCAAAAAGAGGACAGATCCATACTATGAATTGTACAGTTAATTATTTAGTTCCTTTTGGTCCGGATTCAGTTATGCCTCATCACAAAACGACATTATGAAGGCTGAGAAAAACATCACAGTTTGAATTCATTTGGCAATGGTAGATATTGGATTATGTTCTCGAATATCTTCTTTGGCAACACCATCTCGTGCTAAATAAACTGTCCTTATTAAATTGACAGATTAGAACAGTTCAGAGTCCGGACTGTCCAGTTGAAGGTATCCTAGTTGTAGTTTCTACTTAACCCTGTTGACTCATCTCGCTCAATGTTTAGCAAGCCCCTCCAGGATATACACATTTTCACAGGCCTTGCGATTCATACTGTGCTCTACACATAATCTGGGTTGTGTTAGAGTAAACATCTTTGCAACTACTTTCTAGAGTTAGGGTCTCATTTCTACATGGATCAGCATGACAGACTTATGCAAAACAAACAGCCTAAATTAAATGGAAAAGTACTGCTTGGGTCCTAGAATTTAGGAAAAGTTTCTTTCTAAAAGCATTCATTGTTGGTTTCCTATAGACGTGCTACTTAATCCAGAAGTTGGGTATAATTTAATATACATCAAAACATAAAGGGAGGAAAAAACACACCACCTCACAGCTGGACCAAAAAACAACATCACGATAATGGAGAAAAGATTGAAGTTGCCAAAGATTTCCTTTGACTTGAATCCCAAGACCAACATCAATGGAAGCAACAGTCAAGGAATCAAATGATATACTGCATTGGGTAAACTTACTGCCACCGACCTCCTGAAAGTGTTAGAGAGCAAATGTTGTCACTCTAAAGATCACGGTGTATCTAACCCAAAGTGTAGTTTCCATTGCTTCATATACATGTGAAAGCTGGATAACAAATAATGTAGAAGAATTGATTGGGTTGAACTGCCCCATTGGATTGAATTGCATCGCATTGCATTGCACTGCTGAACTGCCAAAAGAACAAGCAAATCTTTCTTGGAAAACCCGAGTACTCCTTAAAAGCAAAGATGGTAAGACTTGACATCAAAAACTCTGGCCATGATACAGGATGGGACCAATCCATGGAGAAGAGAATCATACTTGGGAAAGTGGTGAGTCAGAGACAAAGATCTTCAACAAGGGTGACTGCAATAGTGGTTTTAAACACAACTGCTGCCCTATGACGCTTTACCACTGCTACTGGGCTGAGATGGTGTCTCACTGTTGATTTGTATCTTCTTTATTGCCAGCGATTTTGTACATTTCTTCATATATCTGTTGGTCCTCTGAATGTCTTCCTTGTGAAAAGTCTTTCCATATTTTTTGCCCATTTTGTGATAAGACTATCACTCTTTTTTGGTGGAAACTTTCACTATGATAATCTTATCACAAAATGGGCAAAAATATGGATAGAATACTTTCACGATGAGAAAGAACCTTGTCTGAAGATTGCATTGCCAAATATGTTTTTCCAGGCTGTAGACTTTTTTTTTAATCCTATTGGGAAAAAATTTTAATGTATAAGGACTTAATTTTTAAAAGGTCCTATTCATCAATTTTATCCTTTCCAGATTGTGCATTTCTGCCTATATTTGCAAATCAGAATACTGAAGAGCAATGGTGTCACTCTGGAGACTAAGATGCATCTGATATAGGCCATGGTCTTTGCAATCACTTGTTATGCATCAGAGAGTTGGGCAATGACTAGGGAGGATAGAAGGAGAATTGATGCCTTTGAGGTGTGGTGCTGGAGAAGAGTATTGAGGGTACCATGGACTGCTAAGAAAACAAACAGATTCATCCTGGAGAGGGTTAAACCAGGCTGCTCCTTGGAGGCAAGGATTCTGAGGCTTCGTCTGACATACTTTGGACATGTTGTAAGGAGGGACCGGTCCTTGGAGAGGGACATCATGCTTTGGAGGATGGAGGGACAGTGCAGGAGGGGAAGGTCCTCTATGAGGTGGATTGATTCAGTGACTGGTAATCGGGATGGGTGTGTCAGAGACGGTGTGATTGGCACAGGACAGAGCAGATTTTAGGGGCTGTTGTACACAGGGTCGCTATGAGTCGCAAGTGACTCGATGGCACATAACAACAACAACAACCGTACAGAGGAGTGGATCCTACTTCAGCTTTCTGCAGGTAGAGGTCCAGTTCTTCCTGCTTGATTGATAGAAGTGATTGTCATTTCCTCATATGGTAGGTTTTGTTTCTTTGTCAAATACCAATTGGCCTTAGTAATATGGGTTAATTTCTGGGTTCCCACATATCTCTCATTGAATCAACATCATGTTGTTTTGGTTATTACAGCTGTGTAATAGGTTTTGAGGTCAGGGAGTGCTATGCTTCCCACTTTATTTTTCTTTTTCAGAAGAGTGTTGTTTATTTAGGATCCCTTTTCTTTCTAAATAAACTTGCCAATTGCCTTTTCTGTCTCTTTGAAAAACGAGTTGGTTATTGCAATATTGTTGAACATGTATATTTCTTTTGGTTAGGACTGTCACTTTTCACTATATTGAATCTTCTTATCCACGAACAAGGAATCTTTTTCAGTTTAGTTGGGTCTCTTATTGTTTCCCAGAGTAGTGTTTTATAGTTTTCCTTATAAAGTTCTTTTTGTCTCTAGTTAGATTTATTCTCAAGTGTTTCAATTTGTGGATGTGTACTGTAAATGATATTGCCTTCTTAGTTTCCTTTTCTTTGTCTTCTTTGCTAATGTAAAGAAAGCTCACTTATTTTTTTTATATGAATCTTATATTCTGACACTATTAAATTGGTCTACTAGGTCTAACAGTTTTTTGGTTGCATTTGTGGAGTTTTCTGTGTACACTCTCGTATTATTTGCATATAGGGATAGTTTTACCACCTCTTTGCCTATTTGAATACCTCTTATTTTCTTCTCTTATTGGGTATTAAGCATGTACTTACATACAATATTGAATAAGAGTGGGGTTAATGGGCACCTTGTCTAATGTTAAATACCTATTATGAATCAACTGGTCCTTCATTAGGGTTTGAACCCATCCTGAGAATCTGAATTTCCACCCTAGGCATATGGACTCAAAATATACATTTTAGCAAGATCTGTAGGTGATTTTCCTGTTTATGTAGGAATCACCTGGGATCCTGTTCAAATGTAGACTCTGATTCTATTTAGAGTAAAAAGGCAAATTCATACCAATGGAGGGAACCCAAGTGAAAAATTGAAAGTCGATTGGGAAAGGGTTGTCCACAGAATGATTGACTATGCCAAGAAATTGGGGCTGTAAGGAAACCCTGTTGATGATTTTGTCAAATATCCAACACATGTGCACTCATTTCATGTCTTAACTCCATGGAACTTTGTAACATCGTTTTCCTAAAGTAAATGCTGGCAATGAGACCCTCTAAGACAAAGCTGTTTCAGCTGAGTATGTTTTCCAGGATCATAGTACTGTCCTGCGGGAGATGTCCCTGTAGAAAAGCTTGCTTGGCCTTTGTCTGGGAGGGAGGCTATGGTGTGAGCAGAACCTTGGGAGATGCTGAGACAAATTTTTCTTATGTTGTTGTGTATTGCTGAGTCAGAATTGACTCATAGCTGACTCTCCAATGGGTTTTCAGTGGTAGTAAATCACCTGGGGCAACTCTAGTGACCTAGTGGTAAAGAATTGTGCTGTCTGAACAGAGGCAGGCTGTTCAAGTCCACCAACTGCTTCGTGGGAGGAAGCTGTGTAATCTCCTCCTGTCTGTTTTACTGCCTCTGGAAACCTGCTGGAGGGTCAGCTAGGAGTTGACTCTGACTTGACAGCACAAAACAACAAAGACCACAATTCACACTGGCAGAGATTGTCCATCTTTCTCCTGATGAGAAGGTGGGGAATTTGAACCAGATGCCTTTAGGTTGATAGAATAACTCCTTACTGCAGAGCCAATAGAGCTCCCTTCTCTGTAGGGAGACTGTGTAGACACAGACTTCTCACCACTCAGTTCTTGTCATAATATTACAAGAGAATTATGTGCTTGAAATCCATTTGCATTCCTGGCTATTGTATTGTCATGTCCATGAGCCAAGAAGTTTTCTACATTTCTCTTCATGCCACAACAATTTAGTAAATCATCCTCTTACCTGTTCTGTATCGTTGTAGCTTTTGTGCACAGTTAGCCCCCACTCTGATTTCATGTTTATCTTATATATTAAACTAGTTTTAGAAGTGCAGGAGACAAGTGTTATTCATCTCATCCCTTTGATGCCTTAGACAGTGCCACATATTATTAAGAGCTTGATCGATACTTGCTAGGCTTAATTAAATTGAAAGAAGCCACAGTGGGAGTGGGAAGAAGAGAGAGAGAGAGATAAAAAATACAACCCTTTCCCTTCTTACAGACTCAGAAGGAAATTGAGGACAGGGCTATGAAAATCATTAAGATCTACTTTTCTGTGACCAGAAGTCTGTTAATGACAGTTACGACTCCACAGACCAGCAAACCTTCATCACACACTGGTCCTGTGTAGCCAGACTGAAAACTGAGGCTCCGTCTGCCCAGTTCACCACCAGGAAAAGTCAATCTGGGCTTGTCCAGCCACCAGCTGTTCTTCATCCTTGTCAGACAGGAAAACGGACACATGACCTATAGCCGTAGCACATCATTGTGCTCATTCAACCCAAAATAGTACAAGCTGTTCTTTCTTTTCTTCTCATCAATTGATATACTCTGGTTTCTCTTCAGATTGTATAAATCTTTCACCTTTTTAACAATCAATTGAGATGTGGGAAACCCGTTAGGGCATCTTTGCTGTGTTTTCTTTCTCTCATCTTCTCATTGCGTCCCTGCAGGAAGGCCTCTAGGCCTAACTAGTTCTTCTTCTGCGTTAATTAAAGCAGGGGACAACTGCCACGGCTGATGGGAAGCAGTTACACACACCAGCAGATTTTAGCATTAATGTCTCTCTGTTAAACTGTTTCAGACTCAATTTGGCAAGGCTCAATTTCATCAATTATTTTTAATTGGAGCCAGCTCCTATTTACTCAATTCCTTAAGTACTGTATTTATGGCTTTAGGGAGCGCTGGTGGCCGAGTGGTAAGAAGCTGCGCTGCAATCCTGAAGGCATGTGGTTCAAACCCAATAGCTGCTCCTCTGGAGAAGGATGTACAATCTCCTCTTGTGCTGTTAACTTCCTCTGAAAATGTGCTATGGGTAGGTTTCGACTCAATGATACACAACAATAACCACTACCAATATTAGACTGTCTATACGATTGGCAGGAAAAAGGCCTATGGGAACATCATAAAGAGCATGGTGGAATGGTGTTACATATGTTGCACTACTAACCAAAGGTCAGTGGTTCAAATCTGCCAGGTGCTTTGTGGTAGAAAGATGGGCAGCCTCTTTCTGTAAGATTTACAACAGCTTAAGAAGCACGATGTAGGGTTGGTATGAGTCAGAGTTGATTCAAGAGCAGTGGGTTTTTACTTTAGATGTCATCCTTTCTTTTTCTTCAGTATGATCACTGCGGAGCATGCAAACAGGAGACAGGTCAAGGCTGTGGCAAGATGAGCCGCCAGGAAGGTAGCAGTGTGGAAGGGAGCAGTCACCTTTTCCCCTACTGGGAGTATTTAAGCAGAGATTTATATGTCCAGTATTTATTAAGTTTTCAAAATGGACAGACATCTTTGCATGATTCATTTTTCTAATCTCATATGCAGTGAAATTACTGAATGAAAATTTAGAATTAGAGGTGGTGGCCATGGTTGAGGTTGGGAGAGACTTGAGATTATTCTACATGAAGTTTAAACTCCAACTCTCCTGGCACAATTACTTACTCACAGATTAATCTTTCTACCTAAAATAGTAAATTAAAGATACTTCAAGGAAGACAATGACAACATGAGCTGTTTTCTCCCTTGACTTTCATTCAATCAATCATTTCTTAGTCTACTGAGTTAAAAATAAAAATTCCTTGAAGACAATTTCAACAATACCAAGTTATTTCCGTCCAGTAAGCTCAGCTCCCTGTTTACTGACGGGAAAATGTTCTTGTTGTTCCCCTAAATTACATGGAAAGTAGGAGAGCCTTATAATCTCACACATTTGAGGCCTCTTTCCTTGACTTCTTCATTTAGGAAACATTGGAGCGTGTTACTGCATCTAGGGCAATAGTACCCTCTAGTGGTTTATTCTATTTTTTCTTTTAAAATTTTAATTTTGTACTGCTTTATTTACAAAGTTCGAATACATTTTTTCCTCACCAGATCTTTACAATTTACTTCACCCACAGACCCCACCCATCAAATTGTATGACCCCATGACTAACCCCCTCTCCCTACCCATCCTCACTCCTGCTTTTCTTATGAGGATGCTTTTTGCTTCTACCCTTGCCTGGAAAACAGGAAAGAATTTTCCCCCCCTTTTTTACGTAGCTTCACCACTGATTGTTGTTATGTTTTGTTGAATAGACAAAGATTCAAGGCGACTCTGTGAATTGGGACCTTGCTCTATCTTGTACCATTATCAAGATCGCTAACATACTCAAATCCATTGTTATAGTCTATGTATCAATCATACTGAGGGACAGAAACAAGTTGATATTAGTTCAATGATGGCTTAAATATATGTTTATATGCATAAAATGCATATTTTTTGCCATAATATGCTTATACACATAAAAAATAACCGTGGTAGAAAAGAGATGGGACTAGGATTCTAGTCTCAAGCAAGAAAATAGTTGCTACTTCTTTTTTCTTAGAATCAAAAATCCTAGTAGTGTAGTGTGTAACCTATCAGGCTGCTAATTGAAAAGTTGGCAGTTTAAATTTACAATTTATTCAGAAGGAGAAGATGAGGAGTCTCTCATAAAGATGTGTAACTTCATAAACACAATGAAGGGTGATTAGGAGTCAGAACTCACTAAACAGCACTGAGAAAATGAAAATTAATTAAATAAATAAATTAATATATTAAACTATTAACATAACAAAGAACATAACAGCCTACATTAGGCAGATTATACAACCTTGCTTGCCAAAACTGAGGAGGATCTGAGGCATTTGCTTTATCAGGTCAAGGACAGTAGTGTTCAATATGGACTGAAGCTTAACATCAAGAAGACAAAGATTCTCTACCAACAGGCCAATTGGCAGCAGCATGATGAATGGAGAAGAGATTGAAGTTGTCAACAATTACAGCTCACTGGGCTCCACAATCAACACCCTTGGAACCAGCAGTCAGGAAATCAAAAGATGAATTGCATTGGGGAAGTCTGCTGTCAGGGACTTTTCCAAAGTGCTAAAGAGCAATAATGTAAGCCTAGAGACTAAGGTGCTAGTGATCCAACCATGGTCTTTGTAATTACGTGCTATGTATCAGAGAGCTAGACAATGGCTAAGGATGACAGAAGAAGAATTGATGCCTTTGAGTTGTGGTGCTGGAGAAGAGCATTGAACATACATACTATGGACTGTCAAGAGTATAAACAGGTCTGTCTTGGAGAGGATAGAACAAGGTTCTCTCAGTTCAGTGACACTTAACTACAATAACTAACACCCATAAAGGAATAACTTCATGCTCATGAACCTCTCATAATAAAAAATAAACTTTGTATCTGTGTGTCTCCCTAAGTGAGATATTTCACAGTACTAAGGTCAGGTAAGAATTGAACTTTTGTATATAATTTCTTCACTCAGCATGCTTTCAAGACTCATTTTCTTAGGTTGGATGCTCTAGAGAAGTACAACTAAGCAATACATTGAAATAATAGCTGTATGTACGTATTTGTGTATGTGTACACACAGATGTTATTCTTAGGCACAGTCAAGTTGACTGCTACTCATAGCAACCCTATGAACAACAGATATAAACCCTGCCCTATCCTGAGTCATGCTCATTGTTCCAGTCACTGTGCCAATCATCTTGTTGAGGGTCTTCCTCTCTTTCTCTGACCCTCCACCTTTCCCAGCATGATGTCTTTTTTCCAAGGACTAACCCCTCCTAACAACACACTCAAACTATGTTGATACAGTTTCACCACTCTTGCCTCTAAGGAGTACTCTACTTGCACTTCCTTCAGGACAGACTGGTGTGTTCTCGGGAAGTGTGTGGGATGTTCAGTACTCTAGTACTAGTTCCTGAAGCGCTTGCTGTGGAAGGTCAGGGACTGCAGCCTTCAGTATGGACTGAGGCTTAACATTAAGAAAACAAAGATTCTCACCACTGGGCCGATTGGCAGCATCATGATTAATGGTGAAGAGATTGAGATTGTGCACTGCTTTAGTTTGCTTGGCTTCACAATTAGCACTCTTGGCACTAGCAGCCACAAAATTAAAAGATGTATTACGATGGGAAAGTCTTCAGTTAGAGACCTCTCTCAAGTACCGAAGAGCAACAATGTCACTCTGGAGATGCGCCTGATACACTTGTTATGCATCAAGAGCTGGACAATGACTAGGGATGATAGAAGAAGATGATAGAAGATGATAGAAGAAGAATTGATTCCTTTGAGCTGTGGTGTTTGAGAAGAGTATTGGATATACCATGGACTGCTAAGAGAACAAATAGTTTTGTCCTGGAGAGGGTAAAGGCAGGCTGCTCCTTGGAGGCAAGGATTCTGAAGCTTTGTCTGACACACTTTGGACATGTTGCAAGGAGGGACCAGACCTTGGAAAGGGACGTCATGCTTGGAGTGTGTAGGGACAGCGCAGAAGAGCTAGACCTTTGATGAGGAGGATTGATTTATGGGGGTAGATGGTCAGACAATAAGATGATTGGCAAGGGATAGAGCAAGGTTTAGGGCTGTTGTACATAGGGTTGCTATAATCCGCAGATGACTAGGCAGCACATAACAACAACAACAACAAGTTCTTCTCCAGTCTTCCTTATTTTACTGTCCAACTTTTAGATGCATAGGGAATAATTGAAAATATCAGAGCTTGTCTCAAACCCCCCTTAGTCTTTAAACTGGCATCATTGCTCTTTAGCATTTTAGAGAGACCTTTGGCAGCAGATGTCTTTTGATTTTTTGATTGCTGTTACTATGGGTGCTTATTGTGAATTCAAAATATTGAATTACTAATAGAGAGATAGAGGTAAAGAGAGCAGGAGTGTACACTTTAGCTTAGGGAAATGGTTCACGTGGTTGAGGAGGCAGGCAAGTCCCATATCTCTGAGTCAGGCTGGAGGCTCCTCCTGGTTTACGTAGTCTCAGAGGTTAACAAATCCACAACTGATGGGTAATTCAACAGGTTATTGGATCATGAGGCAGCAGAAGCTGGTCAAGCCCAGATTTGTCAGGACAGATTGACTGGCTGCAATCTCAAGAGCCAAGAACGAGAGGTCACATGATAAAAAACAGGCTGCAGGGCAAGAAGACCATTTCCAGAAGACATTTCTGTATTAGACATAGGGTACATTACCAAGGAAACTCCTCTGACATTGGACTAAGTGTACAGAGGTCATAGTGAGTAAGGATGTGACTTGAGACACACTCTACTGTAAGGTTGTAACTCAAAATACTTCTCACACTAATATAATTTATTAACACATAAGAGTTTTGATTTTGCAACACATAAAATAGAACATAAGTACATAAGATTTTAAAAACTGGACAATAATTTCATCAGATCAGAAAATGTAGAAAAACCACATACTGCAGATCATCGTCTGGCCTGGCTGACACATAACACGAACCATCACATTCATTCATGTATGAACCAGAACTTGACGCCTGTTTGTGGCTAAGTGAATTCCTTTGTGTGGATATACTGCATTTGTTTATCCATTTACTTGCTGATGGACACTTGGGTTCTTCTATCTTTTTTATATTGTGAGCAATGTTGCAATGATCATTGGCAAGCAAGTGTCTATTTATATCTCTGCTTTCAGGGTATGTACCTAACGGTGAAATCTCTGAGTTACAGTCTAATTCTATACTTAATGTTCTCAAGAGTACTCATTTTTTTAAATTTTGTAGTGTTGTTATGTGCCGTCAAGTAGCCTGAGACTCATAGTGACAGTGTACAATATGTACAATAGCCCTAAACCCTGCTCTATCGTGCCAATCTCACTGTCTCTGACACATCTACCCCTATTACCCCAGTCACTGAATCAGTCCACCTCATCGAGTGTCTTCCTTTCTTGCACTGTCCCTACACCCTCTCAAGTATAGCATCCCTCTCCAAAGACTAGTCCCTCCTTGCAAGATACATTATGTTTCGTTTATATACACTGTGTTTACACATTCCTTTATTTACATTGTGTTTCATACGATCATTCCCATACATTGTGTCTTATAAGAATTAATCACCATTGATCTATGCTCACTATTAACCCAGCTTTTCAGATTCTCACTGGAACTTTACCCACTTTACCATTCCTTAACCCACTCCTTTTACCTATCAGACTCTGGGAATCTGTGATCCCTCCACCTCAGCCCTCCTTCCCCCTTTTCTCCCCTCTTTGTACTTTTACACACATCTTACTAATTATTCTTCTCTTTTTTACTTATTGTAATGCTGATCTTAGATAGCATTTGTCCTAATGAGACTGAGTTAGTAAACTCAGTATAATGCTCTCTAGACTGTGTCATGTTATATATTTACAAAATTGCTGCTCCTGAGTGCCACATAGTATTCCATTATGTAAATGTACCATAATTTCTCAATCCATTTGTTTGTTGATGGATATTTGGGTTGTTTCCATTTTCTTGCTACTCTGAATAATACTATTATTAACATCAGTGTGGAAATCTCCATTTGTGTATCAATTCCATTTTCCTTGGGATATATTCCTAGCAGTGGAATAGCTGGATCATGTGAAATTTCAATGTTCAGCTTTTTGAGGAAATGTTCAATGGCCTTCCAGAGTGGTTGCACCATTTTACAATCTCACCAACAATGTAAGAGAGTTCTAATCTCTCCACATCCTTTTCAACATTTACCACTTGCTGTCATGTTAAATTTTGCTACTGTTATTGGGATGAAATGGTATCATGTTGTTGTTTTGACTGGCATTTCTCTTATTGCCAGTGATTTTGAACATTTTCATATGTCTATTGGCCATCTGACTGTCTTCCTCTGTGAAAAGTCTTTCCACGTTTTTTGCACATTTTGTAATTATGTTATCAGTCTTTTTCTTGTGGAGGCCCTGTAGGATTCTGTGAATGTTTGTTATGAGGCCCTCGTCTGAAGTAGTGATGGCCAAATGCTTTTCCCCAATCAGTAGGTTTTCTTTTTTGCCTATTAGAAAAACTTCTTGATGCATAGACTTAATTTTTAGAAGGCCCCACTCATCTATGTTATCCTCTCCTGATTCTGCATTTCTGGCTGTATTTGCCAGCATACTTATTGCAGAATATTTTTAATAAATACTTCATCATCTTAATAAATGTTGAGATAGATTAATTGCAATTAAAATTAAAAATGTCCCTAAACATCAGAACCATCTGCCTACATATTGATCAGTAGTATAGCTCAGTGTGGATTGCCTCTCAATATCAAGAAAACAAAGATTCTTATCACTGGACCAATAGGCAGTGTCATGATGGATGGAGAGGAGATTGAAACTGTCAACAGCTTTATCTTGCTTGGATCCACAATTAACACCCTTGATACTAGCAGTCAGGAAATAAGGAGACACATTGCACTGGGAAAATTTGCAGTCAGAGACATCTCTAAATTATTGAGGAGTGGTGATGTCAGTTTGAGGACTACGGTGCATTTGATTCAGGCCATAGTTTTTCCAATTACTATCTGAGACTTTGACAATGAATAAGGATGACAGAAGAATAATTGATACCTTTGAACTGCAGTGTTGGAGAAGAGCACTGAGCATCCATGGACAGCCAAGAGAACAAACAGATATGTCTTGGAAAAAGTGCAGCTGGAGTGCCCTTTGGAGGCAAGAATGATGAGGCTTCACCTCACATACTTTGGACATGTTGCTAGGAGATGCTATTTCTTGGAGAAGGACATGGTGTTGGGCAGGGTGGAGAGTCAGCAAAGGAGAGGAAGACCCTCAACCAGGTGGATTGACACTGTGACTGATGCAATGGGCTCTTGTGTGTGAAGAGGTGTGAGGATGGCACAGGGCAGGACTAGGTTCAGATCTTCTGTTCATAGGGTTGCTATGAATGACATCGAACAATAATAAACAACAACAATAGCTCAGTTTTCTGGTAAAATGTTATTGCTCTTATTGTGTATCATCAACTTGAATTGACCCACTGCTGCCCCTCCAGCAGGTTTTAAGAGGCAGTAAATTGTACAAGAGGAGATTGTTCATCCTTCTCCCGTGGACCAAGTGGTAGATTTGAATCATGGGCTTCATGTTATAATGAGCTGGTGATACTTTTTATCCATGTGATGAAGAGACTCTTAGAATTCAGAAGATGATAAAGATAAAAAAGTGCATACACATTTTAACTTTAAAAAGTAATAAATTTAAGTTTTGTAAAATAAGGCTGGCACAGGACAGAGCAAGTTTTAGGGCTGTTGTGTATAGGGTTTCTATGAGTCACAAACGACTTGATGGCACATAACAACAACAATCTGGAGAGGGGGGTAAAACACAACCCTAAGGGTTTCATCAAACAGACCATATTTTGTAGGACTGCTTCTCTTACTTTGGAGTTTGGAACCAAGCACACAGTAAGTATTTTTTTGTCTTTTTTAACCCTGGGCATGGCTGTGCTCAGTGGGAGTTATCCCTATGACCTGAGTTCCTCTTGCTGGACCAGTTCTTCTAAGGCACCAATGTGCTTTATGAGGTTTGGTAATGGGTGGGGCAAGCTGTTTTTCTTCTCAGCTGAAACTGAGGTGGGAGTTGGAAATACATTCTTCCATTCATGCAACGCTTTGTCCCACCATTAAACACACCCCCCCACCACCATCTGCAAGAGCAGCCACACTGATGTGGGTAAAGGAATTTCCCTACATTCTTTCCCTGTCACTGTAGTTTGCAAGCAAATCTGTATTCAAACTCTGCTTCTACCTCTTATTAGCTGATCTCTTAATTTGACCGAGCTTGATTGTTCTCACCTCTGAAGAACCATATCTGCTTAGCAGGGTTGTCATGTGCTTACAAGAGAATGCAGCTTACAGATCTAGCACATACTCTAGCTTTTACGTGTGGTGAGGAATTGTGCTGCCAAGGCAAAAGTGCACTGTTTGAATCCACCAGCTGCTCTGTGGAAGAAAGATGGGCAATCGCCTCCTGTGTGATTTACTGCCTCAAAAAACCCGTTTGAGGGTCGGCTATGCGTCAGTTCCAACTTGACTGTACAACTAACAATATATTATGTGCTGAAAATAAATTATGTGGCAATTAAGATTGCATGTCTTCTACATAGGGATGCCCAGTGGGTAAGAAGTTGTGCTGTCACTTCAAATCTAGGCAGTTCAAATCCACCATCTGCTCAGTGGGAGATGAGCAGTCTCCTCCTGTGTAACTCTAAAACCTCTGAAAATCCACTTTCATAGCTGTGTACAGTGAAACGATAGTGTGAGTGATGCCTGCACAAGTGATAAGGATTTCACTCACTTAATGATTATTATTTGTAGGTGTGATTTATGATATATTTGACTACATTTATTTACAAAACCCAAATATCGTAGCAGTTTCACTCATTTCCGGGGAAGATAATGTGTTGGACTAATTTGTGAGCAGCCCTAGTACGTTTCATGCCGTAATTGCTTTTACGTTTCAGCCAGTCTTTACGGCCCATTTTAAATGCGTTGTAACAAGTAGGGTTATTGAACCTACAAGTGACCTCATAAGCGCCATCAGCCAGTCTGTGTCACAGTGCCCTGGGCCATCTGGCAGGCTGATGCAGAAGCCAGGAATAATCTGCTTCTATCTGCCAGCAGAGACCTTCTCTCTAAGCATCAATTGAACAACTGCATGCATCGTCTTCTAACACCACAGAGTGGCGCTAGAGAGTAAATTGAGAACGTGCCTCATTCTGGTTCTGTCTCGCTTCTGAAATTAAAGAGTCGTATTTCTCAAGCACTAACTCAAATAGGGTAATTTCGAGAAGGAAAAATAAATAAATTTTTAGTTTCTTTTTTATTTAGTCCGTTTCCCTCTTGGCTTCTAATTCCTGATGCAAGCACTTGGCTGTTCTCGGCAGATGAGCATTAGGCAGTCTGGTTAATTGTGTCAGCACCAGCTTTAATTAGGGGTGTGTGTGTGTGTGTGTGTGTGTGTGTGTGTGTGCGCGCGCCTGCCGTTGAGCTCTGGTGGCCTAGTGGCAGAAAGCTGCTCTGCAATCCTAAAGGCATCTGGTTCGAGGCCACGAGCAGCTTCACAGGAAAAAGATGGGCAGTATCCCTACCTCTGAAAACCCGTGAAGGGTCAGCTATGGGTCAGTTCTAACTCTATAGGACACAACAACTTCTGAGTCAGAATGAACCACAGCTAACCGTCTAGAGAGATTTCAGAGGCAGTAAATCTTGTGAGAGGAAATTGCTCATCTTTCTCCCACAGAATAGCTGGTGGATTTGAGCCGTCTGCCTTTGTCTTGGCAGTTACTGGAGCTCTCTAGTACTTAGAAAAGTCTGAGATTGTTGCCAATTTTATAGACTGCTGGGGACAAAAAAGAGATTCTGAACCACGAATGGTTAGGTGCTCAATTACTACCTGAAAGGTTGGTGGTTCCGATTCACCCAGGGACGCCTCAGAAATAAAAGCCCTGATGACCTATTTCCCGAAGGCCCCAACTTGAAGGCCCTTGGGAACAGCTCTGCTCTGCACTAAGGGTCTGCTGGAATCTAATCAACGGCATCTGCTTTTGTTTGTTTGTTTACTGTTTGCTTGGGGTGGGTTTTTTTGAAGAGAGCGAACTCCTGTAGAGACTCTTATGGAGGAAAGGCTGTGGAGAAGATGGAAAGGGGCTTAGCTGGAAACTCATCAAGAAGGAGGAAGGGGCAGGGGAATAAAGACTGTGAGCAAAGTATAAAGTGAGGCATGATTGAGCCTGTTCTTGTGAGGATCAAGGGAAAAAGAAAACCCTCAAACTCATTGTCATTGAATGGGAATAGGTTCTTAGTTCCTCCTGTGGGTTTTCAGAGGCTGTAAATCACTTGGGAGAAAATTGCCCATCTTTCTCCAGGGGAGTGGCTGGTGGCTTTCAACTACAGAGAGGCACTGCCTTTTGTTAAGAGCACAACCGCAGTGGCCCAGGTCACCCACCACAGGGCCTGTGCAGAGAACATCACCAGGCAGATTTTGTTTAGGCAATGCTGATGTGCCCACCTTTTCCATACCTAAATGCCATTCAGGTGATGGTGAGATAAGGAACTAGGCATTGAGAGGAAGAAACAAGAGTGTCGCATAACTCAAGAAGCTGTTTTTGTGACCTTAGATAGTTTCCTATGCCTTTTCATTCCACTCAGAGCCAAAGCTAGGTTGTTCTAATTGCCTGAGACATTCTATGATCTGCCAGCTCCTGTTGCCTCTCTGATCTCTCCTTCTACAGTTTTCCTATCCCTGTGTCTGCTCCACTCTCATCTGACCTTGCTATTCCCCAAACACACCAGACATGCTCCTGTACTTGTTTGCCCTGCCTGTTTGTAACTTACTTGACTCCCTTTCTTACCTTCTTTAGATTTTTTTTTCCTCATGAGACATTTTATAACCATCTTATTTCAACCAACTCAAGGGCAACGGTTACTATTTAAAATTAGTGGAGGCTGTGGTGAATGGTAAAATTCCTGAACTTTGAGTGAGAGACCCAGTTTTAGTTCTCATTTGGAGCGCCTCCTGTCTACAGAAGTGTATATGTTACTGTATTACTAGAAAATTTCAGTGGAGCTTCCAATCTAAAATGGATTAGAAAGAACGTCTGGGGTTTGCTTCTGAAAATTAGCTATGAAAACCTGATAAATTATGGCAAATTAATCTCTAGACCCAGGCCCTTGAAAGATTATTGTTGATTCTTAGAAGCTGGATTAGACAAAGAAGGAGCTCCTTTTGAGTTTTGTTCTATATTTGGACTTCTGGTGGCCAGCCCAATGGTAAGAAGTTACACTGTAATCTCAAAGACTTGTTCTAAATTGCCAGTTGAGAATCGTTCTAAGTTGCCAGTTGCTGGGCGGGAGGACAGGCAATCTCCTCACAGGGGAGGTATTGCCTCTGAAAACCCACTGGAGGGTCGACTATATTGGTTCCTACTGGACAGCACACAATACCAGCAACATCCTATTGAACTATGAGGGCTACTCTGTAGCTTACAGAGGCACCTCTCAGGCGTGGGTCCGGTGGTTCAAATGTATGAATGCCTTCAAAGGAGAAAGCGGTACCCTCCACTCATGCAATTGAAAGCCATTGAAAACCCATTGAAGTATCAGCTATGAGTAGGCTCCAGCAATAAGTTGATTTGAACTATGTAGCAAAAAAGATAAATTTGTATTTTTTAAACCACATGTGGCATTTTCTGTTACAGTCCACTGATAACTTTGTGGTAATTTTTGTGAGTAAATAGTTATCACAATAAGATAGAGATATTTCACTCCAGCCTTGAAGATAGATTTCTGTCCTTCACAAGATCCAAAGGCTGAATTAGAAGACTCCTTAGAGGAGTTTTATCTCCTTATGGAGCTATTTGGGGAATTAAATAGAGGAGATTGGTTGTTTCTGTAGTGTTGGAGAAGAGCACTGAACATGGATGGCCAAGAGAACAAACAGATATGCCTTGGAGATGATGCAGCTGGAGTGCTCTTTGGAGACAAGAATGATGAGGCTTCACCTCGCATAATTTGGACATGTTGCTAGGAGGTGCTATTCCTTGGAGAATGACATGATGTTGGGAAGGGTGGAGGGTAGTCAAGGGAGAGGAAGACCGTCAACCAGGTGGATTGACATGATTGATTAATGCTGCAATGGGCTCTTGTGAATCAGAAAATGTGAGGATAGCACAGGACAGGACTAGGTTCAGATCTTTTGTTCATAGGGTTGCTATGAGTCTTGCTCGATCCAACAACACCTAACAACAAACAACAACAAGCACTCCCAAATTGCAAAAATGGATAGAGAGGCTGTGGTATATTCACACAATGGAATATACTATGCAGCATTGAAAAACAAGGAACTCATGAAATAGTATGCAAAATGGATGACCCAGGAGGACATTATGTTGAGTGAAATATCTCAGTCACAAAAGGACAAATATTGCATAGGAGATCACTATTGTAAAATGGGACTGACATCAGAGTTGTTTTGGCAGCCCATGGGATATTCAGCAATTTTCTCCAACACCACAATGCAAAGGGTTAAGGGAAGACAGAAAAGGAGGGGAGGAATGATGTATATTGCATTGGAACAGATGAAGGAGAGAACTGTTTAAAAGGAATATCTGAATGGGTGCTCTTGTCATTACAGAAGTCCAGAGTGAAGGCTGCATAGTCGAGTAGATTTGGGGGGGAAGAATTGCATAACAATGGAAGTGTTTTTCTTTTTCTTTATAAGGAAAAGAGTGAATGAGGGGGAGTGGTGGGCAGGGAGAAAAGTGCAACAATGAATAGCTAGAAACCCTAAGTCTCTGTAAACTTTCCTTAAAATTAATGAAAAAAAAAACAGAAAAAAAAAGAATTCCTTTAGTTATGAGTCTATAAAGGTCGTTATGTGTGAAGAAGAATATAGGATCAGGATTGAATGAAGACTCATCAACAATTGATGTTATGCAGATTACACAACCTTGCTTGTAAAAAGTGAGGATAACTTGAAGCATTTCCTGAAGATCAAAGATGAAAGCTTTCAATATGAATTAAATCTCAACACCAAGAAAATAAAAATCTTCACCAGTGGATCAATAGACAATATCATGTTGTTGTTGTTGTTGTTATGTGCCATCGAGTCGTTTGCGACTCATAGCGACCCTATGTACAACAGCCCTAAACCCTGCTCTATCCTGTGCCAATCTCATTGCCTCTGACACACCCATCCTGATTACCCCAGTCACTGAATCAATCCACCTCGTAGAGGGTATTCCCCTTCTGCGCTGTCCCTCCACTCTACCCAACATGATGTCCCTCTCTAAAGACCTGTCTCTCCTTACAACATGTCCAAAGTATGTCAGGCAAAGCCCCAGAATCCTTGCTTCCAAGGAGCAGCCTGGTTTAACCCTCTCAAGGATGAATATGTTTGTTTTCTTGGCAGTCCAGGGTACATTCAATACTCTTCTCCAGCACCACAGCTCAAAGGCGTCAATTCTCCTTCTATCCTCCCTTGTCATTGTCCAACTCTCTGATGCATGACAAGTGATTGCAAAGACCATGGCCTGTATCAGGCACACCTTAGTCTCCAGAGACACACTGTTGCTCTTGAGTACTTTAGAGAGGTCCCTAACAGCAGACTTTCCCATCGCAATAAGTTTTTTGATTTCCTGGCTACTGGTGCCAAGAGTGTTGACTGTGGAGACGAGCAAACTGAAACTGTGAACAATCTCAATCTCTTCGCCATCCATCCTGATGCTACCGATTGGTCCAGTGGTGAGAATTTTTGTCTTCTTGATATTGAGCCTCAGTCCATATTGAAGGCTGCAGTCCTTGACCCTCTGCAGTAAGTGCATGAGGTCCTCCTCAGTTTCAGCGAGCAAGGTTGTGTCATCTGCATAACGCAGATTGTTGATAGATCGTCCACCAATCCTAACGCCACGCCTCTCCTCATAGAGCCCAGCCTCTTGGATAATCTGCTCTGCATACAGGTTGAAAAGGTATGGAGACAGGACACATCCCTGGCGTACATGTTAGATGGAGAAAAGATTGAAGTTGTCAATAATTTAATTTTACTGAGTTTTAGAATAAACTTCCATGACAACAACAGTCAAAAAATTATAAGATCTCTCATACTGAGGAAATTTGTTGTCAAGAATCTCTCCAGAGTTCTAAAGAGAAAGGAAGCCCATTTAAAGACCAAGGTGTGCCTGATCCAAGCCATGATAGTTTCAATTGTTTTTCATGCATCTGAAAGTTGGACAATAAATAAAGATTACAGAAGCAGAGTTGACCTCTTTGAATTGTGGTGTGTTAAAGAGTACTGACTATACTATGGACCACAAAAAAGAACAAACAAGTCTGCCTTATGTTGCTACTGTTAAGTGCTGTTGAGTATGACTCATAGTGACCCTATGAACAATATATCTGAACCCTGTCCTATCCTGCACCATCTTTATCATCCCCAACACATTTGAGGCCATCGACCCTCCATTGAGTTTCTAAGGCTTCTACCACAGAGAGGTAGCCTCTGAGTTACCAGTGCAACTCCCTTCAGACTACTCCACTAGAGCACTGCTTTTGACTGTACATTTGATTTAATGATGTTTAAAATTGTCTTCAAATTGTATAAAATATCAAAAGTATGCCGGGATAGATTCTTTGAAGGAGCTGAAAGAGATTAAGTGATTTCTCATAGCATTACAGTCAGCTGCAGATAGATTACAATTAAGATGTAAGTTCTTGAACTTACTGAGTGTTAGTAGATTGCTGGGAAAATTGTGATGTCACAACTTCAGTCCTGACTGCTCAAAGATGAAAGTTTAAAAATAAATATCGCTAGTCTTCTAACATTAAATGCTTTTACAAACAAACAAAAAATTTAAAAAACTTAGGACTCTGACTTATGAGGGAGAATCAGACAAAAGGTTAGAGAGGGTCTTAACTTGCCTTCATACCAACTCAAAACTCAAGCTCTTTGCCCTAGAATTGGAACCAACTTATAACTGAGCCTTCAGCAGGTTTCAGAAGCTATACATTAGCCACAAGGCTACCAGATCTCCTTCCTCCCACCAAGGCTTTCTAACACTTTCTAACACTTCTCCGAGGTATTAAAGCAGCCAGATGTGAAGGCCTTAAGAAAATAAAACTTTAGTATGCACCCAGGTTAGAGTTAACTGTGTTAGAACTTTGTACGAAAAAAATAATTACGTCCCAGACTGGAGAGTGTCAGGCAGAAGTGACAAATGAATCAGGCTGCTTGTGTCCTATTCATTACTGAGGCTAAATGCTGAGGGAACAAATGACCCAAGCCTGGAGTTAATCATGCCCTTTTAGTTCATCATAAAAGACAGCTGAAGCATGTCTCTGGGACAACTCAAAAGACTAGTCCTAGAATTGATTTAACAAGAAAAAGATGCTTTGGGATTTATTGCTGCTTCTTAGTCTCATAGGGACTGGTGCTGGTATCCCTAAGGCTGTGCTATTCTGGTGGCCTCCAGTCTGCCAACAGCTCTGTCAGAGATAGATGAGCAGTCTCCTCTCATGAGATTTACAGCTTCAGAAACCTAATGCAGGGTCAGGTGTGGGTCGAATAGAACTCAGTGGCAATGAATGAGTGAATGACTTCTTAGTCACTCCTGCGTTGTTAGTGCTTGATTAGTGCTTCATTACTAATCAGAAAGATGGTTGTTTAAACTCACGTAAGAACAGCTTTGTCTTTGTCTTCTTGACATTGAGTCTCAGTCCATAGTGAAGACTGCAGTCCTTGACCCTCTGCAGCAAGCGCTTCAGGTCTTCCTCAGTTTCAGCAAGCAAGGTTGTGTTATCAGCATAACGCAGATTGTTAATAGATTTTCCACAAATCTTGATGCCACACTTTTCTTCATAGAGCCCAGCCTCTCGGATAATCTGCTGTGCATACAGGTTGAAAAGATATGGAGATAGTACACATCTCTGGCGCACACCCTTCCCAATTTTGAACCATGTAGTGTTACCCTACTCTTCTGACTACTGCCTCTTGGTCCAAGTATAGGTTTCGCATTAGCACAATTAAATGTTCTGGGATTTCCATTCTTCTCAGAGTCAGCCACAGTTTGTTATGATCCACACAGTAAAACACCTTTGTAAAATCAATGAAACACAGATAGACATTCTTCTGGTATTCCCTCCTTTCAGCTAAGATCCATCTAACATCAGCTACAATATCCCTAGTGCCACAATCCCTTCTAAACCCAGCCTGGACTTCTGGCAGTTCTCTGCTGAGGTGCTATTCCAGTCATTTTTGGATAATTAAGAGTAGAATCTCGCTTGTATGTGAAATCAATGATATCATATCGTTCTGTAGTTTCCACACTCTGTTGGGTGACCCTTCTTCAGAATGGGAACAAATATAGATCTCTTCCAGTCAGTTGGCCAAGCGGTTGTTCTCTAGATTTATTGGCACAACTTGGTGAGCTGAGGCTCAATGTCAAGAAGACAAAGATTCTCACCACTGGACTAATTGGCACCATCAGGATGGATGGCAAAGAGATGGAGATTGTTCTCAGCTTCAGTTTGCTCGGCTCAACGGTCAACACTCTTGACACCAGCAGCCAGGAAATCAAAAAACGTATTGCAATGGGAAAGTCTGCTGTTAGGGACCTCTCTAAAGTACTCAAGAGCAACAGTGTGTCTCTGGAGACTAAGGTGCGTCTGATACAGACCATGGTCTTTGCAATCACTTGTTACATGTCAGAGAGCTGGACAATGACCCGGGAGGATATAAGGAGAATTGATGCCTTTGAGCTGTGGTGCTGGAGAAGAGTATTGAATGTACCTTGGACTGCTAAGAAAACAAACAGATTCATCTTGGAGAGGTTTAAACCAGGCTACTCCTTGGAGGCAAGGATTCTGGGGCTTTGTCTGACATACTTTGGGCATGTTGTAAGGAGGGACAGGTCCTTGGAGAGGGACATCATGCTTGGGAGGGTGGAGAGGCAGCGCAGAAGGGGAAGACCCTCTGTGAGGTGGATTGATACAGTGACTGGGGTAATTGGGATGGGTGTGTCAGAGACAGTGCGATTGGCACAGGATAGAGCACTGTTTAGGGCTGTTGTACATAGGGTCACTATGAGTTACAAACGACAGCACATAACAACAACAACAACAAGAACAGCTTGGCAGTTAGGCCTGGTCATGACTGAAAACCTTTTAGAATGCTGCTCTCCCCTGCACACAAGGGGTTGATTTGAGCCTGCTATCAACTCAATCGCAATTAAAATACTTTCTAGGTCTTATGTCATAGGCTTGCAATGAGTCCCCTATGACTCAAGGACCACATTTAGCAACAACAACATAGAGAGAGCTCAGTTGGTCTAATGGATAGAAAGTGATGCTACCAAGCCAAAGACAGATGATTTTAACCTGCATCCCTTAGGCTTGTTTTTGTTTTTTGTCAAACACATTCTTCTAGGTGGTATAGCACTAGTCTGCCAATTTGCTGTACAGTAGTAACTCTTGGTGGCTGTAATGCTGAACACTGTGACACTGTGCCAAATACGATATTAGTCACCCATGGCAGACAGTGTTTGGTGGAGTTTACTGATTAAAACAAGCTTGGAAGCAGGAGTAGCATCCACTTTGAAACTAGCTTGCTTCTGGAAACCCTATGAACTTGGAGAAACGAAGAAAGTTCATAGGGTCGCTATGAGTTGACTATGACTTGACAACATTTAACAACAAGGTCTCAAAGGATACATTTATATTCAATAAAAAGAACCAAAATGAGATAAGTCGCTTCCTCCAAGAGAAAGATGGAATGAATTAGAAAACTCAGGGACTCAATCATGTGAAGTTTCCTGTATGTTTTTTTATGTCTTCAGGGGGGCAGATTAACCAGTGATCAAGCTTACTTGCTAATATGTCATGAATAATTTCTGTACAGCCATAACAGACAAGGAAAGCCTTCTCTATCAGAACTCTGAACTAAGAAGTTTTAGCCTGCTCAGCAGTGAAAGAATTTTGTTTCTTAAAACCATCCACTTTTGATAATTCTGTTACATAACACTAGATAGCAGATTATGTTTCACTCCACTGCAGTCAAGTCAGTTCTAACTCAGAGCTGACCCTCCAGTGGGTTTCCAAGGGCTATAATATGTAGGGGAAGAGACTCCTCACCTTTCTCCCAGAGTGGTTAATGGATTCAAACAGCCAACCTTTAAATCAGTAGCTCCATACATTGCAAGCCCTGTTAATGATCTCTATGTAAATCCTTCTTATCATAGTGCTCCACCCACCCAGTTCACCAATTGGAGAAACATGAATTTAAGCTTTATTTTCATTAGATTCCAAAAGCTTGAAGAGGAAAATGAAAATGGGAGTTTGGAAGCCATATGTTTTCTCTATAATTTCTAACATTAATAAAAACTTAGTGTGTGCCAAGTAATCTTCTTAGATTGATTTATGTGCTGTCAACTCATCTATAACTCTTAGTGACCCTATGCACAGTAGCTCTGAACTCTGCTCTATCCTGAGCCAATCTCACTGTCTCTGATACATGTACCCTCATTACCTCAGTTATTGTGTCAATCCATCTCATCTGAGTTCTTCCTCTGCTACACTGTCCTTCAACATTTCCAAGCATGATATCCCTCTCCAAAGGCTGGTCCCTCTTGGCTACATGCCCCAAGTATGTGAGATGGAGTCTCAAAATCCTTGCCTCCAAGGAGCAACCCGGTTTCACCCTCCCGCATAACAGACTTGTTAGTTTCTTGACAGTTCATGGTATGTTCAAAACTCTTCTCTAGTAGCACAACTCCAAGGCATTATTATTTCTTCTATCATCCTTGGTCATTGTTCATCTTCCTGAAGCATAGCAAGTAATTGCAAATACCATGGTCTGGATCAGGTGCACCTTAGTCTCTAGCCTGACACCTTTGTAGTTCAGGACTCTGGAAAGGCCCCTGCCAGTAGGTTTTCCTGATGTAGTTAGTCTTTTGATTTCCTGACTGCTGGTTCTAAGAATGGTGACTGTCAACTCGAGCAAGCTAAAATTGTTAGCAATCTCTATTCCCCATCTATCACGATGCTGCCAATTGGCCCAGTGGTGAGAATCTTTTGTTTTATTTTTAGGTGCCTTAATACAAAACCTACAGCAGTCAATTTTTATGTATAGTAACTCTGAATGGACTGCTAGGAAAACAGATTTGTCCTGGAGAGGGTTAAACCGGGTGGCTCCTTGGAGGCAAGGATTCTGAGGCTCCGTCTAACATACTTTGGACATGTTGTGAGGAGAGACCAGTCCTTGGAGAAGGACATCATGCTTGGGAGGGTGGAGGGGTGGCACAGGAGAGGAAGGCCCTCTATGAGGTGGATTGATTCAGTGACTGGGATAATTGGGATGGGAGTGTCAGAGACAGTGCGATTGGCACAGGACAGAGCGGAGTTTAGGGCTGTTGTACATAGGGTCGCTATGAGTTGCAGGCGACTCGACGGCACATAACAACAACAACAACAACTCTAAAGGACAGATTATAACTGCTCACAGTGTTTCCAAAACAGTAAATCATTAGAGAAGCACACTGTCATACACTTTTTCCTGCGGAACAGCTGATGGGTTCAAACATCTAAACTTTCTGATGACAGCTAAGCACTTAACCACTTTATCATCAGGACTCCTTTCAAAGTTTAAAGTATAGTTATTCATTTTGTTGTTGTTGTGTACCATAGTTCTGGAACCGACCCATAGATGACCCTCTGGTGAATTTTCAGAGGCAATTAATCTCATTGGAAGAGATTGTCATCCATCTTTCTCCTGTGGAGAAGGTGGGCTCGAACCTCATGCCTTTGGGATTGCAGTGCAGCTTCTTACCTCTAGGACACCAGAACTCCATTTTATTGTCACAAAAGCCCTCTACAAGAGTTGCTAGCTTTTTCATCTGTATAATTGAGATAATGTGGTCTAGAAAGGCTAGGAAACTTCAAAAAGAATTCAGAGATACTAATTGTCAGAGTTGGGATACAAATCCACATATTCTACTTCTAGATGTGTACTTTCAGCCACCAGACCAGAGAGAACTTGGAGAAGAGGTAGTGAATATGTAGGAAGTGGAAAAGGAATAAGAGTACTGAAGTGGGGGAATGAAATAAAAAGACAAGTGAAAAAGAAAAAAAATAAATAGAAGTAATAATATGACAACATGTTAATGTTTTATGAAATACAAGGAAACAGTAATATTTGACCTTTTCCAGTGATTTCTCAGCCATAGTCCATTTCCTAGAGGGTAAATATCAGCTGGCTGAGTCACAGAATATTGAAAAGGTTAAGGCAGAAGCAGAGTAATGCCATAGTTCATTTAGCCCAAGACATAATGAGTAAACGTACTTTAATTCTAAAGAAATTGTTCTATGGTAATAGAAGAATCTCCTTTTTTTATGGCAATATGTAATTAGGAGGAAAGTACAAGATGGTGAAATTAAAGATGCACTTCATAAATGCCCTCAAAACTTTCTCTCATGATTTAGAAAAACTTTATATTCTGTGTGTTTCCTGAGGATATGCCTATCCAGCCACCCTTTATACCCAGTTCCTACCGTTTTCCACAGACAACTACAAAATCTTTGTGATTTTTCCCAAAGGGTATTGTAAAAGAAGCAAGTTTCTTCTTTTGGATCTGGGTAGCATTGAACTTAGGGCATATTATTCCTATTCTGAATACATTATCTCCTCAGCAGTAATAATCACCTTTATAATTGAATAAACAAACTACTCAATATGCCATTTCCATGAAAAGAAAAATATGAATAAACATTCCTATTATGTGTAAATACTAGATAAATTACCCATCAAATGGCATTAATGTTAGAAAACACACCATATAGTTATGATAGACTTATTATGGATTATAGGAAACTATGGATAACATTGAGAAGAATAGGAATTCCAGAACATTTAATTATGTTCCTATGTAACCTAGATCAAGAAGCTGTTGTCCAAATAGAGCAAAGGAATACCACATAAAGTCAGGAAAGGTGTGCATCAGAGTTATAAATTTTCTCCATACCTACTCAATTTGTATGCTAAGCAAATCATTTGAGAAGCTGGACTCTAAAAGTATGTGGCATCAGGAGCAGAAGAAGATTCATCAACAACTTGTGCTATGCAAATGATAGAACTCTGGTTGCCGAAAGTGAGGAAGACTTGAAACACTTGTTGCAGAAGATCAAAGACTATAGCCTTCAGTATGGATTACATCTCAATATAAAAAACAATCTCCCCGAGGCCTAATATTTGCTCTCTATTCCTTTCACTCTCTGGAAAATTCTGAGCCAATAATAGTGGATGATAAAATTCAATTTTTTATGCCTAGTAAAATCAGTTTGAATTTATGCTATTTATCAATTTCAGAGTAATGAGAGCAACAAAGAACAAAACAGGCTCTGCAATAGAAGAGCAGAGACATAAGTTTTGTACATTGGTGATGGGTCCACAGTGAGGAGGGGAGCCAGACTGGGCATGGAGGAAGCAGCTGTGTGGCCAAGGTCATCACCAGTATTCCTGCTGTCTCTTTCCCTTAGTACATACAACTCTAGAAAACATTATCATCATCAAACCTGAAGGAAGAGATATGATATAGAGAAAAGGTGAATCAACACATTTTGACTTCTGAATCACCTTGCTCAAAGAAAGAGTAAGCATGGTGAGGATAGCACAGGATAGGACAAGGTTCAGATTTGTTGTTCACATGTATGCAGGCTTTGAAGCCAGTGATCTTGAGACTGTTATCCTGCTTACAGCCATCGTTTGACAATATACTTTTATTCAGCTCTTGGAATTTTAAAACTTTCCTTAAAAAATGATGCATTTTACCTTTTCCACTTTCAGGGAGATTACAAGGTGCCAACTCTGCTACACTTTAAGGAAAATTCACTGGCTTTAGGACATATTGATTCTGAAAAAAAAAAAAAAAACCCTGACATCACTCAAAGGGTAGTAGTGCTCTTTACAAACAAAATCCAATTTATAAAAACCTCTCCAAGTGCTAAAGAGCAAAGATGTCAGTCTGGAGACAAAGGTTCACCTGATTCCAGTCTTTTCAACTACTTCTCATGTATCTGAAAGTTGGACAATGAATAATGATGACAGAAGCATAATTTATGACTTTGTTTTGTGGAGTTGGAGAATACTGAATATGTAATGGACTGCCAAAGAACAAACAAATCTGTATTGCAGGAAGTGAAATCAGGGTGCTCCCTAGAGGCTCAATAGTGAAACTTCATCTCATGTACTTTGGGCATGTTGTGAGGAGAGGCTATTCCTTGGAAAAGGACATCATGCAGGGAAAAGTGGAGGGGCAGTGACTGAAAGACCTTCAACAAGATGGATGGACACACTGACTCTAACATTGAGACAACACATCAGAGACAGTGAGGATGGCACAGGACAGGGCAAGGTTCAGATGTGTTGTTTACAGGGTTGCTAAGAGTCACAGTCAATTTGATGGCACCTAACAACAACAACAGTGCCCTTTATCGAAGAGCTCCTCGTCATGCCATAAAATTCATGGCTAATCAAGTCAACCCAACTTAAACCATTCCAGAGATTTTACTGTCTGAGATTGATCACAGCTTTAGTTTGCTTGGCTCCACAGTCAACACTCT
>NW_006399806.1:9062158-9063236 GCF_000299155.1 Elephantulus edwardii | reverse complement strand
AGGGTAAAGCCAGAATGCTCCATGGAGTCAAGGATTTTGAAGCTTCGTCTGACATACTTTGGGCATGTTTCAAGGAGGGACTGGTCCTTGGAGAGGGACGTCATGTTTGGGAGAGTGGAGGAACAGTGCAGGAGAGGAAGACCCTCGATGAGATGAATCGATTCTGTGAGTGGAGTGGTGGGAATGAGTGTTTGAGACAGCGAGGTTGGCACAGAATAGAGCAGCGTTTAGGGCTCTTGTACATACAGTCGCTATGAGTCACAAGCGACTCGATGGCACATAACAACAAAACAACAACAGGATCAAATTGTTCAATTTACTCAAAGGAAAATTTTGTTCTCAAAGGTGTCCCAGTGGCACAGTGAATAAGTATTCAGTCGCCAACCAAAAGGTTGTTGGGGTGAACTCACCAGCCACTCCAAGGGAGAAAGATGTAGCAGTCAGCTTCTGTAAAGATTGACTTCCAAGAAAGCCTTCTGAGGTAAGTTCTACTCCACTCTATGTTGTTGTTATTAGGTACTATTGAGTAGAGTACAACTCATTATGACCCTATGAACAAAAGATCTGAAACCAGTCCTGCCCTGTGCCATCCTCATACTTTCTGACACACAGGAGCCCATTGCAGCAGTTAACTTGTCAATCCACCTGGCTGAGGGACTTCCCCTCCTTTGCTGACCCCCCACCCTTCCCAACATCATGTCCATCTCCAGGGAATAGCACCCCAGCAATATGTCCAAAGTATGTTAGTTCAAGCGTCATCATTCTTGCCTCCAAAGAATACTCTGACTGCACTCTCTCCAAGACATATCTATTCATTTTCTTGGCCATGGAACATATAGTGTTCTCCAAAACCACAGCTCAAAGGCATCAATTCTTTTTCTGTCACCCTTATTCATTGTCCAGTTCTCAGATGCATAGCTAGTAATTGGAAAGACCATGGCCTGAATCTGGTGCACCTTAGTCCTCAAACTGACATCACTACTCCTCAATAATTTGGAAAGGGACCTAACTGCAGATTTTCCCATTGCAATGTGTCTCCTTACTTCCTGACTGCTGGTACCAAGGGCAAGGGAGTAGA
>NW_006399806.1:9051116-9062058 GCF_000299155.1 Elephantulus edwardii | reverse complement strand
AGACTAAGGTGCATCTGATACAGGCCATGGTCTTTGCTATCACTTGTTATGCATCAGAGAGTTGGACAATGACTAAGGAGGATAAAAGGGGAATTGATGCCTTTGAGCTGTGGTGCTGGAGAAGGGTATTGAGGGACTGCTAGGAAAACAGATTCATCCTGGAAAGGGTTAAACCGGGAGGCTCCCTGGAGGCAAGGATTCTGAGGCTCAGTTTAACATACTTTGGACATGTTGTAAGGAGGGACCGGTCCTTGGAGAAGGACATCATGCTTGGTAGGGTGGAGGGACAATGCAAGAGGGGAAGGCCCTCTATGAGATGGATTGATTCAGTGACTGGGGTAATTGGGATGGGTGTATTGGAGACAGTGAGATTGGCACAGGGCAGAGCAGAGTTTAGGGCTGTTGTACATAGGGTCGCTATGAGTTGCAAGCGACTCGACGGCACATAACAACAACAGATCCTTTTGGATCAAGCCTAATGCTGTTACAGAATAGTTCTTGAAACAAAGGCCAAGCTTTTAATGTGCCACAGAACACAAATTTTGTGAATGTTTTGTTGTTTTTTAATTTTCTGAAAATGCATTGGGTATGAGGTTTATTTTTACAAGTTCTGATTAAAAATACTGTCACAAACATCTGAAAATAGACTTTTCCTGGTGTAAGAAAAAAGTTCTCAATAGGCAATATCCAAGTACAAAATGTGAAACAAAAATTTTCAGCTGTATTTTCTGATTTGGATATATAGAAGTTCTCTGATTTACACTGTCAGTGTTGAAGTTAAACAAAGTGACCATTTGCTATTTAATGAAGGTAAAAAATTTGCACATAAATCCTCCACTTATTGAATGAAAAGCAGTACCCCTAGGTAGCTTGCCTCAGCATCTAAAAACTAATAGTTTCTGGGCAACTAAACAGGTGAAGCTTCCTTTTTTAGATGTTTCAGATATTGCCTTGCATCATCAGGAAGTCATAACACTGTCTTAGTGAAAGCACATGAATGTAAATTCATATTTTATGTATTTGGGAAGGGGTCGGAGTATACTGTGAAAGGATTATTGCATTTTCTTATATTTCCCTTTCCCCCTCTTACAGTAAGTAGCCCATGTGAGAATGAATGTGCTTGCCAATGTCCACACAACACAAATTGGTGCAATCATTGAGCCAGCCAACCGTGTGGTGTGTGTGTGTGTGTGTGTGTGTGTGTGTGTGTGTGTGTTGATTCTTCCCAAAGGGCTGGCTCTTCACTTGCCCAGTAATTTTTCAGTTACAGTAAGTATTTTTAACAATGATCTTTTAAGTGTCCACATTAGCTGTAAATATTTCCAGCCAGCATTTCATGTACATGCATACGTGGTCATACTACCACACGCCCCCCCCCCCCACACACATCCTACATCTCCAGAGTTAAGTGGAGGAAACACTTTTCCATTGTTCAAGGTAATGCTTTCAAAGAGATGAATCAGCAGATTTAGGAAAATAATTTTTGTACACTTCTTATTATTTGGAGATTATGGGGAAAGGTGATGATTAAGTAACGCTCTCTGAAGAACCACACATTATTTTCTCCCCCAGATTTCGGAGCTAGACATCACCAACAGGGAACCTGTGAAGCAGGCAGGAAAGTACCTGACCCCACCTGAGGAGAAGCACCAGCCAGAGAGCCTGGGTCTGCCCCTCCCGCACAGAGGATCCCCATCCCCATTCCTCCCTAAGCAGCAGCAATCACATCATCAAAACGAGTCACCCAAAGCAATTTAGAAAACAAGCACCATATGACTGGCCATAATTTTCATCATAATCTACAAACTCTCACCTGAACAAAGAAATTTAATCACAAACAAAAACAGAAATATCAGGGTTTGTTATAATCAAATGACCCGAGTCATCTCAATTGTTTCTTGTTAAAGGCAGGAAGATTGGTAGTTAAAAAAATAAATTGGAAAATAATATAGTTTCAAGTGGAGAAATAAATATGATTTTCTAAAGAAGTCTCTGCATTATCTGCTGCTTTCTTCTTGATTTGGTTCCACAGATAATTTCTCTCCAAGTTTTCGAATAAGTTCTGCTAAGTCTTCAGTATTCTGAGATTTTTCTTCAAGGAGTTCATAGCGCAGACTTGAGATGTCCTGTTTAATTTCCTTCAGTTCTCCTTCGGAAACAAGAATGAGAATAAGTCAATTATAGATGCATAGGGCACAGAAACTACTAACTCTGAAAGAGGCTGAATTGTGCAAATGTCTGTGTTTTGAAACCTTTCACAAAAAGTACTTTTCTAATGAAACCGGTTTCTATTTTCTCAATGAAATATAACAACTAACAAAGAGATTGGGGAAGTGGTAGCAAAAGGCCTCTCAAAGGAAGTGAAAAGGAAATATTATTGATGAATACTGTAGGGTAGTTTCAGCAGTGCCTTGTTTTCTCAACCACATTCCTATCCCCTTTAAGCTCCTGACAAAAACAATAGTTTTAATATCTAGCCAGTGGGCTCTGTCCTTAACTGTGGAGAAACAGCCTATACTTCAGTATTCAACATGGTTAATGATGTGCTCTCGCCATCACCTCGTTCTTGTGAATCTCACCCCTCCACACCCATCTCCTCCAGCTGTCTCTCATCTGTATCAGGCCTGGTTCACTCTCAGAGGCCTACTTGTCCCTGTGTTCAACTCACCTTCATTCACTTCATCACTCTCCTTATCAACCTGGGCTTTCAGCACATATCTTTTGATGAGCCTCTTCATTATTTTCTAGGGAGAGAATGGAAAAAAATCCATTTCTATTTCACTTTCATGTTTTGAAAGGAAAAAAAAAAAACCCAACCAAAGCAAAGCCTAACAGTAAAAAAAAAGGTTTATTGTTTAGGAAATTGCTCTCAGAGCAACTCATATTGGAAATATGACTCTGACACAGTTAGAGGGTCCCTTTAAAGATGAGATAAGCAAGTATCCTCCCTATTCTTTGATTGGTTAATCTGTGTATATTTCCTTTTGTTTTTAGGGAAAGGTGGCCCCTAAATACTAAGCTAGCACTTACCCTACTTGAATGAAAATTGCCAATGTAAGCCACTAAATACTGCTAACTCAAGTTAATAGAGAAAACTCACCTAAATTCCAATTCTGCACAAAATTTTTGTTTTCTTGAAAATGACCTATGACTAATATTTGTTTGGACTAAGTCTCAATCTGTACACAATTTAACAAGTGACAAATCTCTAATGTGGAATAAATTTGAGTCATTCTCGCTTTGGTAAGCACTTTGGAAGTGATAACTATCGAAGATTAAAATTACTTAGCTGCAAGGAAATCCATATTGTCCATAAGCTTATTTTTAATGCAATTTTCACATCACTTAGACCAATGATTCAAAGGTTGATTCATAAGAAAAATTGTCAGTTTAAAATAAACATCTAAGCTTATATGCCCATTGCATACATACATACATACATACATACATACATACATTTTCTTTGAAAAGAAGTAGAATACTATGTCTTTTCATTTATTTAGATTAAGAACATGAAATACTGCACATGAAAAAAGAACGTAATCAAGTGTGTTCAAGTAGGTTGTTTTCTTCTTACCAAGGGGAATGCTATGCACCCAGTTATAATTTTGTTTTAAACCTTGTTAATATTTTAGAGTAGCTACTTTTCAAGTAATAAAATATCTGCTACTTTTATCATCAACAGTCATCCTCATTCTTCTCGGATTCTGCATTTGCAGATTTACCTACTAAGCACAATTTGGTAAAATCAATACACTCCTGCAATTTCTCAAGCATTTACAGGCATGCAAAAAGAGCAAATAAAAATTAAGAGGGATGAAAGGGCTCCATAGCAAACAGATTTTATCTCTTCTCCCTTTCCTTAAGAACATTTAAATTTAGAAAACATAACTTCTTTCTCTGACTCTTGAAATGTATATAAATCTTTTTTAAAGGCTAAATAAACCTCTTGCTGATTTTACACCCAGGAATGCTTCCTCAAAGACCTGGAAGTCATCTCTTTGAAATATAATTAATCAAAGGAGCAGTACCCAGATTTCCTGATTCCTGGGAGGAGAAGAATTTAACTTCACTTGGCTTTTGGCTGTAAATTATAAATCTATCTCTCATCTTAAAGATATAAAGATGTTCCCCTCGTTTAGATAAAGGTGAGTAGTAAGCTCATAACGTCTATCCAAACATCCAGGTAAATGTAAATTGAACTGTATGGAGAGTTCAAGTCCTCTTACGTCAACTCAACTCACTCAATTCTTTGTCATCAAGTCAGAATCAACTCGTAGCTGCCACTCCAGTGGCTTTTCAGAGGCTGGAAATTATATAAGAGGTGAAATTGTGTGGGAAATCGTGAGGCAGCTTGTGGATTCGAACCACCTGCCTTTAGGTTGTCAATGTAACTACCTATCCACTAGGCCCTGGGAGGTCTTTGTTCTCTTATTGGCAGATTAGTAACTGTTTGTATGGTAGTGGTGATTAAATGGTATAAACATAAATCTTCCAAGTGGAACATCAGATATCATTCCTGGCCTTTTCATCTTGTGAGCAGCCAACACCTGTTTGTAAGGGGAGGCTTGTGTGTTGTTATAGTACTGAAGAGGTTTCAGTAAAATTTCCATACTAAGACAGGTTAGGAAGAAAGTTTTATTAATTTATTTTTTAAAATTATTCAATGAAAACCCTATGGATCATCATGTTACAGTCTGATCAGTTGATCCTGGGAATGGCGCAGAACAAGGAACAGCATTTGATACCAAACAGCATGAATTAGCATAAGTTACAGTTGACTGTTGTTATTATTAGGTGTTGTCAAATGGTCCCAGACGCTAGCCACTCTATACACAATAGAACAAAACACGTGCAGATCCTGTGCCATCCTCACAATCTTTGCTAAGCTTACAATCTTTTTTGCAGCACTGTACTAAACCGTCTTAGCGGGGTCTTCCTCTTTTTTTCGTTGAATCTTCATTAGATGGTCAGCTAACAGTAACAACAAGTGTACAACATGTGCTTGGTTATATAAAATGATAAATAGGTACAATTCCCTTGTCTTTACAATTTCCTTAGCAGATCACCCATGATGCATACTACTTTCTGGTTTTATGCTTACTCAATAATAAAACTTCTATTTTTGTGAAGAGTTTATATGAGCTGGCAAGAGACTTTGTTTTTAATTATTCTTCACCAACAATGCCCAGAGCAGACAAATATTTGAATGGTCAGCCCTAAGTGCACATTTCCAGTTGAGGTTGAACAAGGTAACATTCAGCTTTCTTGTTCAATTCTCATACTGAAGACAACATTGTTGTAACAACTGTTGTTGTTGTGTATCGTCGAGTCAAAACTGACTCATAGCTGACACTCCAGCAAGTTTTCAGAGATAGTAAATTGCATGGGAGGAGATTATATATCCTTCTCCCACAAAGTAGATGGTGGATTCAAACCACATGCCTTTGGGATTGCAGTGCAGAACACACTATTTAGAGTTTCTAAATGCAAGAAGGCTGTGATATGTTGTCATAGATTAAATTGAATTCTCAAAAAATATATTTCAACTTAGTTGGACTGTCATTTTCAATGGTTTGGCAAATACATAATGATATGATCAGTCAGTTGCTAGTTTAAGGATTAGAGTAGAATGCAATACTCTTACTCAGGGTATAGCCATCAGGTGTAGCCTTTTTTACCTTTTATTGAACAAGTTACAGAAGCAAGCAACAAAGGAGGGACCTCAGTACCACCAAGAAAGAAGAACTCTGAGTACAGAATATACTTTGGACCTGAGGTCTCTGTGCTGAGAACTTTCTACACCCAGGAGGGAAAAAAATGGAAAGACACACAAAGATCTCCAAGGAAACACAGGTACACCGATGTTGAAAGGAAACAAAGGCCTTTTCTCAGAGTTAACAAATTGAAACGTTCCCCTAGTGCTAGCATCTTGAATTTGGACTTCTAGCCTTTTAAACTATGAAAGAATAAATTTCTGTTTGTGATATTTATATTACAGGAGCATTAGATAATCAAGACACACACCATCAAAAAAGAATTTTTAAGATAAGTTTTGTTTAGACACATGCTGTCAATTCAAAATTAGTGAAGCAAAAATAAGTACATTGATTGATGAAAATATGACCAGAAATAATCTTAGAAACCTTCACTTTTCAGGGTAAGCATCAGGCTCAGGATATACTGTGGTAGTTCCAGAAAGATATGTAACTAGATTAAGTCTTACCACCTTAGCCCCAAAAGTAAATTCTAGTCAGGAAAACTCTACTTTTAATGAGATAAATGGATAGCTGAGCAAGTATATTCATAGTAGCACTATTTATATTCATTGAGAAAAAGCTCTAACTATCCCTTAGTAAGATGTTGTTGTTGATTGCCATAGAGTCAAGCATGACTCATAGTGACCCTATGAACAAAAGGCCTGAAGCCTTTCTATAACTATCAATAGTTATCAAAGTTCATAGAGTTCCCAAAGGCATGCTGTTTAGGAAGTGAATGCCACGCTTGCTACCATTTTAATTATTATATATTTATATAAATAGTGTGCATAAAATAAAAATAATATGAATACACACTTTGTAGAGCTAAAAACACAGGCTACAACACTATTATTCATTATATAAACACTATAAACTAATTTATGTTAAATTACATTCATAGTTGTTGTTGTTGTGTACCATAGAGTCAGAAATGACCCATAGCAGACCCTTTGGTAGGTTTTTAGAGGGAGACTGCCCACTTAAAATCATTAGAAAGTTTTAAATGTAAAATTATTAAATCTAAAAAGAAATCAAATAAAATTGAGTACATTTTTACATTTACAATCTATTTTCTGAGCACAACTGGGCTCCATAGAATTTTCAACAGGAATAGTTAGACAAGTCATTATTCCTAGGTCCTTTCAGTTAGTAGTCAAGTCTTTAACCATCTGCACTGCTTAAATATGCCATGTATTCAGTATATGTAAATAAATATGTGCACATATTAAAAGACATGTAATATTATACACACAAGGTCCACCAAAGTAAATAGTTTTTATCTCAGGGATGAGATTAGAAGTGAATTTCATGTACTGCTTTATGATGTTTTTGTAGGGTTAGATTTTTTACAGTGAGAGTATAGAATCTAAGCTCTATGATTTCAAAACTTCATCTGTTTTGTCTACTGTGTATCTCTGCACCTAGAAAATACTTGGTGCAATGAAATTTACTCAGTAAATATATGGTTAATTAAAGCATTATTTTGAGATCTTAAAAAATCTCTAATAATTCATTTTATTTAAATAATTTCTTAACTTAAAAGTATAGAAATTTTAAGTAACTAGCCTTATTTCTTTAAAATACCATGCTTACCTGATATTTTCTGGGAGGATTATTGAAACTATTTAAATGGAAATCTTCTGAGCTTCTTATACTAGATTGCTTACTGTGTCCAAGCTGCAATTTAAGAAGAATTACAAATTATTTATTATTTAATAATAACTTCAAGTAATGCAATAATATTATTTATTAGTATTATACATAAAGCTAATATGTATATTCTCATTCTCAATATACTTTCATTTTAGCTTAATTTAGGGTGCTCTCATAGTTTAGTCTGTTGAGAGTTGCAATGTTAACCCTCAGGCCACACTTCTCTGGAATTCTTAATCCAACAGATAATCTGAGGAGCAAAGATGAGCAACCTCCTCCTGTTCCATTTTCAGCCTTGGAAATCCAATGGACAATCTTCTCCTTTGGGTTTACATCTCTTATTTCTGGCAGCAATGAGTTTTAGTTAGTCTCATGTCAAATGAGTGGCACTTCAAGTGTGTTTAATTTTTCAGTGGCTATTAGAAGTTGTCTAAGGACTTTCTAAGGAGTTGTGGTGGCCCAATGGGTATGGAATTGTGCTGCCAACTCAAAGGCAGACATTTGAATCTACTAGCTCTCAGAGGGAGAAAGATGGACAATCTCCTCCCATGCGATTACAGTCTCTGAAAATCTGCTGGCAGGACAGTTATGAGTTGCTTCTGACTTGGCCTCAATGAGTGAGTGAAGGAGTTTCTTGAGATTTGTAGCCTTCAATTTTATTGGTATGAAAGTTACGCTTTGTGTTTCCCAAAGGTAGAAGGTAAAAGAAGAGGGAGAAGGTGGTGATTTCAGAAGTACTTTTGATGAGTACGCAATGTGCCAGTAAATGATTGATTAAAACATTCACACCTACAGTAGTCTCTCAAAGAAATACTAAATAAGAATATATTGTAAGTTGGAATGCAAACACCAATAAGAGACAAATTAATCTGGTGTTTAAAGATCAATACAGGAATCTGTCTGGGCAACCTTTTCCACGTATTACATATGCCTGAACAAACAAAATATTAAAGAATCTCAATAAAAGCAATAACATAGCAGGCTAGTGTTCTAAGAGGAAATGAAAATTACTTTCTAAAAGGAAAAAATAGTTTTACAAAGAAGTAGTAAAAGAATCTGTTCGGGGCAGGAGTCAGGGTAAGGGCAGTTCCAAAACTGCTTTTGGTGCAAAGACATCTGTTATTGTTAACTGCTGTTGAGTCAATTCCGACTAATGATGGCCCTAAATGTGCAGAGTGTTGTTAGATTAGGTGCTGTTGAGTCGAGTATGACTCGTAGCAACACTATGAACAAAAGATCTGAACCCGGTTCTATCCTGCACCATTCTTAGACAGAGCCAATTGCAGCAGTTACCATATCAGTCCACCCAGTTAAGGATCTTCCTCTCCTTGACCAACCCTCCATCCTTCCCAGCTTCATGTCTTCTTCAACAAATAGCCCCTCTTAGCAACATGCCTAAAGTATTTAAGAGTAGAACCACTAAAAAGAATTTTCTATGGAACCTGTATGTTGTATTGTGTACCACTGAGGCAGATACAACCCATAGCTGACTCTCCAGAAGATTATCAGAGGTAGTTAATCACACAGGAGGAGATTGCCCATCTTTATCCCATGGAGTAGCTGGTGGATTTGAACCGTGTGCCTTCGGGATTACAGCACAGCTTCTTGCCACTTAGCTACCAGTGCTCTACATATGTATGGAAATTCTATGTTGTTGTGACTGTTATTGTTATATGCTGTCAGTCATCTCCAACTCATAGCAACCCTAAGTAAAACAGCTCTGAAGACCGCCCTCTCCTGAGCCAATCTCACCGACTCTGACACACCTAGCCCTATTGCCCTTGTTACTATCAATCCGTTTCATCCAGGTTCTTCCTCTCCTGTGCTGTCCCTCCACCCTTCTGAGCATGTTATCCTTCTCCAAGGATTGGTCCCTCCTGGCCACTTGCCCAAAGTATGTGAGACAGAGCTACAAAAATGTCCGAAGTATGTGAAATAGAGCTATAAAATCCTAACCTCCAAGGAATAATTTGGCTTTACCCTCTCCAAGGCAGACTTGCTTGTTTTCTTGGTATTTTCAAAACCCTTCTCCAGCACTTCAATTCAAAGACATCAATTCTTTTTTAGTCATTGTCCAGCTCTCTAATGTGTAGTAAGTAACTGCAAAGACCATGGCCTGGATCAATTTGCCCTTTAGTCTCTAGACTGACGTCGCTGCTTCTCTGTTCTCTGGAGAGGACCCAGATAGCAGATTTTCCCAATACAATTTGTCTTTTTATTTTCTGACTGCTGGTGCCAAGTGTTGATTGTGGAACTAAGCAAGCTGTAATTGTTAACAACCTTCATCTCTCATGGTACTGTCAATTGGCCCAGTGGTGAGAATGTCTGTCATCTTGATATTAAGCTTCAATCCATATTGAAGACTATAGTCCTTAACCTTCTGCAGCCAGCACAGGTCTTCCTCAGCTTCAGCAACAAGGCATAACACAGGTTGTTGATGATTCTTCCTCCAGTGCTGATGCCACATTCCTCCTCATAAAACCCAACCTCCTGAATGAACTGTTCTGCATATAGATTGAAAAGATATAGAGACAGGAAGCATCACTGATGCTCTTCTTTCTTGATTTTGAACCATACAGTATTGCCTTGCTCTGTTCTGAGGACTACTTCCTGGTCTAAGAAATCCTATAGAGCAGATTTACTCTGCCTTAAGGGAGCTTTGGTAGGAATAGTGTTAAGAAGTTGCACTGCTAATCCAAAACCGGACAGTTTGAATCCACCAGCCTTTCTGAAGCTGAAAGGTAGATTATCTCCTCTTGTTAGATTTACAGCTTCAGAAAACCCTCCGGAGTATAAGATATGAGTTTGTTGCAATCAACCTCATCACACCACTCTGTACTACAGGTCCAAGATGACTTAGAATCAACCACAATAGCAATCCCTCCCTAAATCCCATCATTCTAAAGGTCAATGAGGCTCAGTTAAGATCCCTGTTTTAACTTCTTTGTCTTGATGCTTTAAATGGCCACAGGCTGACTTAAAGCAGCTAATTAAAACACTCATTCATTCATTTAACAAGAAATTATTGATTGTCCTTTTCCTAAGGTGCTGTACTGGGGTTTTGGTTTCTAATGAAGAACAAAACAATTAAGGTCTAGCTGAGTTAAAATAATACGGGAACTATGTAAGACTGGTAAGACCTCTAAATACAATATTTTCAAGTTATTGCTTAGACATTTTTTCCCCACATGGAAGTATTTTGTTTTGTCTTTCACTTCCCACTAAAATGTCAGCAAAACTTCCATGTTTTTTGTAATATTAACTTAAAAAACTAAAAAGGATCAAATCGATCATCTGATCTGATTCAACAAGCAATCTCATTTCAGGGCGACACTGGATGATTCAAAATCAAGAAAGGGGTCCGTCAGAGATGCATTTTTTTTCTCCATACCTTTTCAATCTGTATGCAGAACAGATCATCCGAGATGCTGGGCTGTACGAGGAGGAATGTGGCATCAGGATTGGCGGAAGAATCATCAACAACCTGCATTACATTATGTGGGTGACACAACCCTGCCTGCTGAAACTGA
>NW_006399806.1:9043271-9048181 GCF_000299155.1 Elephantulus edwardii | reverse complement strand
ACACCCTCCCTTCTCCATTCCAAACCATGCAATACTCCTCTGCTCCATTCGCATAACAGCCTCCTGGTCAAGGTATAGGTTCCTTACGAGCACAATCCAATGCTCTGGAATTCCCATTCTTCTCAATGTCAACCACTACTTGTCATGATCCACACAAATACCTTTGCATAGTCAATAAAATACAAATAGACATTCTTCTGGTGTTTTTTACTTTCAGCCAGGATCCATCTGATATCAGCAATGATATCCCTGGTGCCACAGCCTCTTCTAAATCCTGCTTGAATTTCTGGCAATTTCCTATCTATGTACTGTTTCAGCCATTTTGAATGATCTATTCTATAGGGGGTCACTATAAGTTGAAATTAAGCTGACAGTGGAATTAGTTTTGGGTTTTGCTTTTGGTTTTCAAAAAGAGCACCTCAAGGGAGCCTGGAGATGCTGATGAAACATTAAGCAAGATGTTTACATTTTTTATATTGTTTTCTGACAGTGAAGGGAATGCTCTAGTTAATGGCTATAATCCTTTATATCTACTTTATTAATTGATGAAATACATATAAACTTCAGCATAGCATTTTCATTAATATAATGGGAATTAAACTATCATGTATTCTTTAAGGAGCTAATTTAAAATGAGAGCCACATTTGAACTCATAGCCACTCCCCAGTTATTCTGCTAAAACAAGGAAAATGAAGACAGATTCAAAATCCGAGGGACAGAATAAGGCAATGGTAACAGTTGTAGACTCTCATTTACAAATCTTTAATCTCATACTCAATATCTCTTAGTCTTTCATTGGTGGACATTGACATACATCCCAAAATGCTCATGGAAATAGAAAAGTGAAAAATTATGCATTTTGGTATTTTCTGAAGGCTGGTTATCAGACTTTTAACAGTCAGATGTACCAACAGCATCAACTAAGATGAATCAAAAAAGTACTGTGTCTATGGATACATTACTTTCTTCCCCTTTAACTTATGATTTCATAATGTGCTACTTCTAGTTGCACAGGTCTTAGTCTAAGTTCTGCTCATGTAGGGGATCTGTGTTTGCTGTTCTGATTTCCTTAAATATTCTTTTCTGGAATTTTGGTCAGTATACCTTGTTGTGTCTCATTCTTCAGATATGGCTCTACTGAGAGGTCTTCCTTCCCAATCAATGTAAAATAGACTTTGTTAGTCTTGAGTAAGAGAGGTCTTTCCTTCATAACTCACATCACAGGTAATAATTTTTATTCAGTGGTTTTATGTCTATTGTCTACATTTTCCTAGTTTCCACACAAGGAGAGATTTGTTTAGTTCATCCCATTTTCCCTAGTGCTAGTACTGTCTGTTGTGTTGTTGTTGTTATGTGTCCTCGAGTCACCTGTGACTCATAGTGACCCTATGTACAATAGCTCTAAATCCCATTCTATCCAGAGCCAATCTCAATATCTTTAACAGACCTACTATTATTTCTCTACTCATTGAGTCAATCCATCTAATCCTTTCTTAGGCAGGTCCTCCACACTAACAAGCATGATATCGTTCTCCAAGTACTGGTCTCTGGTCACTTATCCAAAGTATGTAGACAGAGCTTCAAAATCCTTGCCTCCAGGGAGCAGCCTGGTTTCACCAGGACAGACCTATTTATTCTACTGGCAGTCTACGGTATGTTCAAGACTCTTCTCCAGCACCACAACCCAAAGGTATCATTACTTCTTCTGTCATCCTTAGTCATTGTCCAGCTCTCTGATGCATAGCAATTGCAAAGATCATGGCCTATATCAGGCACACCTTTGTCTCCAGACTCACATAATTTCTCTTCAGTACTCTGGAGAGGTTCCTAACAGCAGATTCAATTCATCTTTTGATTTCCTGACTGTTGGTGCCAAAAGTGTTAACTGTAGAACCAAGCAAGCTGAAGCTGTTAACAATCTCAGTCTCTTCTCTGTGTATCATGAAGCTGCCAATTGGCCCAGTGGTGAGAGTCTTTGTTGCTGAAGGGCTTTGTTTCATTGATAGACACTTTACCATATAGAATGTTTACTATCTGGGATTATGAAAAATTTGTTTGCAGTTTAACCACATGGTAAAGGAATTGTTGAAACATGGGAAATTGATTTGAAGGTTTGAGACAATATTTTACATACCATAAGCCCATAAGAGGTAACAGTGCCGGGAAAGCCAATATTAATTTTAGAATATGTATCACTGGATTTTCCCCACAATGTAAACTCTAAGGTGTCAATTATCACAGCTACCATCTATGTAGACATGCGGTTCAAACCTACCACGTGCTCTATAGCAGAAAGATGAGCAATCTCCTTCTGTGTGGTTTATTTTATTGCCTCTAAAAACCCAATGGAGAGTCAGCTATGGGTCAGTTCCAACCCAATGTATACAACTACCAGCACCATTTATTTACAACTTTAATCCACTGCAACACTATTGAAACTGTGGGCTAGATCATTCTTTACTGTAGAGCTTGTCTTTTGTATCCTAGCATATTTAGCAGAATTTCTGGCCTTTGTTCACTCTTACCAGTAGTACCCCCTACTTTGCCCCAAGTTGTGACAACTGACATTTTCTTCAGATATTTTAAAAAATAGCCTGGGAAGTAAAATGAGTGGTGAACAATTAAAAAGCTGTTTTAGTCATTTATAGTCATAAATGTTAACATTTCTGCCCTATTGCTTTTTAAAAAATTTATTGTTACTTGAGTGAAAGCTTACAAAACATTGTTTTTTTTCAACTAATCATTTATGTAAATTTTATTTTGTATCATCAATCATGATACTCAAAATGTCTGATTATTCATTCATTCCATAATGTTTTCCCTTCACCCATCTTAATACTTGGAAAGGTGGAGAGATAATGAAGGAGAAGACGACCCTCAACCAGGAGGATTGACACAGTGACTGCAGCATTGGGCTTGAGTGTGTCTGAGATTGTGAGCATGACACAGGATAAGAAGATTCTGTAGATTTGGATCTGTTGTTCAAAGGGTCACTATGAGTTGTACTTGAGAGCATCTAACCACAGAACAATAGTGTCTTAAGTGATTGTTTCAGTTCGAATTTTGAAATACTACATTTTAGGTGAAAATATATCATGATTTCCTTTTTTCAGCAAAAACGTCTCATCAGTATCTATACACACAATCTATACACATAAATACACATTGTCATTGTTAAGGGCCACTGAGTTGGTCTGACTCAGTCACCCTATGTACAATGACATTCTACTTTACCAAGAATAATGCCTTTTTCCCAGAGTCTGAACTTTCTTGATAAAAATGTACAAAGTATGTAAGACAAAGCTTCAAAACCTTACACTATGCAAGCATTTTTATACTTGATCCAAGATGATTTTTTTCGTAGTTAATGGTATATTTTATGTTATTATCCAATACTATAATTCAAAGGCAATAATATTTTTTCCATTTCTGTATTAGCATCCAGTTTTCAGATGCTTATGAGGTGACTCAAAATACCATGGTGTGGGTCAGGGCTGCCTATTCATGTTTCAAATCCTTTAGGTCATCTCACTCTTCCAGTCTTTAGTCATTAGTATTTAATGCATCAAATCTATTATTGAGATTCTCTCTAAATTCAGTTAATATAAATCCAAGATTACATTTTAAAAATTTTTTTATTGGTTTGTATATAAGATATAAGTTGTGTTTCATTCCTGTGCATTGTGATTCACACATTTCTTCATTCACATAGCATTTGATGCAATCATTTGTAGACAATGTGATTTAGAAAATCAATCACCATTGCTTTATGCCTACCTTTTTACCCTATCTTTTCTTGTCCATACCATCTGTGCTCTGAACTCAACCATCCTAGTGATTTTTCTTTTTCTCCATCTCCACTCCCTTGTCTGCCACCTCTTCCCCTTTTGGGCTTTTATATACATCTTATTAGTTATTCTTCTATATTTACAACAATGGTCTCATGCAGTATTTGTCCTTATGAGATTGAGTAAGTTCACTTACCTTAATGCTCTCTAGATTCTCCCATGTTATACAGCATTTTACAAAATTGTTCCACCTTAATGCTGCATGTTATAGTTGTTATTAAATGCCATCGAGTCGCAGGCGACTCACAGCGACCATATGAAGGAGAGTCCTTGACGCTTGGGTGCCTTTCATCCTCTCTCCAGGTTCATAGGGTTTCCAGAGGCACGCTATTATGGAAGTGGATGCCACTCCTCCTTCCACACTTAATGCTGCATAGCATTCCATTTTGTGAATGTACCTTAATTTCTCAATTCATTTGTTGATGGACATTTTCTTGCTATTGTGAATAACCCTGCTATGAGCATAGATGTGCAAATCTCCATTTGTGTCTCAGTTCAATTTTCCTTGGGATACATTCCCAGCAGTGGAATAGTGGGCTCATATGTTCAGCTTTCAAAGAAAATAGTGGGATCATATGTTCAGCTTTTTGAGGAAATGCCTTCCAGAGTGGCTGAACCACTCTACAATTCCACCAGTGGTGCACAAGAGTTCCAATCTCCCCTCATCTTCTCCAATATTTATTTCTTGCTGATCTGATAAACTTGTTACTACCATTATGGTGACATTGTATCTCATTGTGGCTTTGATTGGCATCTCTCTTATTGCCAGTGATTTTGAACATTTTTTCATGTATCTCTTGGACATTTGAATGTCATCCTCTGCGATGTCTTTCACTTATTTTGTAATCACTCTCTTTAGTTATTATTCTCTTTCTTGTGGAGGCCCTGTAATAATTGGTGAACTTTTGTCATGAAAACCTTGTCAATTTTTTTTCCCCAGTCAGTAAGTTTTCTTTTCACTCTATTGGAAAAGTATTTGATGCACACAGGGCTATAAATCTTTAGGATATCACATCCATTGATTTTATCCTCTCCTGATTGTGGATTTCTGGCTGTATTTG
>NW_006399806.1:9026254-9039841 GCF_000299155.1 Elephantulus edwardii | reverse complement strand
GTAGTTCTCTGCTGATGTGCTGTTCCAGTCGTTTTTGGATAATCTTCAGTAAAATCTTGCTTGCATGTGAAATCAGTGAGATTGTTCTGTAGTTTCCACACTCTGTTGGGTCGCCTTTCTTTGGGATAGGAACAAATATAGATCTTGTGGATGGCTAATGTAAATGGTATTGCTTTCTTTGTTTCATTTTCCATGTTTTCTTTGCTATGATAGAGAAACCACACTGATTTTTGTAATTTGATCTTATATCTTGCCACTCTACTAAATTGGTCTACTAGGTCTAAGAGTTGCTTTGTTGAGACTTTGGGGTTTTCTTTGTCCATTACCATAGCTGTATGTATATAGCCATAATTTAACCATCTCGTTGCCAAATTGAATGCCTCTTATTTCCTTGTCTTTTAAAAAAATAATTTTAATGAAAGTTTACAGAGACTTTGGATTTCCATCCAATCATTGTTACACTTTTCTCCCTGCCCAACCTAACCCCACCCCCAATTCACTGTCCTCTTTGAAAAGTAAAAGTCTTTCATTGTTATATAATCCCTCCCCTCAAGTTCACTCCATGTGCAGCCTTCATTCTGGACTCCTGTCATGATAATAATACCTAGACCTATATTTCTCTCCTTCTCTTATCTTACTGTCCTAGTAAGTACTTTCAATACAATATTAAATAGGGGAGGTGAAAGTGGGCGTCCTGTCTGGTCCCTGTTCAAAAGGGAAATGACTTTAGTCTTCACTGAGCATGATGTTGGCTCTTGGTTTTGTTTGCTATGGTGAGGAAATTCCCTTCTATTCCTGTTTTGTTGATCATTTTAAACAGGAGAGTATATTGCACTTTGTCTAAGGCCTTTTTCTGCATTAATTGCTAGAATCACATTGTGTTCTTTGCTTTGTTAATATGATGAATTATGTTGATTATTTTTCTTACATTGAATCATGCTTTCATATTTGTTATGAATCTCACCTAGTCATGATGAATTTTTTTAACATATTGTTAGATTCTTTTGGCCAGGATTTTGTTATGTATTTTCACATTTATGATATTGAGAGATGATTTGTTTATTATTTTCTTTTTGGGTAATATCTGCCTAGTTTTTATACTAAGTTTATGCTTACATCATAAAATGACTCTATAAATATTTCTTCTTTTCTGTTTTTTGGAATAATTTAAGTACAATTGGTGATAGTTCACCTCTGAATATTTGGTAGAATTCACTCATGAATCCATTAGGTCAGATGATTTTTTTAGGGTCTTTTTAGAACCTATTCAATGTCTGCTTTTGTGATGAGTCTGTTCAAGTGTTTTACATCTGTCTGTGTATGGTGTGGATTTCTAGGAATTTGTCTATTTCCTCCAAGTTTTCAAACTTATAAGAATATAGGTTTTCACAATATTCCATTATTAATTGATTTTATTTCAGGTGGTTCTGTTGTAATGTCACCTCTTTCATTTTGTATTTGAGTTATTTGTGTCTTTATTTTCTATTGTTAAGTTTTCCAGTTATTTGTCTATTTTATTGACCTTTTCAAAGACCCAACTCCTAGTCTTGTTGATAGTTGCAATTGGTTTTTCTGGTTTTGTACCACTGATTTCAGCCCTTGTCCTTATAATTTCCTTTCTTTCAGAGGCTGTGCTATTAACTTTTTCTATTTGGTGGAGGTAATTCTTTGAATTATTAATTTTGCTTCTTTTTCCTTTTTTATGTTTACTTGTTGTTATGAACTTCCCTGTGAAAATTGCCTTATCTGTTTCCTAGAGGTTTGATATGTTATACTTTCATTTTCATTTGTTTTGAGGAAATTTTTATTTCATTCCCCCCCCACCCCCCACCCCATAACTGAATAAGGAGCTTTGCATTCCATTTAAACTCATCAGCTGATCCCAGGAGAAGGATGGGCACTCTCCTCCTTTGTGATTTATTGCCTCTGGAGCGTCAACTATGGGTTGGTTCCAACTCAAAGACAAACAATAACAACAACAACAACACTGACTAGAGCTGTGTGTGTGTGTGTGTGTGTGTGTGTGTGTGTGTGTGTGTGTTGTGTATCGTTGTGTCAAAATTGACCCATAGCTGACCCTCTGCCAGGTTTTCTGAGGCAGTAAATCGCGTGTGAGGAGACTGCTCATCCCTATCCCATGGAGCGGTTGGTGGATTTAAACTGCATGCCTTTGGGATTGCAGCGCAGCTTCTTAGCTTCCACGGGGGTGGATTTTATTATTTATCCTCTTGTTAATGTCTAGGTTTATGGCATTAGAATCTGAAAAGATACTTTTCAGTATTTTTTTTTAAATCTGTTTGAGTTTGTTGAGGCTTGTTTTGTGTCCTAATATATGATCCATTTTAGAGAATGCACCATGTGCACTTGAAAATAGAGTATATTAAGTTTCAGTTGGGTGTAGTACCATGAATACATGGCTAACTGTGTTGTCTAGTTTTTTTGCATCTTTGACCAGTTTCTTTTGAGCTGACCTACGCTTTAGTGAAATAATGTGTTAAAGTCTTCTACTACTGTTGTGGTGCTGTGTGTTTTGTAGGTCTACCATTTGGTGTGTAGATGTTGACTATCGTTATGTCTTTTTGAACTCTTGTACCTTTAATATTTATACAGTGCCCTTTCTTATTTTCATGGTAGCTTTCATTCTGTTTTTCCAGAGATTAGTATTGCCACCTCTGCTTTTTTGAGGGCCATTTACTTTGAACATTTTTTCCCTAGCCTTTTTCCTCATTTCCTGGATGTGTCTCTTGTAGGCAACATATTGATAGGCTTTGTTTTCTTAATATATTCTGCTACTCTTTTCCTTTTAATTGGTGCATTTAAGCTATTCAAATTGAATGTTATTATTGAGAGGCCAGGTTTTATTGTTGTCATTTTATTGTGTTTCTTTTTCTGTTGTTCTGGTTCATTTTGTCCATCCACTTTTCTTTGTTGTCTGGCTGAAGGATTTATCTTAGTATTTTTTGTACAGTTGGTCTTGTTTCCAGGAATTCCTTAAGTTCCTGATTTTCTGCAAATGACATAACTTCTCCTTCACATTTGATAGATATGGATAGAACAAGATCCTTGGCAGGCATTTGTTCTTTTTCAGACTTTTATGTATGCCATCTCATTGTCTTCTTGCTCATGTGGTTTCTGCTGAAAAATCAGAACTTAATTTATTTGGTGCTCTTTTATACGTGACTCTTTGTTTTTCTCATGCTGCTTTTCATAGCCTAATCTTTGATTTTAGAGAATTTGACCATGATATTTCTTGATGTTTTTCTTTTGCGATCTAGCCTGTTTGGAGTTCACTGAGCTTGAATGTATATTTCCTCATTTTTCATGATACCTGGAAAGTTTCCTTCTAGTACTTCCACGATTTTCTCAGTGTTTTGCCTTCTCCTTTCCTGCTCTGGACATATGTAGTTCCCTTTGATGTTATTCCACAGAATATTTTCTTTATGTTTTTAATTATAGTACATTTCCATTGAGGTTGTTGTCTTCCAGCTCACTGACTCTTTGTTCTATCTCTTCTATTCTGCTTATTTGGTACCTTCAGCATGTTGGGAACTTCTGCCATTTTGGTTTTTATGTTCTGGATTGCATTTTCATGTATTTCTGATATTTCCAGTACTGGATTGTTTGTTCTTTGTCTTGTGATGCTTTTTTTAAAATTCTTGTACTTCTTTAGTTTTAGTTCTTGCTTATATCATTTGCAATTTCTTCAGCAGTGGTTCTTGTTACTCTGAATTGACATATTTCTTTTGGCTCCCTGTCTCTAGGGAATTTGCTTCTGGCTTCCATTGTTTCTTCCAACATTTGTAACTTCTTCAGTAGCTGTTCTTAAAATTCCACATTGATATATTTCTTCTGCCTCATTGTCCCAGAAGTGTTCTTTGGGTCTGCAATATGATCGGTTTTTGTTTTTATTTAAAAAAAAAAAGTTTTGTCTTTTCACTAGGTTTGAAGCTACCAGCCGGATTCTTGACATTTCTGGACAAGTTTTTCTTGGTATGTGTTATGCTGTTTCTATGTGTCTGGGTAAGTTGTTGCCAGTTCTTTATTTTTATGATGCTATTGATTAGATGCAGACTTATAGTGTTCCTTCTATGGGGAGGGTAACTCTCTTTACCAGTAGGAGGTCCTTTCTGCTCCTGTGAAGCAGAAAAACTCACCTTTCCTGAAGTTCTTCAGTTTCTCTCAGGTCTCACAGCCCTGCAGGAATCTCATCTGAGTGGAGTCTATTATCATCCTTACTGGTCTGTGGAATGGCCAGTGACCAGGTTCCCCTGACTGAGGCACTCTATCTGGGGAAGGGCAGTTCCAAAGTTATATTTTGACTCCTGGATATGTTTTCCTTTTCTTCAGCCTCAACTCAGATTTTCCTATGAGCAACCTATAGTCTGTTTTATAGTCAGTCTTGGGATTGTTCTGATTATACTGAATTTCTCCATTGTGTTTTCCCTCAAGTACAGTTGATTTAATTCCTGTGTATTCTATCTGTTTGGATCTATGTGGATAGTTGTCATTCAAGTTGTTGAAAAAAAGATATTTTCAGTGAGCAAGCTGTTGATCTTGCAAAATTTTATCATGTGATCACCTCCGTACTTTCTATTAACAATGCCAAATTATTATTCTTCCTTATTCTTTATTTCCTCTTTTCAAATACTAGTCATAATCATCTCTTTTTAATAATGCTTGATCTATATAGACTACAGAAATGGATAGAAATAATAAATTTCTTCATCTTTGGCATTTGTAGTTTGGTTCATAAATTTCAATAACAGTCATGTCAGTCTTCCTTGTAGGTCTGTGGATACTGTACTATCACTGACAGCACTGTGCCTTAGGATAGATATTGAAATTTTCTTCTTGGCAATGAATGTGATACTGTTTTTCTTCAATTTTTCATTCTTGGTATGGTAAATCATATGACTGGCTGATTAAAATACGGATTCCATTTAAGTAAGTTCAATAATTCTTAAGAGAGTGCTCTTTATGCATTCTATTCCACTTTTTTTTTAAACTTTCAATCTTCCTGGATTACACTTCATACATTCCACATTCTGATTACTAATGGATGTTTGAAATTGTTTCTTTTCATTTGGAGTCATGCTACACCAGCAAATGAAAGTCTCTCAAACCTTACTCTGTCCACATTATCTACTTTGAGAAAATGGCTCTTCTTTGGTAGTTTGCATGTCTTTCAGCCTGAGGAGCCCATCTTCCAACACTACATCAAAGAGTGTACCACTGCTGTTCATAAATTCCATTGACCAATTTTTTAAGAAGTCACTTCCCAAGCCTGTCTTTCTATTCTGTCCTCCTATAAAAGCTCCACTGAGACTTGTCTATGATGGGTGTCCTTGCTTGTATTTGAAATATCAATATTATAGCTTTCAGCAACACAGCAACATGCAAGCCAAAATAGTGAGACAAACAGACAAGTAGTGGGTTTAATATATAGTAGTTAATGTAATATACATTTGTTAAAATAGAAGTAAAAAAAATAGTGTGCCTAAAGGGAAACTTACCCAATGATGCAAGGAAGCATTATTATCATGTGGTGGCAGAAAATTCTAAATTGTCATTGCTTTTGTAAACAGCTATTAAAACCATCTAAGAATTGGAAACTCCTACTTGTTACACTTATACATAACACAATTTGTAATATTAATAATAGCTAAATCTTAAGTATTAAGATATTTATAGATGTTACTGATATGTAAAATGTGATGGAGTAGTAATGGGGCAGCTTTTTTAGTGAAATCAGGAGGAATTAGTTATAAGCTTTGTTCCTGATTAGTACATATTAATAGGTAACATAACCAATTCTGCATGCACTGTTTTCTATCTTTGTCAACAAAATTCAGTTCTTACTAGAAATTCTTCTATAGTATTCAGCATGCTGCTTTTCAAAAAATTATTCTTTTCCACTACATTTTCCATATTCTTTGTGTTTCCTTTTATGATTTTTAGTAATTGGTTTGCAATTACCATTTTGTCATCTTGCTGTAGCTTTATGTAGGACCAGATTGAGAAACATCAAATAATTAATTGTTAATTTTATTAAGAACATAAGCAAGCTTGCATTTGAAATGTGTTACATTTCCGGCCTAGCAACAGTTCTTGGATTCTTCCTTTACTCACAAGCACTAAGTGGCCTAAAACTAGAGATAAAGCAATGGCTGAAGACATGTTGTACACTGCTTGTAAACTTCTAAATTTGTAATCAAGTAGATATGGATTTTAATTCAGGTTCTTGTCTGGAAATGGGGGGGAAAGACAAATTGGGGAATCTCATTTCCTTTCCATAATCTTCAGATTCTTTATAAGGAAAAATAATACTATTTACTTCACAGAGCTAATGTGAAAATATAGAAATACACTGTGTAGAGTATGTAGCTAGACATGTTGTTGTGTGCCATCGAATCAGAACCGACACATTGCTGACTCTACAGCAGGTTATCAGAGGCATTAAATTGCACAAGAGGAGGCTACCCATTCTTCTCTCACAGTCGCTGTGTACCGTTGAGTCAGAATCAACTCATAGCTGACTCTGCAGCAAGTTTTCAGAGGCAGTTAATTACACTGGAGGAGAGCAGGTGGTAAATTCGAACCATATGCCTTTGGGATTGCAACACAGCATCTTACCACTCGGCTGCCAGAGCTCTAGTAGCTAGGCATGGAGCAGATATTTTACTAGTGGCAATAGCTCTTATTTTTGTACAGAATATTATTTCTTAATGACATGACCAAGTCCATGATGAAGTCATTCAGGAAATTAAATATTCAATTATTCTCATACCTAAATGAGTATTAAAATCTCTAAAGTGATTATTAAAAAACAGGTTTTCAGGTCTCACTGTCAGAGATTTCTAATTCAATAGGTGTAGAGAAGATCTGGAATTTGAATATCACCTGTGAAATAGCTCCAATGACACTGATACAGTTCAAATTACTATTTTATGTGACTGTTTCACCAGATTATTTTTTTAAAATACACTAATAATCCTAATTTAAGACTAAAAGGCATAATTCTTAGATCTAGATTGATTTCTCAAAATATGTACATTTTACTCAATTCAGGACAGAATTGACTGAAAGGGTCAAAATACTTCCTTTAAGGTACACATAAGAGCTCTGGTGATGCAGTGAGTAAAACAGTAGGCTATTAACCCAAAGGTAGGTACTAGTTACACTGCAGGAGAAAAATGAGGCAGTCTGATCATGTAAATGCCTGAAACTGTGTAAGACCATTCGACTCTGTCCTGTATGGTTATTATAAGTCAAAACAGACAACACCAGTGGGTTTGGGTTTCCTTTTTTCTTTGGTTTATGCTCTATATTTCTTGAGAAAGGACACCATGCTTAAAAAAGTAGAGGGTCAGCAAGTCAGAAAATGAAAGGAAAATCTTTAATAATGTGAATTGACAAGGTAACTACGGTAATGGGTTTAAGTACAGCAGAAATTGTAAGGACAAGGAAGGATTATGGGTTATATGTAGGGTTGTTATGAGTCAGAGTCAATTCGATGGCACCAACAATAACAAAATCAACAATAGAACATAAGAACATGTTCTAATATCAGTAGCTTTAAAGTGGTAATCTGGGATGGCATTTAAGGAGTTATTAAAAACATTCACATTACTCTTGGACCTCCAGAAAAAAGGACTGATAGCCCAATTCCAAAATGAGCAAAAGACATGGAAAGACTTTTCACACAGGAAGACATTCAGATGGCTAACAGACACATGCTCAAAATCACTGGTAGTAAGAGAGATGAAAAGCAAAACCACAATGAGATACCATGTCACTCCAGTTACAAGGCAAAGTTTAGCAGGGCAGCAAGTAATAAATGTTGGAGAGGATGTGGAGAGATAGGAACTCTCATAACCTGTTGCAGTGATTGTAAAATGGTGCAACCACTCTGGAAGACAGTTTGGCATTTCCTCAAAAAGTTGAACACAGAAACTCCGTATGACCCAGCTATTCCTTTACTAGGAATATACCCCAAGGAAATTGGAACTGAGACACAAATGAAGATTTGTACACTAATGTTCATAGCAGCATTATTAACCACTACAAGAACATGAAAACAGCCCAAATATCCAATTATAACTGAATGGATAAGAAATTGTGGTACATTTATACAAAGGAATATTATGCAACAGTCAGGAACAACAATTTAAAATAATACTATATAATTTGGAAGAGACCGGAAAGCATTATGCTAAGTGAAATAACTCATCTGTCTCATAAGGACAAATATTGCATAAGACCATCATTGTAAAAATAGAAGGATAACTAGTAAAACATATATGGGTACCCAAAGACGGGAAGGAGTCAGAGTGGAGAGGTGAAGATGGGTAGGGGGGAAACCACAGGGTTGCAGAGTTTAGTAGGTAGAGGAAGGGGGTGAAGGAAATGGGAAGTAGCCAGTAGGGACTTGAAAAGACTGGGTAATGATAGACAAGATCCAATGGTGATTGATTTTATAAAACATAATGCATGAGAATGATTGTATGAAACATAATATGAATGAAGAATAGTGTGCAACACAGTGTTCACTGTGAGCAAACCAAAGTAGTATTTAAAAAATACACATTTAATAAAACATATTGTTGTTATGTGCTGTCTAGTAGATGACTCATAGCAACTCTGTGCACAAAAGCTCTAAAGTCTGCCATATTTTCCACTCTTCCAAGAATTATGTCTTTCTATAAGGACTGGTACCTCCAGGCCACGTGCCCTAAGTATGTGAGTCAGAGCTTCACAACCTTTGCCTCCAAGGAGCAACTTGGTTTCACCCTCTCCAGGACTGACTTGTTTGTTTTCTTTGTGGTTCATGGTATGTTCAATACTCTTCTCCAGCACTACAGCTTAGAGGCCTCAATTCTGCTTCTGTCATCCTTAGTCATTTTCCAGCAGAGTAAGTAATTGAGAATATCATGGCTTGTATCAGGTACACCTTAGTCTCTAGAGAGACCTTGTTGCTATTTAGCACTGCAGAGAGAGATCCTTGACAGCAGACTTTCTCAATGCAATTCATCTTTTGATTTCCTGACTGCTGGTGCCAAGAGTGTTGATTGTGGATACAAGCAAAATTAAAATTTTAACAACCTCAATCTTTTCTCCATTTATCATGATGCTGTCAAGTTGCCCTGTAGTAAGAAACATAGCAGAGATAATTTTAATTTATGCTATCCTTCTATGTTGGCAATCCATAAAGTGAATGCTAACAATTACAAAAGTCAGTGGCCTTCAGTGTTAGGATGGAAGATGGTGACTGGGACTTTGATTTGAAAAGCATTTTTCTATGACTTGTTCAAGTGACTTCTACGGCATGCCTGGAGTAGATGTGGAGGCTGTGGCTATACAACCTAAACACTTTAACCATCAAGGACTCACAGTCTGAGAATAATTGGGTGAAACAAAGTCTCTGTCATCTTAAACTGAGATTTTATGAAAAAGAATGAGAAATAGCTGTATGAACTGGATAAGAAAGAATGCATTATGAGAGCTTGCCTTAGACATATTAGGACCAAACTATTTCCTATAGGAGCTCATCTTAGTAACAATGGGCATATAGAGTTTAAAATACAGATCCTTTAAAGTATACTTTTTTAGGAATAAAATTGAAATATCTAGTAAAAATTTACAGCTCTTATACCACAGGCTAGAATTGCCTCATTGGGTTTTCAAGGCTGTAATCTTTATGGAATCAGTTTGCAACATTTTTCTCCTACAAAGTGGCTGGTGGTTAGCACCTGAGCACTTAAGCATTGTGTCACCAGGGATCTTTAACCAAAAACCAAACTGTTAAATGTGCCTCACGTTTTACTCACTACAAGTTCACCTCACAAGGCAGAATAAAGTAGATACAGATGTTAATTTAATCCTCCAGAAGCCAGATGGCAAGACAGAATCAGGATGAGAGATGAACTGCAGGCTGTGCCTATGAAAATAATGGGAATGGGAGTGTGTAAAACAAAGTCTCCAAGATCTGAGGGCCCTGCTCAACTAAATAGGGTGAGAATGGGGGAAGAAGGTGATGTGAGAAGTCAGCTAGCCCAATGGAAAGCTCAGCACAAAGACTATTGTCCAAAGAGGTTCTTGTGCTGGCAGCATATGTTGCTGTTATGTGCTGTTGAGTTGCTTATGACTCATAGTGACTCTATGTAAAATAGCTCCGAAACATGCTCTATCCTGTGCCAACCTCACTGTCTCTGACTCAATCCATCTCATCAATTGTCTTCTTGCACTGTCCCTCCACCCTTTCAAGCATGATGTCCCTCTCCAAGGACTGGTAACTCCTTGTAACATGTCCAAAGGATGCCAGACAAAGCCTCAGAATCCATGCCTCCAAGGAGTAGCCTGGTTTCACCCTCTACAGGACAAACCCGTTTATTCTCTTAATAGGCCATGGTATATTCAACACTCTTCTCCAGCATCACAGCTCAAAGGCATCAATTTTCCTATTATTCCTAGTCATTGTCTAGCCTTCTGGCAGCATATAGGCATGCCCAATATCTCTGCTAGGTTTAAGGACTTGTTGAGGCCAATTGAAAGAGCTTAGTTTGAAAGCTTTAGGAGGAATCTCAAGAGACACTGCAGCTGGAAGACATCAGTTACCTGTGTTCCTTGAAGCAGGCCCATGCCTTGAAAGGAAATGGATCGGCACACCTCTAGACCTGCCACAACACACAATTACACAAAAAGGTCTACAGATTCTCTAGCTGACATCCAAGACTCTATTTATCACAAATTCCATGACTGGAATAAAATACTGCAGACTTAATATTGTTCTTGGAGTTCATCTTAATGTAGTCTGGAAGCATGTTAGTAGAAAGGGTAAAGTAATCCAAGTGTCATTTGAAATCTATGACATACAGAGATAGGATGGGTGAGTGCTCTACAAGGCTTTGCACTGCTAACCAGAAGGCTGCACTTCTAGTCATTCAAAACTATCAGTTGCTCTGAGTGAGAAAAAAAGGCAGTCACCTCCTGTAAGGATTTACAGCCTTAGAAATCTAATGGAGGGTCACTGTCAGTCAGCCCAGTTCGATGCCCATGAGTGATGCAGAATAATTAAAATACAATTTAAGATTCTCAATTTTTAGCACAAGAGCAACGGCACAGGAAGTCTTATTTGCTGAGGACTGGTGACTTGGCAGCTTAATATCTGGGAACAGACTGTAACCCCTAACTCCCAGCACTGCCAAGCCCTGCAACCCCACCCTTGCCACAGCACTGTGTTCAGGGACACCACCCCACCACCGTCCCACACCCCCACACTTCTGGCACACCCTGGTGGCCTCAGCACAACCCTGCACCCCTGGTGGTGCTCCAGAGCCACTGGAGACTCCTTCACACAGCACAGAGACCTACCAACAACCGTGGACAGTACGATTCTGAGTCAGCACACTAAGACACACCGTGGATCCAGCCATCATCTGAAGCTACCAATCAAGCTGCTATGGGACTGATCTGCCACAAGAAAGGCTGGTAGGATCCTAATGGGGTTTTCTTGGGTACCGTCGATTGTCTGAGAGAGTACCCAAGGGTGAGCCCACTGGTAGGAATTTGGCTGAGCTCTCTTGGGCCACGCCAACTACCCAGGAACAAGCGGGCCAGTGGTAATTTGGCTGAACTTTTGTGGATACTGCAGACCATCCAGAGGCAAGTGGGTTGGTGGGAATGTGACTTTGTCTTATTGAGTTCCCTTGCACCCAGGACCCTTGTTGGGCAGGGCCACTGTGCAAGGGCACCTGTTTGAGCGCCACAGGACAGGGACCAGTGAATGAAAGCCACTGGGAGGGAGACAGACAGCTGGAATTTGAATAGGGACCCCAACTGTAAGTATACCCAGACAACTGAGGTCTGAGTGAGGTCCCCCAAATGGTTCATCTGCCCTTATGATCACCCCACCCATGTGCATTCCCCACCCCATTTGGCTCCACACCTGTGTCTACACGTCTGGTTAATCAACCTGCCTTTAATCCAGAGCACCTTGACCTGTCTTACCTACAACAGGCTGCTCTCACAGGCTCTAAACTGACATTTCCCTGGAGTCAGAAATTCAGAGAAAAACAAAAGTGGAATAGCTACCCAACTGATCTCTAGAGCACTATCTTGAGATCAAGAACATATCAATGTCTCAAAGAAAGCAAGCTGTCCCCACACAATACACAAGCACAAAGCAAGATGTCACCCCAGAGGGTGACACAGTATCAATGGATTTTCTGAAACCAGAAAGTCTGATGGAACTTTCTGACACAGAATTTAAAAGAACAATGATTGAATATTTTCAACCGATGAAAGACAAACTTGAAGAATTAAAGGATGCTACAAGCAAAAACCAGGAGGAACAACAACAACAAAAAAAACACACACACACACAAAAAAAAAAAAACCAAAAAAACCAAAACAACAACAAACAGTCCAGAAGAGTATAGAGAAAACAAGCAAGGCATTAGCAGCACTGGAAAAACAAGAAAACACTATCCAAAATATTTCAGATGCTGTCAACATGATGGAGGGACACATGATCAGAATTGAAGAGATGGAACACAGAACCAGTGAAATAGAAGACAAAATTGTCACCACTGATCTGCTAGCACAAAAAGATGACTCAAAAATGAAGGAAAAAGAAGAAAACCTAAGAATAATGTGGGACACCATCAAAAGAAATAACATGAGCATCATTGGAATCCCAGAACAGGAAGAAGCAAGTAAAGGCACTGAAAAAGTTGTGGAAGAATTACTAGAGGAAAACTTCCCAGGCATAATGAAGAATGAGAGACAATTTATGCAATAAGCTCAGCGAACACCATATAGACTAGACCCCAAAAGAAAAACATCAAGACATATCATAGTTAGTTTTGCCAGAACCAAAGATAAGGAGAGAATACTGAAAGCAGCAATGGAGAAACACAGAGTAACCTATAAGGGAGAGTAGATAAGATTTAAGTGCCGATTTCTCAAAAGAAACCATGCAAGCAAGAAGAGAGTGGAAGGACATATATCCAACACTCAAATAACACAACTGTCAACCAGGAATACTATACCCAGCAAAATTATCCATCAAATATGAAGGAGAGATCAAGATATTCCCAGAAGAGCAGAACCTAAGAGAGTTTGTAAAAAGAAGACCAGCATTGTAGGAAAGACTCAGAGATGTCCTTCTTACAGAGATACCACAGAAAGCATTATGGACCAAAGTAACTAGCAACAACACCAAAAAAGAACTCAACACAATGACAGCAATAAAACCTTGCCTCTCAATAGTCACACTGAATATAAATGGTTTAAATGCACTGCTGAAGAGAAAAAGAGAAGCAGACTGGATAAAAAGCCAAAATTCATCAATTTACAAGATACACACCTGAAAAATGAAGATATAGAGAGACTAAAAATAAAAGGGTGGTGAAAAATATACGAAGCAAATGGCAACCAGAAAAAAGCAGGAGTGTTGTTGTTGTTGTTGTTATGTGCCGTCGAGTCGTCTGCGACTCATAGTGACCCTTTGTACAACAGCCCTAAACTCCGCTCTGTCCTGTGCCAATCGCACTGTCTCTGACACTCCCATCCCAATTATCCCAGTCA
>NW_006399806.1:8967018-9020054 GCF_000299155.1 Elephantulus edwardii | reverse complement strand
GGGCTGGGCATGGAGAAAAGTGCAACAATGAATGAATGGAAATCCAAAATCTCTGTAAATGTTCATTAAAATTACTAAAATTTTAAAAAAAGATTCTCAATTTTTAGAGAAACTTAAAAAGAAAAATAAAATTCTTTGATTCAAGACATACTAATGTTTCTATTGAAAGGAAAAATAAAATTTTGATCTTCCTTGGAATTTTTGTCCCTGGATATTTTCTCAACAATATCTTATTATATATCCATTAGATTTTCAACACGTGTTTTATTTTGTTTACTGGAAGAATACAAAAATCAATCGACACTGATCTAGTTTTGCAAAATTTTCATTGAGATTTTTATTTACAAATAAGAGGAGCACAGTTTTGTTTGGTTTCTATTTGTGTTTTGCTCCAATGGCCTGGTGGTAAGAAGCTCTGCTACAATCCCAAAATCTTGCAGTTCGAATCCACCAGTTGCTCCAAGAGATAACGATGAGCAATCTCTTCTTTCTATTTACTAACTCTGAAAACGTGCTGGAGGCTCAGCTGTGGGTCAACAGCAAACAACAGCATAGTGTTTGTAATTTAGAAGCAACTTACTGTTACTCCCTAAAATCTTGTTGATGGGTTTTACACCTTAATCATCCCAATTCCTGGTGGAGTGTTGGGCTACTACTAATAAAATCATTAGTTTGAATCCATGAGAAACTCCTCAGGAGAAGGATGAGAGGTCTCCTCCCAATAAGATTTACAGTGTAGGAAATCCAAGGCAGAATTTCCATGAATAGCAACTGACTCTGGTTGTTAGGTGCTGTCAAGTATGACTCAAAGCAAACCTATAAACAGTCAACTCAAATCCTTCCCTATCCTGCACCCTTTTCATCATCTCTGGCATACTAGAACCCATTTCTGAAATCATGGTATCAATCTTATTGGGGATCTTTGCTCCTTTGTTGACCCTCCAGCCTTCCAAGCATGATGTCCTCCTCGAAAAAAACTTGACTAGCTACATTTCCAAAGTATGAAAGATGAAATTTAATTATCGTTGCCTTTAAGGAGCACTCTGGCTGCACTTTTTCTAAAGTATAACACTTTTTGTTCTTTTAGAAGTCTTGGGGATATTCAGTACGCTACAACTCCAAGGCATTCATTCTTCTTCTGTCATCCTTATTAATTGTTCAGCTCTCTGACATGTAGCGAGAACCCCTGGACTAAATCAGACCCATTTTTAGTCTCCATCCTGACATCACTGCTCTTCATCATTGTGGAAAAGTCCCAGACAGTTTCCCAATGCAACTCATCTTTTGGTTTCTTGACTGCTGGTACCAGCAGTGTCAATTGTTGATCTAAGCAAGATGAAATCACTAACAGCTTCATTCCTTTCCCCATCTATCATAATTTTGACTGTTGATACTATGCTAAAGCCCTTGTTTTCTTGGTGTTGAGATGTAATCCATATTGAAGGCTGTAGTCCTTGATCTTCTGCAGCAAGCATTTCATATTCTACTCACTTTCAGCAAGCAAGGTTGTATCATCTGCATAACACAGGTTGTTGATTAGTCTTCCTCTGATCCTGATGTAACTTTCTCCTTCATGGAGTCCAGTTTCATGATTTGCTAAACATACACACTGCATAAGTATGGACAAAGGATGACTCAACCCTGATGCATACCCTTCCTGATTTCAAGCCGTGGAGTTTAAGCCTTGCTTAGTTTGCACGAAAGTGTTTTTTTTTTTTTTTTTTATTTAGGTATAGATTTCTCCCAAGCACAATTATGTGTTCTGGTATTCCCATTCTTCTCAGTTTTAGCCATAGTTTAATATTATCCACAGAGTGAAATGGTCTTTGCATAGTCAATAAAACACAAAACAGACTGGTGGTAGTTATGGCTATTTTTGAGATTTTCATCCCTTAATAACAGCTAAACCTTTGACTTCAGTGAAAAGTAGGTGGTCCTGCTTCCATAAAGATTTACAGCTTTGAAAATTTACCTTGTGAGGTAGTTCTACTATGTCCTATGGTGTTGCTATAAATTAGAATTGCCTCAGGGACAATGGCTATTTCATAGATGAGGAAACGGAGGTTCAGAGAATTCAATTAATTTCCAAAAAAGTAGAGATAAGATCAACTCACAATTATCTGAGTTCACTGCTTCCAGCAGTAAATATTGACCAAATATGTTTAATATATTCATGTATTATACTCCTTTGAAAAATTAGAAAAAGTTTTCTGTTGTCAGATAATTGGTAGATCACAAATAGGAAACATGCAGAAAAAGGGAGAGTCCATCCCTTTCAATTATTCAATTAAGAATCAGCTGGTTTTTTTACACCCACCCCAGGATATCTGTGATATTATGAGTATTTAGGCTTTCTATAGGGTGATTGTCATTCTTGAGATTAATAGCTTCTTATTTGTAAGAAAATATAGTTGAGCATATTACTAATTATTGAAAAAAAACTCTCGCGGTATAATTGTGTTTTATTGTTTAATAAATTTGTATGCTTATTAAGATACAGTAATAATATTACTATCTCTACACCCTTTTTCCCCTTAAAAGCACTGCAATGTGTAAAGTACATAGTATGCATAGTAAAACTTGCAATATGGATGATGTCACTGACAGGGTCATAGTGAGATAGCATTTTATGTAGGGCCCAAAGGAGACATACATTAAATATTGATACAAATTGCTTCTAAAAGATCTGGGATTGTGTTTTTCTTGGATTTCCCAGGTCTTCTATTAGTGATGCACTAGATAAGTGGTCTTTTCCATGAAGAGACAGCCAGATACTTTAGGCTTTGTGAACCACATGGCCACTGTTAACGTATTTCTTTATTCTTGTCATTCTTTTTTATCCCTTAGTATATTATTTTAAATATATAAACAAGAGTCCTTGGGTGTTATTGTTAATACAATCAGATACTATGTGAAAGCTTGAAATATATCCAGAGATAATTCCTCGGGAGAAAATCTTAGTGCTGTACTTGTGAAAAACCAGCCACTGAAAACATTATGAACCCAACTCTGCTCTGACGCAAAGACTGACTGTCTCTGAGTCAGAATCAATGCAATAGTGATTTGTTTTAATTGTATGTGATTGGAACACATTGCACAAATGACTGAGGCCAAATAATGTGCCACCAGGGAGAGCTGGATTCAATTGTGACTATATCCACTTAGCTGGAAAATCTGAAGATCATGAAATCATTTCATCTTGCTCCAGTTTTCCTATAATGAACATTATGAATAATTTAACTCAGATAAAACAAATTTGTCAAAATAACCTACCAAATTCTAAAACCTTTTGAGAGAAATACTCTTTCGATAAAAGCTAGTCACATTTCCTCCACTTTTCTTTGCTTGTGACTTTTCTTTATCCCTTGTTCTCATGCTTTCTTCATCCCACAGACACAGAAGCAGTAGTGACACAGAGTTCTTGGATGCCACAAATGGTCAATACTGGACTAGTAGCTGAATGACTGCTAATTTAAATCCAGACAGGAACACGTCAGAAGCAAGGCCTAGTGATCTGCTTCCAAAAGGTCATTAGACATTGGCTCTTATTTCTAGAAGTTCACACATTCATTAGTCATTTAGCTTGTGTTAAGTACAACTTATAGTAACCCTATGAACTCAACAACATTTTATATTATTATTATATTGTTTCTTGTACTCATTTTTTTTCTCTCCATTTGTTCATTTATTATTTGTATCCTCTCTCAGACTTTTGGACCTAGTATTGTTTCTCTACTTTCACTGGATTAACATCACTATCAAATTGTGTGTGGTTATATTCACTCTTTTACTCTCTAGTAATTACAATCTCTTTCTCTCTCTCCTACTCATTGCGATGGAATGAGAACTAACTTACAGCTATGCTTTCACAATCATAAATCACATGAGGACACTGCCACCAGTGCCCCAGTAATTACAATATTGTTGTTGTGTACCACTGAATTAGAACCGGCTTATAGCTGATCAGATCCACTTATAGTGGATCAGATTGGGTTTTCACTCTAGTGGGTTTTCAGAGGTCATAAATTGCACAAGAGGAGATTGCCCATATTTCTCTCATGGAACAGCTGTGGATTCAAATCGCATGCCATTGAATTGACAGCACAACTCCTTACCACTAAGCTGCTAGATCTCCCTAATAATCCCTACTTTGTTACAATTCTTCTTGTCCATATTTCACAAATGGGAAAAGTCATAATGAGACAGCATTTTATGTAAGGCCCAAAGGAGACACACATTACATATTGATAACAATTATTTCTAAAAGCTTTGAATTTGGTTTTTCTTGGATTTCCCAAGTCTTCTATTAATGATGCACTAGATAAGGTGGTCTTTTCTATTAAGAATCAGCCAGATACTTAAGGCTTTGCAAACCACATGGTCTCTGCTACATATTTCATTTTTTCCCCTTTCCATTCTTTTTTATTTTATACTGTTTTGCATACAAAATTTGTATACATTGTCTTTTTCTTTTTTTTTCTTTTTCATTCTTTAAACCGAATTCATCGCTATTCATTTTGACTCATGACACCTGACCCCATGTGTTGTACAATACATCTAAGCCCCACAGCATTTTCTTGGCTATAACATTTACAGAAGCAAATTACAAGATCCTTCTCCTGTAGCTTTCTTGTTGGGTCAAATAACAGTCTTAGGTGAGTCAAAAGTCAAATTCAAACTCAACACAATCTAGAAAATTTCAGCTCACAGAAGAACCTCCACTGCGCTCCTGAGGCTGTAAATCACACCGGGAACAGACTGCTCCTATTTATCCTGCAGCTGGTGGATCTGAATCACCAGAGGGAGCCTTTTAGTTAGCTGCAAAAGACCCTGTGGTCTACTAGGTCACTAGAGCTTCCTTCCTAGGCAAGGGCAAACTGTGTGAATGAAAAAAAAAATTAAAATAAAAAAAAGAATTGACAACAGAAAATACTTTTACGGTCTCAGGCCATAAGTAAACAGTGACCGATTGTCACTGGATGGTAGTTTGGAAGGCCCTGCACTAGTGTTTGCACTCTCCTATCCTCTAGAGTAGAATGTGCTTGTAGCTCTATTGGATGTGTTACTGTTTGTTTCATAAATTCCCCATATCCACACCATTGTCAAATGCAATATAAATTTACCACGTAGTATGAATCACAAATCCAAATATTTTCTGAAAGCTTGCAAGTACTTTGAACATGGTTAAGAAAATAGGAAATAGCAGATCCTTTGGTGAACCAGAGAGTGTAGATTCCTATAAAGGCATTACATTTTTTTAAAAAGTACTGAGCTAGCCAAATAAAACTTTCCTGAGTGGCAGATTCAGTCTGTCATCAACAACTCTTGCATGGCTGCCTTGGAAAACAGGGATTCTTTTCCTCATGCCTACCAGCTATTTGATCCTAAGCCTCTACCACCACATTGCTGGGCCAGAACGAAGACTTCATCAGGCCTCACAGAAGCCACTCACAGGTACGACACAGTGCTATGTCCCACTGCAGCTCTTCTTGCCTAGGACATCCGTTTTGGATGTTGAGGGCTTAGTGGTAAAGAATTGTTCTTCCAACTTAAAGGCACATGGTTTGAATCCACCAGCTACTGCACAGAAGCAAGATGGGAATCTCCTTCTCTGCAGTTGAGGAGGGTGAGCAAGGAGTTGGTTTTGACAACACACACCACAACCAACAATAGTTGCACAGTCGGGTTAAATCAAACCTTTCATCAAACCTTCTCTGATGAGTCTTCTTTACTTTTTCTTCTTTGCCTCAGTTGTGTTATGTTCCATCAAACCATACTCACTGCCTTCCAGCTGGAATTGCCTAAAACATAGCAACTCTTCTATGGTGTTTTTGAGCCTGTAAACCTTGACTGGAGGAGGCTGCCTCCTTTTTTTTCTTTTAGTAATAGATTCTCAGATCTTTAAGTTGTTAAAATCGTGAAGTCCTTTAATGGGCCCATTATCTAGTTCTTTAAATTACTCCTGAACATTCATGCCTTGCTCTAAAGAGATAAGCCTGGTGGCATGCATTACCTCATATTTTCAAATCTTATCTTACCTGTTTTTTGTCAAGTGACAATTTTGGGAGATCTTCATGACTTCCTAAAATTCCAAATTTCTTCTCTTCATTTCTCTTTTGAAGAGAGAGCAAAATGAATACGATTGCACAGTCATTCTTAATTGCAAAACAAATTTCTCTCTCTTTTCCTTCCACATTCCCCAGTAAGTTTTCATGAAGGAAGCATTTTCTGCACCTTTGGCAAGCTCTTGGGGATTTCTGCTGCACGGTAAGTGCTCTCAGGTGATAATGCTAATTGGACCTCTATACTACACATCGAGTTACAGCAACTGAAAGGAAGAAAGCTCCACCACTCAATTAACTGAGTTCTAAAATGACTTATTTAGAATAAATTTGTGGGTAGGCTATTTTTCAAAAATTCCTACATAAAATAATGATACTAAAAGTTATACTTAAAGAATTGAGTGCTGGAGGCTTAGTGCTAAGGAATTATATTTTCAACCCAAAGGCAAGCTCTTCAAATCTGCTCCATGGGAGAAAGATGGGTGGTCTCTTCCCATGTGATTTACTGTTTCTGATAACTGGAGGATGAGCTGGTTCCTATCTGAAAATATATAACAACAATAATAGCATGACTAAAGAAGACTTTTGGAATTCTCAAAGAATTTTTAGATATTTACTCGGTCTTTAAGATGCATGTATAAATGCTATTCTCATAGGGCAGTTAAGGAAATCAAGGATCTAAGTGTCAATTATTTACTTTAGGTTCCTAAGTAATAAATGAAAAGCAGCCAGATCTAAAACACATTTCTCTTTTATTTTTATGATATTATTGTTAGGTGTATCAAATTGACTCCAAAATCTATCTACTGCATGTACCACTGAACAAAGGACAATCTTAGAACTGCAAATCTTTTACAATCATTAAGCTCACCTGTCCATCTAATGCTGTTGTTCTTAGTTATCGTCAAGTCAGAACCAACTCATCGTTGACCCTCCAGCAGGTTTTCAGAGGCAGTAAATCGCACAGAAGTAGATTGCCATCTTTCACCCACAGAGCAGCTGGTAGATTGGAACTGTCTGCCTTTGTCTGGCAGTGCAATTCCTTATCACTAAGTCCACTAGAGCTAGAACAATCCAAAACTTTGTCTGTCACCCAGCATTGTGTCTGATTATATGGTGGAGCTATTTTTTTTTAAGGCAGTCCACCATTTTGTTAGATCTTGTAGTAAGTATGTTCTTACACAGAACTAGAATAGAAATATTTGTAATTTTCGCCCACTGTCTCTTATCCCATTTAAAGTGTATGCCCATACTTAAAGGCAGAAAATATATCATGTTTCTCTTCCATCTCCTTTCTTCAAATACAACTGTCAGCTCCTTCAATTCCTCCTCAGAGGACACCATGTTCACACCCAATTCATGCTGGTCTTCCTTTTCTGGAAGCGTCTGTTACCTCACTGATCTTCCATGATGCAGTGTTCTTCCCAGCAGAGTTTTTTGCATAGAGTTGTTGTTAGGTGTTATTGAATCCATTTTGACTAAGACTCTAGGTGGCAGAGTAGAGTCTATAGGATACTGTAGATTGTAAACTTTATGGGAGAAGATGGTCAGATTCATCTTCTGCTGAGCCACTAAGTGGGTTCGAACCACTAGCCTTTCAGTTAATAACTGAATATTTAACCACTGCACCATCAGGGCTCTTTAAATCTCCTATCACACACAGCACTGCACTTGTATTCTGAGCATATTGTGATAATCCCGCCCCCTCAATCAAGCACCATCTCCACACACACACCCCCTTTTATTGCTTCTTGACATTGCATTGTCTCATGTGTTACTCCTTTGAGGTAATGTCCCTGATCTTTCTTGAACTACTGACTGACAAACCTGGTCTTGTCTCTGTGCACGTGAGCAATACTGGAGATTTTAGGAACATTATACTTTAAATTTCAAAGTTACATAAGGATCTGCTGAGTTCCTCTGAATCATAACCAGGCACTGATGCTTAACCTTGCTGTGTAAATTGAAGGTGAAGTGAGGAAAACAGCAAACAAAGGGACCTGGACTAGCTATATTTTTCAGTACCAACCCAAGTATACCTGTAGAATATTTTTTTTTATTTCACAGATTTTTGTTCAAGAATAGAACAAAAATAATATCAAAAAAAGATTAAATAAAAAAATTTCAATGTATACATGTTTGACAAATACAAGCAAGGATATCATGCTGAAATAGTGATGGCATCTGAGAATAGGTAGATATATCATTGCAAACTATATTTGTAAAGGGATATGACACAATTGTTACAGTGGATACACAGTCCTGTGTTTAAAAATATAATTCACTATGACAATAATCTGGAACAAGCCTTTTTGGATGGGCTTGGAGGAGGAGGAAGAAAATGTGCAACAAAAGAAAAAAGAAATAAAAATAAAAAAATAAGTATTAAAAATGTATATATAATTCACCAAGTACCTTGTTCATTTCTGCATCCTCCTGGAAACCTTTTTTATGATCTTGAAATAGTTCAGAAATCCATTGTTTAAGCTTCAGTAAGAGATAAAACAGGGACTTTGGACTTGGCATCAGGTTGAAGGGAACAGGTAATGTTCTTCCTTCCTCAAAATAGGAAAACCAGAGTTTGGCCCTTGCAAATTTCCACTCCACGTCCGCATCATCCTGTACAAACACACAGTAAGTCAGCAAAGACATGCGTCAGCTGAATAACTTAAGATGCTACTGACATTGTGCAGCTAGATGGGAGTAATGGAGGCAGCAATCACTCTGCTAATGTTCTTCTCACACACATGTCCCTGAAACTCTCTAAAATTTTTTCAGATTTACAGGCTACAGTTCTCAAAACTTGACTATGTTGTAAATACTCAGACAGATATAAACGTATTTTTTTTAACATCTAAAAAAAAAATACAGTACAAACTTATTCTATTAATCTGGCAAAGGTCACTTATCAATGAATTCGAGACACAGGCCAAAATCTCTGGCATAAGAACTTAAAAATATTACTCCCAATTTTTGAAGGGCCAATTTTGATCATTAACTAAAAGGAATTTTTCCAGCAGTTCGAATCCACCAGTGGCTCTGAGGGAGAAAGCTGGGCAGTCGTCTCTTGTGTATTTTTTACCGTCTCAGAAGTTAGTTCTCAGAGTTGGTTCTGACTTGACAACAATGAGTCTGAGCTTGAGTCTAAACAGATTTGGAAAAGAGTGTAACTTTTAAGGACTAATTTTTTGTATAAAATGAAAAACTCATGCTGGCATTGTATTTATAGTTTTCTTTCTTTTTAAAAATTGAATAGATATTTCTACCTTACTGACCCACTTCATCAACTTTGCATATGCAAGTAGAGATTTAAAATTTTCTGATCAAACAAATACACAAAACAAAAAGAACAAAGGACAGAAGTCCACCCATTCTTTTATCCTATAGTTGAGCTGATCCCTTAAATAATTTTAAAATGTACAGAGATGTGTATTTAGTTACTATACCTCAATTTCCTGGAAAGAACTGTTGATCATTGCAATTAACATATTTAGCAAAACAATGACCATTGTAACATTATAGACTCCATAAAGTACATAACCAATGTTTTCAATAAATTTGTGATTATAGTTGATGACCACTGATTTCACTTCAGAAAGTCCAAATATCGCCCAGAACAGTGTCTTAAAACTCTCCTCAACTCTGGAGAAAAAGAAAACAAAGGAAATAAGAAGTATAAATGAATGTAAACATTACTATAATAAAATTGAGCTTATTTAGGGTCCTTGTTAATTAATAGGCATACACTGAGTAATCATTCTTTTTTTATGGATTGTTATAAGGATATGTGCATATGAAGCAAAAATCTCAACATAAGGCATATAATAAGCACTCAATAAATGCTAGAACCATGATGCATTACCAGAGATATTGATATTTACATAAACTATACTTTTGGCAAGGTGGTTGTTGCTGTGTACCGTTGAGTTGGAAGCGACTCATAGCTGAACCTCTGGTGGGTTTTTATAGGCAGTTCCGGAGGAGACGGCCCTTTTTTCTCCCATGGAGCAACTGTGTGCCTTCGGTGTTGCAGCATTAGGCCACAGAACTCCCTAATCAAATGTATTACTTAATAAAAACACTACAATTAGTTCTTGTTGTTTTTGAGGACTGTCAATTTGGAACTGTTTCACAGCTGACCATTCAGCAAGGTTTCAGAGGTACACAGGAAGAGATTGCCCATCTTTCTCTCATGGAGCAGCTGATGGATTGGAACCAGAAACATTTAGGTTGTCAGTGCAAATTCTTACTAATAAGCCCCTATAAAGTCCCTTTTATTTCCCCTAATTATTGCTGTTAATTACTATCAAGTTGATTCTGACTCATATGTGCAAGATTAAAATTGCTGATAGGGTTTCAAGTCTGTGACCTTTCAAGAGAGGTGTCTAAGCTTCATCTCTGTAGCCTCTCATTTATACTTCCACTCATGTCTAATAACTATATTAAAACAGCCTATGTCTTAAGTAGGAAAAAAGAGATACTATTAAAACAGAAAAGTAACCCAAATCATTGATGTGTCTTCGGTAATTTCAATGTTCTGGGCAAAATTTTTGATGAGTGTTAGCCTATATTCTTTTAACTCAGGTGACTTCATTTCTCTAACAAACTGAATTTTTAGTGGAACATGAGAAACAAGAGGTTATGCTTCAGTGGATACTTTTCATTGTGATGCTGAAGACATATTTTTTTAAACAATCTATTTCAAGCATACTTCAAAAAAAGGTAATATACCATGGAGAACTTAAATAAAAATTCATGTCACCGTAGAGAACTTGACTTTTTCCAGTGGTAGAATTCAACAGAAGATAATAAGAAAGGTAGCTGTTCTCATACGCAGTGTTTATGTGTATGATGTAGTCGATTGATTTTTCAAAATGGTTTTCCTAGTCAATTGACTTTGACCTCTACTATATGACTGAAGTGGGAGTGGGGGAGGACTATGCTAACTATAAGAATGATGTGAATTGAATTGAGAATCCAGAAATCAGCCCATCCACCTATGGTCAACTGATTTTTGACAAGGAGATGAAATCAGTTAGGTGGGGAAATGACAGCCTTTTTAACAAATGGTGCTGGCAAAATTGGGAAGCTGTATGCAGAAGACTCAAACAAGATCCACACCTCACTCCATATACAAAAACCAACTCAAGGTGGATCATGGACTTAGGACTAAAACCAAGGACTATAAACTTCATTCAAGAAAAACTTGGAAGAACTTTAGTGGTCCTAATCCACAACATAAAAAGTCTTCCAAGTATCCTGGAAAATCTACAACCGGGAGAAGATAAAATAGATGAATGGGACCTTCTAAGAATCAAATCCCTATGCACATCCAAAAACTTCTCCAATAGAGTAAAAAGGGAAGCCACAGACCGGGGAAAAAATATTTGGTAATGACATGTCAGATAAGGGACTTATATCCGGAATTTATAAAATACTTGAACACCACAATAAGATAAAGGTAAACAATCCATTAGAAAAGTGGGCACAGGATATGAACAGACACTTCACTGAAGAAGACATTCAGATGGCCAACAGGCACATGAAGAAATGTTCAAAGTCCCTAGCCCTAAGAGAGATGCAAATCAAAACAACTATGAGATAACATCTCACCCCAGTAAGAATAGCAAAATAGAACAGCAAGCAACAAATGCTGGCAAGGATGTGGAGAAACTGGAACTCTTATTCACTGTTGGTGGGAATGTAAGATGGTGCAACCATTGTGGAAGGCGGTGTGGCGCTTTCTCAAAAAATTGCAAATAGAGATACCATTTGACCCAGCAATCCCATTACTGGGAATATATACCTCAGAGAGACCATGTCTGCCATCCAAGCAGATATATGCACACTAATGTTTATTGCAGCTTTGTTTACAATAGCAAAGAGTTGGAAGCAGCCTAAGGGAACATCAACAAATAAATGGGTAGAGAAGCTGTGGTATATCCACACAATGGAATACTACGCAGCATTAAAAACCAAGGAACTCATGCAATATTATTCAAAGTGGGTGACCCTGGAGGACATTATGCTGAGTGAAATATCTCAGTCACAAAGAGACAAATATTGCATGGTGCCACTGTTGTAGAATGGGTCTGACATCAGGGTGGGGGTATGACAGAAAAAACTGGATAAATTGTGTATGTTGTGTTGAAACAGATGAGGGAAAGAACAGATTGGAAGTGATATATGATTGAGTATTGCGGTTGGCACAGGAGTCCAGAATTAAGGTTGCATAGAGAAGTGTACTCGGGGTGGGGGGTGCGGGGGAAGGGACATGGGAATTGTATACTAATGAAGGAATTTTATTTTCTCTTCGGAGGGGGAAGCGAGCTGGTGGGGAGGGTTGGGCAGGGAGAAAAGTGTGGCAATGAATGAATGGAAATCCAAAACCTCTGTAAATGTCTATTAAAATTAATAATAATGAATTCCTGTGCTAACCATAATACTCAATCATATATCACTTCTAATCTGGTCTTTCCCTCATCTGTTTCAATACAATATACATAATTTATCCAGCACAGGAATTCAGAATTAAGGCTGCATAGAGAAGTGTACTCGGGGTGGGGGGTGGGGGGAAGGGACGTGGGGATTGTATACTAATGAAGGAATTTTTTTTTTCTCTCTCTTTGGAGGGGGAAGCGAGCTGGTGGGGAGAGGTGGGCAGGGAAAAAATTGCGGCAATGAATGAATGGAAATCCAAAACCTCTGTATAAAAAAAAATAATAAAAAACCGAAAAAAATTAATAATAATGAAAAAGAAAAGAATGATGTGAATTGCTCCTTTTGTTTGGGTACATGCAAATAGGGTGTGTTGATTGGCAATGAGGGGACTGGTTGGTATTGTCATTGGGTCAGAGTTTAAATTGAGCAGGTTTAGAGGCAGAAAATGGTAATCTAGCTACCAGCAAGAAAGAGTGGAGAGTCCAGTGTGCATTCTTCTAGACCAGAGGTTCCTGTAGAGTCTGACTGGGTCCTACATGAGAACAGCAGCAGCATCAGAGAACCAGAGACTGACGGGAGAGACTGTTGAACTAGGACTGCTGCCTCACATTGCTAACTGAGCCAGAACCAAAGCCAGCCGCCTTTGCCTAAGCTTGTTGGAGGACTGGAGGTGACACCATAATTGGTGGGACTAAGAGCACTTTGTACATACATAGGGTTTTCAGAGGCCTGCTATTTCAGAAGTGGATGGCCATTCCTTCTTCCTAGTCTGTCTTAATGTGAATGTTCAGATTTAGAGAAGCGCCAGACAGACCAGCAAGTTAAACGTATATCCCTTATTGTGGAGTTAACTTTAGTGTCGGTGTTGTCCCTGCCTTTCTCACACGCGTCTTTACCCACTTATTTCCCTGCTCCACCATCCACCAGGATACCCATCCACTTCTACCCTCTCCCTTCACATCTATCTCCCTTTGACCAGCCCTCCATCTAATAACTTATATATGAAGCGTCCATGGCTTCTGTGATTCCAAACACATCAGCTGATGGTAGTTCAATATGTTGGGATCAATGTCTCTGAAGTTTAGTCGTAATGTTTCCCGAGCAAAGGTGATGCATCCTGTAGAACTGATGTGTAGATAGGCTTTTCTGGGCCCGAGGGCGGGAACGAATGTTGCGCGCGGTTTTTGCATCTTCGATTACCTGGGAAGATGGGAGGGGTCTGAGACTGGCCTCTAAGCTACCCAGCTTTCAGCTAGTCGGACGCCTGTACCCTGGAAAGGGTTAAACCGGTGGCTCCTCGGAGGCAAGGATTCTGAGGCTCCGTCTAACATACTTTGGACATGTTGTGAGGAGAGACCGGTCCTTAGAGAGGGGCATCATGCTTGGGAGGGTGGAGGGACAGCGCAGGAGGAGGAAGGCCCTCTATGAGGTGGATTGATTCAGTGACTGGGATAATTGGGATGGGAGTGTCAGAGACAGTGTGATTGGCACAGGACAGAGCGGAGTTTAGGGCTGTTGTACATAGGGTCGCTATGAGTCGCAAGTGACTCGATGGCACATAACAACAACAACGACAAGAGCACTTTAGGGGGTGTGGGTGGCACAGTGTATATAGTTTCACTGCAAACACAAAGGCTTCACTTTTCTAGCAGTTCAAAGCTACACTTCGTTCCTCAGAAGAAAGATGGTCAATCTCTTCCCATGCAATTTTACAGCCTCACAAGCCACGTGGAGGGTTAGTGACGAGTCAGCATGGACTTGATAGCAATAGGTTCAAGAGTTTTAATCCTGCAGGTCAAAGGATTGTCAGGCACAACTTGATTTGTCCTAACTGAAGAATTGCATCCTATTTCCTTCTTGTGTTGTGACCTGTTACCTTCCCTAACAAGTTCCATAATTGTTAAGTACTGTCTATAAGTTCTGTGTGGACATTGCAATGTGTTAGAGGTCCCATAAGCAGAGCACTGAAAGCCTCAGAGTTAGAAGTGATAGAAATAGGTGAAGGAGTATGGGAGCATCTCTGACCTCATAGGAACCGGTTTTGTGTTGTGGATGGGGGCTGCTTCCCTTTGTAAAGTTAGTAGAGGTCAGACACAACTGTCCTGATACTGGCCATACTGTTATTGCACAAGAAGCTGACATGACTCAAGGTAAGAGCTACAGCCAGAGTTATAGGAGCTACAATCACTAGATAAGTTTTTAAGCCCTCACTCTCCCACAAATTAGCTAGCCAACATTTATCAAATTAACTAACTTTTCTGAATTGCAGCCTGCTCTCTTTGTGAAATGGAAATAAGAAAATGATACCTGTGAAGTATCTATCATAGCATAAAACAAACAAAAAAATTGGCACTTTTAGCTCTTTTGAATGATTTTTAAATCATCTAAATTTTCTGGACCAAAAACCCCACCAAACCTAGAGATGAAGTCTTTATCAAACAATTATTTATCCATGGACATATGTGAACATTATAATTATAATTAAAGCTATGACTTATTTAACTTGCATTTAATCTGCTATCACTTTCATGAGGGCACATACGTTGTGAAGGCTTCATTTTGCTTTGCACCACGGTAGTAGGAGTAGAGATTGAACATTCCAATCATAAAGGCCACAAACACCATGATAAATATCACCATGAACTTGAAGATGTCTTTCACTGTTCTTCCAAGTGATATTTGTAGAGGCCCAAAGCTTTCATTTGCTGGTAAAATATAAGCTATCCTGGAGAAACTTAAAACCACAGCAATTGCATAAAGACCTTCAGATATAATTTGAGGATCAGAGGGGTCCCACTTTATCCTGGCTAGGAAAAAAAAGAAACAAAAAAAAAAGTTTTGGTGAGTTTCCGTAAGTTATTTTTAGTCAGGTAAATTTCTTCTGGGTCAGAAATATAATTCCAACTACCATCAAGTTTCTTAATGAAGGTTTCTTTATGAAAGAGTTTCTTAGGTGTCAGGCACACTTGAACTTCTAAATTTATTGAGAAGATAACTTTCTTGTTTGGATAACAATTTTCTATAAGAACATAACATAATATTTATGATCTCAGCCTGTGGACTCATCTAAATATGTAGACATATTTCATTTTATATGTACATATTAGAAGAATGAATGGAAATTATTTAACCTTATTTAACTCTACTTAAAACATCTTAAAAACAAGGTGATACATACCTATACCAATAAGATCTCTTATATACTATAATTAAATAAGACAACCTACATGTAGTGTTTAGAAAGTATTTGACAATTAAAAAATGGTAGCTTGAAATATTCAATCTTGAACAATAATGATAAAAGCAATCTAAGTGATTTTTAGTTCTTAGGTTATCTGTAGCTCTTTAAATATGTGGATCACTTGTGGCTTTTAAACATACTAGAAGCAATATTACTGGTCATTAAAATAATTCTATTTTTATGATAAAATGAAATAATTATTCTGATACGATTATGTTAGGAAATAAAAAATCCATTATGAAGAAAGATATAGAGCAAAAAAATAGGATTATAAATTATATTTGCTTACTTCCTGAGTAATGGAGTTAGATGGAGTTAGAGAAGGATAACAAGAAACTAATAAAAGCAGTTTCCTTTTTCATATTGTTTTGAATGAAATGCTGACTATAAATAGATAACTTTGAGAAATTTAAGCTCTCATGGGAGATAGATGGGAAATCTCCTTCTAGGCAATTTACAGCCTCTACACGCTTAATCAGCTGTGAGTTGGTTTTGACTGGTCAACACTTAACAACTACAACATATTAAAAAACAAAAAGTTAAACTGCTGCCCCAGCTGATAATAGAAAGAGAGCAAAGAAAGAAAAATCTAAAGAGTCAGATGATGACATGAGTTTTGACATTTTTTACTAAACTCCTTTTGTAAAATTTTCAATTAAAAGCTAAACCCTTTAACAAAATAAACAAATATTACCCTACAGTGTGCTGTTAAGTCAACTGCAATTCATGGTGACAATCAAGGGTAGACTAGAAATGCCTCTTTAGGTTACTTGAACTGTAGATTCTTATGGAAGTAGGGCGTGGACTGCCATGTCATTCTCCTGTGAAAAGGCTGTTAGAAACTTCATTCCAAGTTTCTTTGAGAAGAGATTTTCCTTAAGGACAGAACTCATTTTCATCCCTTAGTTATGCCCATCCTGGAGAGGTAGAGTGCTCTAATTCTTAATTAGCATGAATAACTGGGCAAAACATTTTACTTCTCTTAGGTGATGGTTTACCTTTTGCATTATCTTTCTAATTTCTCCACTAGTTCAAAGTCAGGGTAGGAAATGTTGTTTTTCATTAGAGGTCCTCTGAAAGGCAACAATGTCTTGCTTTCACATAGTCTTTACATCTTAAATGGAAATGGTACTCAAATATGAGTTCTTTTTAAAACACAAGATAGGGGGAAATCCTAGATAATTGGAATGTATTGATCCAAGAGATAAAAGAGAGGATTCTTGTGATTAAGAGAAGTTTCTATCCAGTAGAGAAATCAAAGGAAAGAGCATTATTATTCAGACACAGATGCTTAAAAGAAGCTGGAAACTGACCATGAAGCTGGACAGTAATCAAATTATGACTGACATCTGCTGCATAAGGAAATTCTGAATTCTTTATTAACTTAGAGTCTTTGTATACTGTAAACTCACCCAGATTATAGTACTTCACATTGTCTCCCAGTGTAACTTTTGTCAAGTCCTTCAAAGTGTCATTTGCATCAATGATGCTCTGGGCTTTAGAAGCATGCCAAAATGCCATGAATCTTGCAATGAAAGATGCTGCAAAGATTGCTAACATGCCAAAATCAAGCATGTTCCACAATTCAAATAAGTATTCCTTGGGGCCTTGAGTCCAGATTTCTTTGCATTCAGCCCATATCATTCCTGCATTGGAAAAGGTTAGATATATCAATTCCACTTCATTCCAAGTTTAACTCAATGAAACACATTAAATAGGAAAGATCTCAGACTAACATTAAAAATCCTCCAAAATGTGGTTCTAACCAGTTTATCCAACTGAAATTCTTACATTGTCATAAAGTTCATTGTCCATTGTTCAGCTACATCATTGTATTTCCTGAAAGCAGCATCCATGTATATATATCCAAAATAGAAAAAGAAATCATGGGACTTTTACAGATGGAAGGTTATGAAGCTATTTTTTGTTGTTGTTATTGTTGTTGTTGTTATGTGCCATCACATCATCTGTGAGTCATAGTGATCCTATGTACAACAGCTCTGAAGCTTGCCCTATCCTGAGCCTGTCTCACTGACTCTGACATACGTACTCCCATTGCCCCAGTTACTGTATCAATCCATCTTATCCGGGATCTTCCTTTCCTACATTTTCCCTCCATCCTTCTGAACATGATGTCCTTCTCTAAGGACCAGTCCCTCTTGACTATGTGCCCAATGTATGTGAGATAGAGCTTCAAAATCCTAGATTCCAAGGAGAAACTTGGTTTTACCCTCTCCAGGACAGACCTATTTTTTTTCTTGGTGGTCCATGGTATGTTCAAGACTTCTACAGCACCACAATTGAAGGCATCAATTCTTCTTCTGTCATCCTTAGTCATCGTCTGGCTCTCTGATGCATAACAATTACAGTGACTATGGCCTGGATCAGGCACATCTTAGTCTCTAGACTGACATCGTTGCTTCTCAGTACTTTGGAGAGGGCCCTGACAGTAGATTTTCCCAGTGCTATTCGTCCTTTGGCTTTCTGGCTGCCCATACCAAGAATGTTGATTTTGGAGCCAAAAAAGCTGTAATTGTTAACCACCTTAATCTCTTCTCCATCTATCATGAAGCTCCCAAATGGTCCATTGGTGAGAATCTTTGTCTTCTTGATGTTGAGCTTCAATCAACCTGCAGCAAGCACTTCCAGTTCTCCTCAGTTTTGGTAAGCAAAGTTATGTCATCTGCATAATGTAGGTTTTCTATGAGTCTTCCTCCAATCCTGATGATATATTCCTCCACAGAAAGCCCAGCCTCCCAAATGATTTATTCTACATATAATATAAATTGAACAGTCATGGAGACAGGACACATCCCTCATGCACTCCTTTCCTGATTTTTCATCCTTGCATTGTTTCTCTGCTTTGTTCTGAGGACTGCTTCCTGGTCCAAGTATAGCTTTTACACAAGCACAATCAAGTGTTCTGGGATTCCTATTCTCCTCAAGGTTAACCACAATTTGTTGTGATCCACACAGTCAAATGCCTTTGTGTTGGAGAATGTTAGGGAAGAAGGGAGGGTCTCTGGCCTGGACAGATCACCTAGCTCCGGATAAGTGCAAGCCTTTATTATGGGGTAGAGAGAACTCTCCTGTGTTTGGCTGTACCAGCTTGAGAAAGCTTGCCACCTGGGAAGATGGCTGCTGCATCTGTTGAGGTGGAAGTAGTCCGCATGAGGCTGAGGTTCTCCAATCCAATCTGCATGTCCTATGTCTGTAAACCCACCCTATCCAGTCTTCCTGTTTACTTACTTGTATATAAGTGTGCTGCAGCATCCAATAAAATTGAGCTAGATCAACTATCTGAATTGCTCCCAGAGTGGTGTGTCTCCATCGTGCTTACCCCCATCAGGGTGTTGCTGTTCATTGCTAGTGAACGGACAGTGTCACCTTTGCATAGTCAATGAAACACAGATAGACATTCTTGTAGTACTCTTTCCTTTCTGCTAAGATCCATCTGACATTGGCTATAATGTCTCTAGTGCCACAACCTCTTCTAAACTCAGCTTGCATTTCTGGTAGTTCTCTGTTAATGCATAGTTCCAGAAATTTTTATGTAATCTTTTGCAGGATTTTGCTTCTGTGTGATACTAAAGATATTGTTCAATAATTTGCACACTCTGTTTGGTCACCTTTTTTTTTTTTTTTGGAATGGGACTAAATATGGATCTCTTCCAGTCAGTTGGCCAGGTAGTTATCTTCCAGATTTCTTGACACAACCTGAAGAGCATGTCCAGGGCATCATCTGTTTGTTGAACTATGTCAATAGGTATTCTATTAATTACTGGGGCTTTATTTTTTGCCAAGTCCTTCAGAGAAGTCTGAACTTCCTCTTTCATACCATGGCATAATGGCCATGAGACTGAGTCTCATAGACCATGTTGCTATTGTTGCTGCTGTGTGTTGTTGAGTTGGAACCAACACATAGTTGACCCTTCAACAGGTTGTCAGAGACAGTAAATGGCATAGGAAGAGATTTCTCATCTTTTTCCTTCAGAGAAGCTGGTGGATTTAAACCATGTGCTTTTGAGATGGCAATATAGATTCTTAACAGTAGGCCACCAAAGTTCTCTTGTAGATCATAACAATAAGAATTTTAATGGACTATCTGCCTCAGCTCTCTGAGAGCTGAACAATGAATAAGGATGACAGAAAAAGAATTGATGCCTTTGAACTGTGGTGTTGAAAAAGAGTACTAAATATCCATGGACTGTCAAAAGAACAAACAGGTATGTTTGAGAGGAAGATTTTCATTGACATGGATTGACACAGTGACTGCTGCAAGGGGCTCATTGTTATCATTAGGTGTCATTAAGTTGAGTACAACTCATAACAATCCTATGAACAACAGATCTGAACCTTGTCCTATCCTGTGCCATCTTCACAATCTTTGACACACTCCAGACCTTTGCTGCAGTCAATGTATTAATTTGGTTGAAGATCTCTCTCTCCTTCACCATTCTTCCACCTTTCCAAGAATGATGTACTTCTTCAAGGAATAATCTCTCTTAGCAACATGTCTTAAGGATATAAGATGAGGCTTCCTCAATTTTGACTCCAAGAAGCCTTCAGCTACAACTTTTCAAGACATATCTGTTTGTTCTGTTGGCAGTCTGTGGGGTTTTCAATACTCTTCTCCAAGTTCAAAGGCATCAACTCTTCTTCTGTCATCCTTACTCATTGTCCAGCTCTCAGATTCATAGCAAGTGACTGAAAATACCATGGCCTCAATCTGATTCACCTGATACTTGATACTGGTTTGCAATGAGCTCAAGTCTGTAAGAAATAATGATGGCACAGGATAGTTTAGGTTTCAGATCTGTTATTCACAGGGTCACTATGAGTCAGTTGTACTTGACTCAACAGTACCTAATAATAACACAACATTAACAAGAATTCTGGATTCTGACAAGAACTGGTGCCTCTTCCCCGCAACCATGGTTCCCACAGACTGTTCTTAGCACTAAGTGAGATCACCCATTCTTAGAGATCTGAACCTGATTTGATGACTGACTGACTTTGGTTTAAGGACTTCCTGATGACCTTGCCAAACATTCCTTAGGTTGCATGGAGATCTGCCATGCTTCTCCTCAAACTTTCTTCCCTCTCTCTTTCTCTTGGGCTCAGATTTCACATCAGTGTAATATCCTCACAGTCTTCTTTGACTCCTTTCCCATATTTTCTCACAAGCCTTCCCTTAATAATTCTAATGAATCCATTTTGCCATCTGTTTCTTAAAAAATCTAAACTAACACATGTTGGGAAATGTTTAAGTCTTAATGCCAAGAAAAAAAATGAAAATGTTATGTTTTTCTAGTGCATTAAAATAAGCAGTAGGCATTATATTTACAATAAGTAAAAGAGTAGAAAGGTTTATAGGCACAAGTATTCATGCTGCTAAGGGTGACAGGTCAGAGGAGGAAGAAACTCAACAAGATGCACTGACACGGGATGGTGACATTGTGATGGTGCAGAACTGAGTGAGGTTCCCATTAGTTGTTCAAAGGGTCACTATGAGTTATAGTCGACTCAATAGCACCTTACAACAACAGCAATTAGGAAGGATACAGTGGAGACCTGAAAATATGGAGTAATGTTAGGCATGGACAAATAGTGATCAATTTTATAAAACACACCTTATGGAAATAACACGATGAAACACAATGTGAATAGAGGAATGCATGAAATATATAATATATAAATGAAACACAATGCATACAAATTGTGTATACAAACCAATGTTGTTGTTGCTGTTGTTAGGTGCTGTCGAGTCGCTTGCAACTAACAACAGCCCTAAACTCTGTTCTGTCCCATGCCAATCTCATTGTCTCCAACACTCTCATCCTGATTACACTAGTCACTGAATAAATCCATCTCCTAGAGGGACTTGCTCTCCTGCGCTTGCCCTCCACCCTCCCAAGCATGATGCCCTTCTTCAAGGACCGGTCTCTCCTTTCAACATGACAAAAGTATGTCAGGCAAAGCCTCAGAATCCCTGCCTCCAAGGAGCAGCCCAGTTTCACCCTCTCCAAGATGAATCTGTTTTCTTGGCGGTCCATGGTACATTCAATACACTTCTCCGTCACCAAAACTCAAAGGCATAAATTCTCCTTCTATCCTCCCTAGTCATTGTCCAACTCTCTGACACATAACATGTGATTGCAAAGACCATGGCCTGTATCAGACGCACCTTAGTCTCCAGAGAGACACCACTGCTCTTCAGTACTTTAGAGAGGTCTCTAATAGCAGACTTTCCCGTCGCAATACGTCTTTTAATTTCCTGGCTGCTGGTGCCAAGACTGTTGATTGTGGAGCCAAGCAAACTAAAGTTGTTAACAATCTCAATCACTTCACCATGCATCCTGATGCTACCAATTGGTCCAGTGGTGAGAATCTTTGTCTTTTTGACATTGAGCCTCAGTCCATACTGAAGGCTGCAGTCCTTGATCCTCTGCAGCAAGTGCATGAGGTCCTCCTCAGTTTCAGCAAGCAGGGTTGTGTCATCTGCATAACGCAGATTGTTAATAGATCTTTCACCAATCTTGAGGCCGCATTTCTCCTCATAGAGCCCAGCCTCCTGGATAATCTGTTCTGCATACAGGTTGAAAAGGTACGGAGACAGGACACATCCCTGGCATACACCCTTCCCAATTTTGAACCATGCAGTGTTTCCTTGCTCTGTTATGACGACTGCCTCTTGGTCCAAGTATAAGTTTCACATTAGAACAATCAAGTGTTCTGGGATGCCCATTATTCTCAGAGTCAGCCACAGTTTGTTATGATCCACACAGTCAAACGCCTTTGCATAATCAATGAAGCACAGATAGACATTCCTCTGGTACTTCCTGCTTTCAGCCAAGATCCATCTAACATTAGCTACAATATCCCTAGTACCACGACCCCTCTAAACCCAGCCTGGACTTCTGGCAGTTCTCTGCTGATGAGCTGTTCCAGTCATTTTTGGATAATCTTCAGCAGAATCTTGCTTGCATGTAAAATCAACGATATTGTTCTATAGCTTCCACACTCTGTTGGGTCGCCTTTCTTTGGAATGGGAACAAATATGATCTCTTCCAGTCAGCTGGCCAAGTGGTTGTTCTCCAGATTTCTTGACACAACTTAGTGACCACGTCCTGGGCAGCATCTGTTAACTGAAATATGTCAATTGGTATGCCATCTATTCCTGGGGCCTTATTTTTTGCTATTTCCTTCAAAGCAGCTTGAACTTCTTCCTTCATCACCATAGGCTCTTGCTCATATGTTGTTTCATTAAATTCTTCTGTGTCTGCCAATTCCTTTTGATACAATGACTCAGTATATTCTTTCCATCGTCTTTTAATACTTCCTGGATCATTTAATATTCTTCCTAAAGCATCCTTGATTATAGAAACTCGAAGTTTGAATTTGTTCTTCAGTTTCTTGAGCTTAAGAAATGCTGAGCGAGTTCGGCCCTTTTGATTTTCTGACTCCAGCTCCTTGCACATTTCATAAAAATAATTTTTAAAAAACAACCATAGCATTAATAATAGTAATTCCTTGCTGGTAAAATAATAAATACTACAGCAAGTCAAGGGCACATGTTTAACATCAAGTAATCAGAGACTTGTCTCCATTTAATAACTTTTGGATCTTTGGCAAGATATTTAAACATGTTAAAGATATTTAAACATGTTAAACAATTTATAAAATAGCGATGAGAATCATTATACCTGTGTTATAAGGTCATTGTTGTAGTTTTTGTTTATTGCCTTGGAGTCGAGCACGACTCATAGCAACTCTATGAAAAAAAGGCCTGAAGCCCTCTATAACTATCGACATTTATCAAAGTTATCAGAGTTTCCAGAGGTATGTTATTTAGGAAGTGCATGTCACTGCTGCTGCCAAACCTATCATAGTATAGACTTGAAGGAAAGAAAATGTAAAGTTCATAGCACAGGATCTAGGACTTGGAAGAAGAATAACTTTGTTAAACATTTACCACTTTGGCATATAGTTCCTTTCTTAATTTGAAGAATGTCAATTAAAAGCTATTTTTCTCCCTAATATTTTTATGTTTTTCTACACTGTGCTATTGAACCCCTGCTAAGATCCATCTGAAAAAATATTATCTAAATCCCAACAACCAATAGGGGTCTACTTCAACCAAGAAGTGTTTCATGGTTCCCTTGCTGAAATGGAGCGTTCTGGTGACACAGTTTGTAGTGTATTGGTATTGTAACCAATAAGCTGCCAGCTTAAATCCATTAGCTGCTTTGAGAGAAAAAGCAGGGAAGTCTTTTTCCACAAAGACTTAAACCACAAAATTCAACTACACACGTAGGAACAGACTGGACAGCAGTGGGTGTGGTGTATGTTTGATTTTGGTTTTTCCCCTTTTGTGAGGGGTAGCTTAAATTCGTCATATCTATCCTGCAGCATGCAAACATCCTCACATTTGTCATGAACTTCTCCAACAAACTTGCCTTCAATATAAGTAGCTTTGGTATAATTTTCAATGGAGAATGACTAAAAGCATTTTCCTTGCAAACAGGTAGCAAGCAGGTAAGGATGTCCACTCTCACCAATTCTCTTCAGTATTTTATTGGAAGTACTTGCTGGGGCAATACAACAAGAGACGGATATAAAGAGCGTCCAGACAGGCAAAGAGATGGTTAAACTGTTGTTATATGCAGATGATATGATAGTGTACACAGAAAACCCCAAGGAATCGAAAACAACAAAACCCTGTTAGAGCTGATACAGTAATTTAGCAGAGAGGCAGGATATACGATCACTTTCTAAAACTCATGTGGAATTCCTCTACACAAAGAGAACTCAGAGAAGGAAACTAAGAAAGCAATACCATTTACAATAGATAACCACAAATTATGATATTTTGGTGTGAATCTAACTAGAGACACAAAAGACCTGTACAAAGAAAACTACTGAACATTTCTGCGAGACACAATAAAAGACATAAATAAATGGAAAAAAATGTGCCCTGTTCATGGATAATGGATAGGAAGACTCAATTTTGTGAAAATGACAATCCTAAGAGAGGCAATCTACGTGTTCAACACAATTCCAATTGTTTTTGTTGTTGTTATGTGCCATCAGGTCACTTGCGACTCATAGTGACCCTATGTACAAGAGCCCTAAACGCTGCTCTATCCTGTGCCAACCTCACCGTCTCAAACACATTCATTCCCACCACTCTACTCACAGAACTGATCCATCTCATAGTGGGTCTTCCTCTCCTGAACCATCCCTCCACTCTCCCAAACATGATGTCCCTCTCCAAGGACCAGTCCCTCCTTGCAACATGCCCAAAATATGTCAGATGAAGCTTCAGAATCCTTGACTCCAAGGAGCATTCTGGCTTCACCCTCTCCAGGGAAAACCTGTTTTTGCTCCTAGCAGTCCGTGGTATATTCAACACTCTTCTCCAGCACCACAGCTCAAAGGCATCCATTCTCTTTCTATCATCCCTATTCACTGTCCAACTCCCCGATGCATAGCACATAATTGCAAAGACTATAGCCTGGATCAGGCACACCTTAGTTTCCAGCCTGACATCATTGCTCTTCAGTATTCTTGAGAGGTCCTTCACAGCTGACTTTCCCAGTGAAATTCGTCTCCTGATTTCCTGGCTGCTGTTACCAAGAGTGTTGACTGTGGAACCAAGTAAACTAAAACAGATACCAAATTCATTTTTCAAGGAGATTGAAAGGTAAATGAGCAAGTTTATTTGGAGGAGAAAGAGACATTGAATAAGTAAAGCACTTCTGAAAAACAAAAATGAAGTGGGAGACACAGCACTCAATGACCTCGAAATCTACTACACAGTGGTAGTAGCCAAAAGAGCATGGTACAGGTCAAATGACAGGCACATAGACTAATGGACCATGATTGAGAACACAGAAATAGACCTATCTATCTATAGACAACTAATATTCGACAAGTAAATAACACCTATTAAATGGAGAAATGACAACCTCTTCAACAAGTGGTGCAGGCAACACTGATCTATCTGCTCCCTACAAAAAGCTGAAACAAGATCCACATCTCACACTATATACAAAAATAAAATCAAGGCGGATCAGAAATCTGGGAGTAAACCCCAAAACCATAAGTTCATCGAAGATAAATTGGGATCAAGCTTTGAGAACCTAGTTTATAATATAAAGAGACTGCCTAATGCACAATCTGAAGAGGATAAAATTGATGAATAAGACATTCTAAACATTAAAGCCCTGTGTGCATCAGAAACTTTTCCAGCACAGTGAAAAGAAAACCTAAGGAAATGGAGGGGGGGGTGCATTTGGCAATACCATTTCAGACAAGGGTCTCGTATCAAAACTTTATAGAATCCTACAGGGCCTTCACAAGAGAAAGACTGATAAGAAAAAACAGGCAAAAGACATGGAAAGGATTTTCACAAATGAAGATATTTGAATGGCAAACAGCTACATTAAGAAATGCCAAAAACCACTGGCAATAAGAGAGATGCAAATCAAAACCACAATGAGATACCATCTCACTCCAGTAGCAGTGGTAAAGTTTAACAGGACAGCAAGTAATAAATATCGGAGAGGATGTGGCAAGATAGGAACTTTTCTATACTGTTGGTGGGATTGTAAAATCGTACAACCACCCTGGAAGGCTGTTTCGCATTTCTTCAGGAAGCTAAACATAGACATTCCATATGACCCAGCTATTCCACTCTTTATAACATGACTCAAGAGAATGAGAACTGAGGGACAAATGGAGATTGGTACACCAATGTTCACAGCAGAGATATTCATCATCACAAGAACATGGAAACAGCCCAAATGTCCAACCACAACTGAATGAATTGAGAAATTATAGACATTCACACAATGGAATACTACTATACAGTACGCTGGAACAACGATTTTGTAAATCACTACCTAAATTAGGAAGGACAAGAGACTATTACGCTAAGTGAACTAACTCAGTCTCATAAGGACAAATACGTATATGACCATTATTGTATAAATAGAAAACTAGTACAGCATATGTGAGGATCTAAGGGGGGGAACAGGGGAGGAAGGATGGGCATGGAGGGTAATCATGATGGGGGCTGGATTGGGGAGGTGATGGGATCCAGTGACAAGGGCAATGTATACAAATCTTGTTGGTAAATCAGATAAATTTTTTTAAAAGAGATAATTGCAAAAAATTAAAAGAAAAAATATTGAAAAAGAACATTTAAAAAGAAAAAAATGAGTGGCTTTGGTGCTCGCAGAGATTAAGAAAATGTGGGCTCTTGCTTATCAAGACCTGACAATGTGTTTTGTCTCAAAATGAGCATTCAAGGAAGTGCAGCAGCTGTGTTTTTAGAGAAAAACTCATTGCTGCTTTTGAATCATTTAAAGAGTAAACTAGGATTGAATGTATAACAAGAAACTCCATGTGTGTGAAAAGGAAACCTATAGACTGGGAGGACATGTGGCAATATCATCTCAGACAAGGGTCTCATGACTAAAGTTTACAGAATACTACAAGAAAAAGACTGATAACACAATTGCAAAATGGGCAGAAGGCCTGGAAATAATTTTCACAGAGGAAGATATTTGAATGGCCAACAGACACATGAAGAAGTGCTCAAAAGCACTGGCAATAAGAAAGATGCAAATCAAAACCACAATGAGACAACATCTCACCCGAATGGCAGTGGCAATGTTTTGGAGGACATCAAGTAATAAATGTTGGAGGGGAGGAAGAGAGGTGGGAACTCACACACTGTTGGTGGGATTGTAAAATGGTACAATCACTCTAGAAGTCCTCAAAAAGTTGAATATACAAACTCTGTATGACCCAACTATTTCACTACTAGGAATATACTCTGAGGAAATTAGAGCTGAGACACAAATGGAGATTGTACATCAACGTTCGTAGCAGCATTATTCACCATCGCAAGAACATGAAAACAGCTCTAATGTCCCACCACAAACAAGTAGATTGAGAAACTGTAGTGCATTCACACAATGGAATACTATGTAGCACTCAAGAACAACAATTTTATAAAAATACAACATAACTTGGGAGAGAATAGAAAGCATTATGCTGAGTGAATGAACTAATTCAGTCACATATGGACAAATACTGAATAAGACCATTATTGTGAAAATTGAAGGGTAACTAGCAAAAGATGTATTAAGGATCCAAGGGGAGATGGGGTGGAAGCAGAGGGGTGAGGATGGGTAAGGGTAAAATCACAGGGTTGCACAATTTGGTGGGTGGAGGGAAGGGGTTAAGGAAATGGGAAGGATTTGATGAGGACTTGAAAAAGACAGGATAATGATGGGCAAAGTGTCATAGTGATAAATTTTATAAAACACAATGCATGGGAATGACTGTATGAATCAATGTGAATGAAAAATAGTAGGACACACAATACATATGAACATTGTAAGCAAAACACTATAAAATAAAAGTTAAACAATAAAGAAAGCCCATATATGCATATGTCCACCACACACAACCTCCGCACACATGTGACTATGAGAAAATATGAAAAAAACTGAAGGCAGTTTTCATTTGGTGGCCCCTGGGGTTTCAGTAGTCTCTCAGCGGGAAATAGGGATACATTAGGAAACAAGGGGATTAAGCAGATATTTAATATTGCTTGTTGTTGTGTATTGTCAAGCCAGAAACGACCAATAGCTGGACTTGCAGTGGGTTTTCAGAGGGTCTTCAAATGAGAGGAGACTGCTCATCTTTCTCCCATGGAGCAACTGGTGAATTTGAACTACATAGCTTTGCGTGCCCAGTGAAATTCCTTACCTCTAAGACACCAGAGAAGGATGGGCCAGATTAACGGCAAACAACAACCAGCTACCTGAGCTCCAGCCTACTGACTTTCGAAGCATCTTTGTCTTTCAACCTTTAGCCTAATAATAGTCTAGTGGTTTTCGACTCTCTTCCCTTAACCCCTTTCTCTCTTTCTTTAAAGAAGCAAAATTCTTGATAAAAATTATGCCTTACTAAAAACATAAACAATAAAACACTGTGGCCTGTTCTGCCTATAAAGACCCAAAGGCACAACTTGTCTAGCAAGCAGGGACACTTCATGGAGTTCAGCCTCTTCCAGAGGACACCGAGAAATGAAAGGCTTGTGCTTCTCAAGGCTGCTCGCTCCACGCTCCATTGTTACATTCTCAGCGTGCACCCCTTCAAAGTGGTGCTATTTCTTCCCTTTGGAACAGTGGAGAATCAATCTGCTCTCTCTCCCTTTCAATTTCTTGGGGGGGAATAAAGCCACCTGTGTGCTCATTAAATCTATTTATTCTTCTCCAACAGATGTGGGTTTACTGCGAGGTTAATGAAGCTTCCATTGAGGATGCCTCACTTGCACAAGCTTCTTCTAAGGCTCAGTTTGGTTTTCTTTTTCTCTAAACGACACCCTCCAAATAAATAAGCTTCAAGCCTCACAATACACAGACCCCTTCCCACCCCTCCTTCCAGGCTAAGCTTCCCTATCCCCTCAAGTGATTTTCTATGGAGGGGTGAACTAGAATTTCATTTTCACTGTTCCAGTTGATGTTTAGGGGATGCACATTATTTTGTCATTTTCTTGTTTAGCATGTAGCACCCAGAATCAAGAACAGTCTTAAAAATGTGTTTGGTCAAAGGCCCGGGAAATGGGCTAATTACAGCCCTTAAGTGTGCTGTGATAGTCCCTGTTTGTTGAAGAGTCAATCCAGGACTGTGTTTAGTCTCTCAGCAGTTTACATGACGCATTAAAGTAAAAAGTACTTGTTAGGACATTTTCTAGGAGCTCTGGTGACATACTGGTAAGAAGTTGTGCTGTCAACCCAAAGGTTGGCTCTTTGAACCTACAAGTTGCTTTAATGGAGAAGGATGGGCATTTTCCACCCCTGTGATTAGCAGTCTCTGAAAACCAACTGGAAGGTCTGCTGTGAGCTGGTTCCAACTCCGCAACACATAACACCAACAGGGCATTTTCATATGAAGCAGCTTCTGCCAAGGAAATGTGCTTAGGTTCCTCCAATACCACCTCTCCTTGGTTTGGGCTCACCACTGAGCTGGTCAAGATCCCCTTGACTGTTATTTTTTTTAATTCAGCCTTTCAATTTTTGGTCAACTGCAAATTTGATAGATTGACTTTCTATGACCAATATATGAATATCTTTCCTGAAGCCAACATAATACAGCCAACATCTGACCTAAGTGTGTCACTTCTTACTAATATTTCCAAAAGGTATAACAACATTCTTTCAAGAACAACTTCTTCTAAAAGGAAAAAGAAAATTTCCGTGTCAGTACTGAATCAGGGGCCTAACATAAGTTATATGAGAATCAGCCATCTGTTCTGAGCTGTTAACTATTTCCCTTTAAATAAACATTCTGAGATGATCTCTGAAGTCAAATACAAAGGTTAGCAGAATAAGAGTTACAAGGAAAAGAATTTTATTCATAAAATTAAAGATTAATTTAATACATTCAGGGTAGGTTTCTAAGTTTAAAAAAATCTAAAGTTTACTTTTAAAATTGTTTTACTATCATGAGAATAATAAATTATAGTAACAAATGAAATACATTAACTATACATAAGCCACTCATATGTGAAACTTAAATTTTCAAAGTTCCATCTTGTGATCCAAAAAGAGTCTAATCTTGTTTAGTGTATCTTCAGTAGGAAATAATAAAAAGTCATTTATAAACCAGGGCTTCAAACTGGTTGTTCCTGGTTCAGGTATGACAGAGCCCACAAAAGCAGAACAGGACTGAAATGTCTCTTTATACCATAGAATAAGTTTTCTAAGATTGTCCCAGTTTGTCTCTGATGATCCTGTTGGTTTTGGGCTTTACTCCCAGTTCTCTGATCCACCCTGAGTTGATTTTTGTTTATGGTGTAAGATGTGTATCCTATTTCAGCTTTCTATAGGTAGCAGTCCGATTTGCCAGCACCATTTGTTGAAGAGGTTATTTCCCCATTTGATAGGTGTTATTTCCTTGTTGAACATAAATTGAACATAGACAGCTGGGCCCATTTCTGGGTTATCAATTGTGGTCCATTTGTCCATGTGTCTGTCATTGTACCAGCACCTTGCTGTTTTGGTTACTACCACTGGGTTATAGGTTTTGAGGCCAGGGAATGCTAAGCTTCCTACTTCATTTTTGTTTTTCAGAAGTTCTTTGCATATTCAAGGTCTCTTTCCTTTCCAAATAAACATGACTATTTTTCCTTTTTGTTCTCCTTGAAAACTGAATTTTGTATCTGTATTGGGATTGTGTTGAACATGAAGATTGCTTTTGTTAGGATTGTCATTTTCATAAAACTGAGTCTTCCTATCCATCAACAACAACATGTTTCCACAAATGCTGACCTGTTGGATTAAAACCACTGACTTTTTTGGCTAACAGCTAAGCTGTTTAATTACTAAGCCTCAAGAAATCCTTGCTATTGAGTTTATTTTTTCAGAATTATTTGAGTAAATCATCTGTCTCATTTCTATTATAAGGTATATGTTTAACGGATTCTAAAGAGAAATGGTGTAGTGGTTAACACTAAATGCTTTCTCTTTTGGTTTGTTATTGTTGTTAGTTGCACTAAATCCATTTTAACTCTCAGCAATCCCAGTGTGAAGAGAAGAATTCATCTATAGAGTTTTCAAAACTGTGACCTTTGGGGAGCAGATCGCAGGCCAGTCTTAGAAGTAATAACTAGATGAGTTCAAACTGTCCATCTTTTGGCTAGTAGTTAAGCATGTTACAATTTGTGCTAGCTGGGGACTCTAATCTTTCAGGTACTACCTGGGAAATCTAAAGCAAGTTACTTAATTCTCACATGAAACATAAATTTATGATACTATATGTTATATACTAGGAAACAGAAGTAAAAACAAATGACATGACATAAACAATCCCTGAGACATTATCAGCAACCCACAAATGTGAGCTGCTATTTATTTACTTCAGTTTCTATTAAATGTACCATCATGTGGCTGTTTTTAAGTTTTAAATCAAAAACATGAATGGCAGGGTTGTTTTTTTTTACTGATGTGTGGCCTAGTATACTGTCATACTAAGCACTTTATATGTGTTTACTAAGTTAATTCACAAAAACTTCAGTACATTATTATAAGAGACCTCTTGTGGCCTAGTGGCTACCCATGAGACTTACTACCTCTGAAAATCCTCTCAACAGTCAGCTATATGTTGGTTCCAACTCGACAGCCCATAACAGCAATAAGCTTGATTAGTAAGACTCTCCTTTCGGTTTTCTTTCTGGTTTATTCTTGTAAGTGCAAGAAGCACATGGCATGAGGAGACTATGGCTAAAACTGATAGCAAACACAAGGCATGCTTTTAACAACACAAAGAAAATCATGACTTGTGGCGCATTATGGCACGCCGCATACATTAGTATGACTGATGTGTGAAGGAATTAGCGTCATTCACTCCAACTGCTGAGGCTACAAAAAGAAGTGACAGAAAATCAGTCTTTACCTATCACCCAGGATATAATGAGCATCTCCATCCATGAGAAGCAGGATGTTTTCATTCTAAACAGCTGTTTGGCATTATCTGTGCTGGTTTCATTAGGAAGCAGTTTGGTGCCTTCAAATCTGTCAGCTGCATTCATGACCAGCAGTCCCAGAAAAATGGTGAAGGAGGCAGCGTGTGCTACAAACTTCATGAATGGGCCACGCATTATCTTCCCCATCTGCATAAGAAAAATCACCGTTGTTGGGTTCACTTCACAAAACACTCATTCACAAAAATAAGCATCTGCATATTCCTAAAATAAATCTGTATATAAAACTAGATATTTTAAATTTGCCATCACGTTCCTTATCCACCTATACAGCCAAGCTTGCTAGTAATCATGTAAGTTATCTCTCCAATTAAATGATATTTATTGTGTGTGTTGTGAACCATAGAGTCAGAACTGACCCGTAGGTGACCCTCCAGCAGGTTTTCAGAGACAGTTAATCAAACAAGACGAGACTGCCCGTCCCTCTCCCACAGAGCAGCTGGTGGCCTCGAAGTGCATGTCTTCAGGATTGCTAAGCAGCTTCTTGCCACTAGGCCACCAGAGCGATACTGATTACAAAATGCAGGACAATATCAACAACGCTTACAAAAAAGCAAATGAGCACACTTGTCATAAAGTACAGAAGAAACATTAATTTTTAAAAAAATTAAACTACTTCACAAGGTATAGATTTTTTTACTGTTAACCTCATTTTCTTTCATTGAGCCATTGAGTCGAAACCAACTCACAGCTGACCCGTCAGAGGGTTTTTATATCTGTAAATCAAAAGGGAGGAGACTGCCCTTTTTTCTCCCTAAGAGCTGCAGGTAGATTTGAACAGCTGGAGGCTAGGCCTTTGGGTTACAGGGCAACTCCCCATGGTTCTGAGACACTACCAAAGCTCTCCTTTCTTTCATGTACATGGGTACAACTCAGGCTTCAGCTGATTCTGTTGTCCTAGTGATTCTTAAATAGCATAAGATTCATGTGTATTGGAAAAATATTCAGAGATGACACAATTTAAAGTCAAGTATTTTAAGAACAAGTCCTGATTTCATTGCTTTATTATCTGAATGAACTAGAATGAATCAGCCTCATTCTATGAGAATTAGAGTATATAAATTGTAGAAAACATAAAAGATATTGTTATGTATACCACAGGTATACATAAATCTCCAATCAAGCAGAAAACAAACAAAAACCAATGCTGATGCATTTGAGTCAATGTTGACTCATCACGACCTTACTTTTGTTTGACAAAATAATTTCATATTTTCTTATTAATAAGCACAAATGTATATTCCTTTAAAAAGGTTTTATTATTCATTTTAATCCTAAAAGTTGAATATCTACTTGAAAATCTTACTTGGAAACTAAAAGTTAAAACAATGGAAATAGTGTAGTCCATGTTCTCTGTTACTATGACCTTTCTTCATCTATATAGTCTTCAAATGTCATAAAAGTTAAAGCTGGCATATACTGCATTTTTTGGATTCAATCTCTTTGCAGTTGGAACTTAGAATTTTATATTAGTCTTATGCACATACACACATATATGTTGGAATATTCATGTGTATATTCGTGTGTGTGTGTGTGTGCGCACACACACATATTTGGTCTTCTCTAAGTGAAAAAAAAGGTTTAATTTGGGTTCAATCAATGGATTCATCTATTTAGACATGTTACAAAAGCAATTCAGTGTAACTATGCTAGATTTTACTGTTAAAACTTCAATTTAGTGTGAACAATCTTTCCCATTAAAAAACCACAACAAAAAATAAACAAACCCCAAAACCAAAGAAAAAGAAAATAAAACAACAACAGTAGCAAAACATCTATTTCATGTAAAGGAGAGATTTGTTCCAACTCAAAGACACATAACAATAACTATGTATAAAGACTTTCTACATGGTAAGCTACTTAGAAGTGTTCCTATACAGATAAAGCACCAAATATATAGTTTATAAGAAGAAGACAATATACTTTGTGAATTTAAACTCATGTGTTACAAATGTGTGAAAATTGTGTTTAAGGATAGCAAGTGAAGGAACTAATATTAATCCACAGCACATAAACAGGTGGTTCAGCATCCACTTTCACCATATAACTTTAGATATAATGTCAGTCTGTCTTTAAGCAGTATAAGAATTTTGATGGCATAGTGTGTTATATGCTAATTGACTAAATGAAAGGACAGTGTTTTAAGTCCACCAGTATCCCTGTGGCAGAAAGATGGGCAACCGTTTCCCATAAAGATTTCCCACTTTGGAGAGTTGATGGAATGTTGCTATGAGTTAGAACTGACTTGATGGAACTGAAGTTTTTGTATGGGGTGTTTTGTTTTGTTTTGTTTTGGTACTGGAGTTGAAACCTAAGCAGATCCAGAAATGTGACTTCAAGAACATGTAGGCTAAGGCTATTGTCAATGTAGGACATATTTTCATGTTCCTTAAGAGAATTGTGGGTCAATATTTCTCAAACTTGAAAGACTATGTCCATTCATTATTTTCACAAAACCTTGAGAATATGGATTTTACTTTTTAAAAATTGCTCCCTTGGCTCTAATGGGAAGAATCTACTCTCATAGATTCCACTCCTAAAATAAGTTATCTTTCACTAAAGCAAGAGAGCTCTGGTGGTGTAGTTGACAGGGAGTTGCGCTGCCAACCCCAAAGCAGGCCTTTTCTGGAGGTTCAAATCCACCAGGAACTCTGATAAATAAAGATGTGCAATCTCCTCCTGTGTGATTTACAGACTCTGAAAGTCCCTTGGAGTGTCAGCTGCGAGTTGGCCCTGATTTGGGGGCAATGAGTTTGAGGTTTTTTTGTTTTCCCTAAAAATAAGCATTACATACAATTTTACATGGTTGTCCTTTATATGTGTTATAATTTTGGTCATATTAGCTTAAGGAAATACAAACTGAAAATTTCCATCTCAAGTTTTTCTAAATGAGAAATATCTGCTGCTTTCTTGTGATTGTTGTGTACCACTGAGTTGGAACATAGGTGACCCTCCAATGGGTTTTCAGGAGGGGTTAATTGCATGGGAGGAGATTGCCCAACATTCAAATTGCATGCCTTTGTTGTAGCTCAGTTTCTCACCACTAGGTTACCAGAGCAATATAAAAATGCATGCGTAGGTATGTTTAGACAGATAATTGAAAGAAAATATACCTAGTTGTAACTGAGTAGTAAACATCGTAATTGAAATTTTTCTTTCACACACTAACAATCCAATTAGTAATATGAATTTTCCCTCTTGTATTTTTTATAGTAAATCTGTTTTAGTTTATAATATTAAAATCATAAACATATCTATGATTTCCTTGAAAAATTTTTCTTGGAAATGAAATTTTTCTTTGATTACCTGGTTCTGATACGTACAACTGGCTGTAATTTTAGAAGAGATAGTAGCTTGGGTTTTATAGGCATACCTTGCTGCATGGAGCAAACCAGTAAATGATGGCCAAGAAGGGCAGTCCGATGGCAACGGCGAGGACCACAAGAAACTTGACGGCCATGGTCTGCTGCCGCAAACCAGAAAGATTCTCATACCATATGGAGAGAAGCTGCTGTTGGCAGTTTGGATGCGCTACAAACTAGCAAGAAGATGACAAAGTGTTTAGCAGCTTGATTAAAGAAGAGTTCCACATAAACCACTTTTGTGTGTTTTAATGTTTAGCTCTGTGATTTCTCATGGAGAGATACTAGTAGAATTAAAGAACAAACATAAAACATCTAGTTAATATGGGCTTCAAGATGCAGGGATTTCTAAATTGATATTTAACTTGGAAGATCCAATTCATCAAAATTTTTCTATAGGATAAATTGGCTTTCTTTCAAAGCATGGAAACATGCTTGAACTTTAACATTATAAAAAGATTAATTCATATTTTACATAAATGCTTTTATGGTTATATATTATTTTCCTATCTAGCACAGCTCTCAGAATACTATCTTTTCAAATATCACTTTTCTTTCACTGACCTAATCCCATTGATAATATATTTGAATATATATATAGTTCTATTTCTAGCCTATCTTTCTGTTTCATTGATATTTCTTTTTGTTCTTGTGCCACAGGCAGTTTCAATTAAAAATCTTTTACATTCCTTAGTAAAAACATTTTCTCAGATATTTATCTTTTGCAAATAAACTTTGTGCATGAAGGAAGGTTACATTATTTCAGATACAAAAAGCAACACCCCAAATTTAATGCTAAATTAATATACAGGTTATATAAAGAAAAATTATTCTTAACAATGGTTAACTACTGAAAGAATCAAAATGAGGTATAATTTTTATCTTCTTAGAATGTCAAAACTATCAAGTTTTAAAATATCCATTGTGAGCTGAGGAAATATGCCTAGTTAGATATGGTTGACACGCAAGCACAGCGGTACATCTTTTAAAAAATGGACATTTAACAGGTGCATTGGGGAAACAAACTTTTTTAATGTAGTAATTTCATCTAGAAATAAAATTCATGGAAGCAAGCTAAACAAGGATGTCTATTGCAGCATCATCTAATTACTAAAATCTGAAGCAGATAATGTTGGTTTTGTTAGGTGTCATTGAGTCCACTATAATTCATAGTGTTGCTATTAACTGCCCTGTCCTAACCTGTGCCGTTCTCACAATCTGCATCATGCTCAAGCCCATTGTAACAGTCACTGTGTCAATCTCAAGTGAAAAAAAGAGACGCAAGTAAATAATAATCTAATTGATTTAATATAATAATATAACAATGTTATTATCAGTTACTATTGAGTCAACTCTGACTCTATCAATCCCATTGGTTACAGAGTCAACTGCTTCTCAGGATTTAGTTGGCTATAATTTTTTTAAATTTTCTTTATTAGTTTTAATGAAAGTTTACAGAGACTTTGGATTTTCATTCCTTCATTGTTGCACTTTTCTCCCTGGCCACCCCTTCCCCCCAGTTCTCTCTTCTTTTTGAAAAGTAAAAGAAAAATTCTTTCATTGTTATACAGTCTCTGTCCCCAAGTCCACTCCACTATGGAGCCTTTGTTCTGAACTCGTGTCATACTTGGCTATAATTTTAACAGAAGCTCTTTCCTTTCAACATACCAAATGCAGTCTTTGAAATAATAAAATAGATGGCATTGTCTAATATATGAGGATGTGCAAGAGATAAATTTGTGGAGAGAAATGTAACTGAAACTCATTTCTATTGAGTAAACTGACCAACAGCTAACCCTCCCTCCAGTGGGTGTTTGGAGGTTGCAAATTGCACAGGAGGAGACTGCCTATCTTTCTCTTGCAGCACAGACTTGAACTGCCTCTCTTTGAGCTGGCAACACAACTTCTTATCCATTAGACCACCAGTGTTTAACTACCCTCCATTAAGAACTGAGGTGATAAAAAAGGGACATGACTATACATGTTAGAAAACTTACCGGAACTCAATATAAAAATAATTGACTCAATTCTGCCTTATAGCCAACACTCCATAGGGTTTCCAAAATTGTGGATCTTAGTGGGAAGAGGGCTGCATCTTTCTCCAGCAGAGCTGCTGCTACAACAATGCTGGAGATGTGTGGGCTTCTCAGTTAGCAGTGTACCACCCTGTACGTAGGTACTATTTTCACTATAAAAATGAGTTTTTAGAAATGGTTTTCTTTAAAAAAACCCAAACAAACCACAAAACATAACTAACTTAAGAAAGCGGCTAAGGGGAGACATTATGTAGAGCAAGGTTCAAAGTATTCCACATATATAGTCTGAAAGGATCAAAATACACTGAAAGGAGGAATTGAAGGATTTGGTCACATAAAAATTATAAAATGGAGTAATAACTTTGTTAGTTACACACAATTCCTATACTATAATTGTTTAAGAAAATGGACAATGACTGTAATGTACTATATAAATAAGTCTAGACATTAAAAGATTGCCATTTCTTGTAGTTTGAATGCCTCACACGAGGCTATGACTCACTAGAGAGAGTGCTGTAAACTTAATTATTAACTAGAAAAGCCCAATTCAAATCTAATGATATCAGCCCTTCATCATTATTTAGCACCAAATAAAAAATGAAATAAGGTAACCCGAGCTTCCTGTCTGACCTTACTTTTTTCACTTCATATTTAATGGCAAGTTTTAGGCGGCTGAGGTTTGGACGGCCGTGGTCTCCGCAGGGATGGCGCGTCTCCACATCTCCGTTCAGAACAGCTTCAACTTCCTCGGTGTTTCTGCACAGATCAAGCAAGCCCACGACGAAGTCTTTGCACTGCATGGACAGTTTCCTGTAGTCGTTCTAGGGAATGGCAAAGCAAATCATAAAACAACAAATGTAGAAGGTGCATTATCACACCATACAGGAGAATTTATAAGTGACTTGAACAAGTGTATGCTTTTATAAAAAAAAATTTCATTTTTACTGGTTTACTACCTCACTCCACTAGCAGTGGCAAAGTTCAACAGTACAGCAAATAATAAATGTTGGAGAGGATGTGGCAAGATAGGAACTCTTAAACATTGCTCATGGGATGTAAAATAGTACAACCACTCCGGAAGGCAGTTTGGCGTTTCCTCAGAAAGTTGAACACAGAAATTCCATATGACCCAGCTATCCCACTGCTTGGAATATACCCCGAGAAAATGAGAACTGAGGCGCAAACGGAGACTTGTACACCATTGCTCTCAGCAGCGTTATTCACCATTGCAAGAACTTCTACGCTTTTTTATTTTTTTAAAAAGAACATATGTACTCATTTCGTTTTTCTCCTTTTTGGTTTTAAATACCAATCAATTGTTATTCTGCTGAGTGTTGTTATAATATTTTAAACTAAAAAACTCATTATCATCAAGTTGGAGCCAACTCATAGCTTACCCTCTAGTGTGTCTTTTTTAAAAAATAAAATTTTAATTGTGATTTTAATGAATGTTTAGAGAAGTCAGATTGTCATTCATTCATTCATTGTTACACTTTTTACCCCCTCCTTCACTTCCTCCTCCCCAAATTTACTTAAAACACACACACACACACACACACACACACACATATCTCCATTCATTGCTGCACAATTACCTACCTTCCCTCTATCAGTCCTATTTGCAATAATACACCTCTTATTCTGGGCTATTATCAAAGGTATAGTACCCAATCATATATTCTTTTTAGCATGTTTACTGAGGCTGTAAATCTCACCAGAGGAGACTGCCCATACATTCCCTATGAGGTGCGGGTGAATTGGAACCACCAGAGAAAAGGGGTCTTTGGGTCAGCAACACAACTCCCTGAGGACTACACCATCTGAGCTCCCTCTGTAATAATGTAGCACCGTAAATATTATCTCTACAATTTCATTTCCTGAGAAAGAAAATTTGCTTACAGTGTTAGTTGTGAAAACATAAAGTGGCTGTGCCAAAATAATTTGTGGATTAAAAAAAAAATAGAAAACATCCTTTTTCCCCCCACAGCACAATCATACAGCAGTTTGCATGAATTTTTTCTTTTATGTTCCCAACTTCAGCAAGGAGCATAATACACATTGGATAGGTTAGGTGGAGGCTCCATAAACCAAAGAAACAAAACATTAGGAGAGGTGCCAACATTTATGTATTTAACAATCAATAATTTAAGAACTTTTTGTATCAAACAAAGAGTAAGCAAATAAGATGTAACTACAAAGTTTGAAAACTGGAATTATCTTCTCTAGTGAAAAGAAAAGGTGTAAAGTTTCTTCCATTGTAGTTTATTGCTATTGGTATAATACTATGTTGGGAAGATTTAGGCTATAGGTCATATTCAAATACCAAAAATCTCATGTCACCCTTACATGAGACATCTATTCACAACTTGACTCAGAATACTGACATTTAGTGCAAATACTGACATACTGTGAAGTTTGTAACCAATATCATTAAGTCATACATGTAGAAGTTCTGAGCAGATATATGTTTGTTTGTATATGCTGCCACCAAATATTTTTGTAAAAAATTAAAGTTTAATGCTTCTGGTAGCTTCTCTTATATGGAGAACTAGATTCAGTGTCCTCATAAAGACAATAAAAGTATAGTAAAAATATTCTACTTAGTCTCAGGTAAAATTAAATATTGAAGAGGCTGGGCCTTCAGGTGTATGGAGATAGCTTTGTAGAAATGGGAGTAAATTGCTGGCACTCCATGCTATCTGATAATTTGAGCTTAAGTATTGTTTTCCAATTCACTGCTAAGTCTCAGACTATATTCTCAAACAAAAAGACACAATTAGAAAAGAAAGAATAAAAAGAAATACTAATCTCATCACTGGGCCAATTGGCAAGATCAGTATGGATGGTGCAGAGATTGAGATAGCTAACAGTTTTAGTTTACTTGGTTCCACAGTCAACATTCTTGGTAACAGCAGCCAGGAAATCAGGAGACAAATTGCATTGGGAAAGTCAGCTTAGGGATCTCTCAAGAGTACTGAAGAGCAACGACATCAGGCTGGAGACGAAGGTGTGCTTGATCTAAGCTATAGTCTTTGTAATTACGTGCTATGCACCAGAGAGATGGACAGTGAATAAGGGATAGAAAGAGAACTGATGCCTTTGAGCTGTGGTGCTGGAGGAGTGTTGAATATACCATGGACTGCTGCCAGAACAAACAGGTTTGTCCTAGAGAGGGTGCTCCTTGGAGTCAAGGATTCTGAAACTTCGTCTCACACACTTTGGGCATGTTGCAAGGAGGGACTGGTCCTTGGAGAGGAACATCATGTTTGGGAGAGTGGAGGAATGGCACAGGAGAGGAAGACCCTTGATGAGATGGATCGATTCTGTGAGTGAAGTGGTGGGAATGAGTGTGTCTGAGACGGCGAGGTCGGCACAAGATAGAAGGAGGTTTAGGGCTTCTTGTACATAGGGTCGCTATTAGTCACAAGCGACTCAGTGGCACATAACAACAACAACAATCTCATTTCAGAAATAAGCACACATTTTCACCTTAAAGCTAATGCCTCCCAGACAGTTCTGACTCTCAGCAACACTACTGAACAGAGTATAACAGCCTCAAAGGGTTTATGAGGCTGTAGTCATTACAGAAGAGTGAGGGACAGCGGGTGAGTTAGATCTGCCCACCTTTTGGGTAGCTAGTGAGTACATTCAGCATTGCACCACCAGAGCACACTTCTTTTTGCCTCTAAAGAAAAACCAAACTCATTGTTACTGAGATGATTCCAATGCATAGTGATCCTCTATCAGTTTCTAAGGCTGTAAATACCATCAGGAGGAGCCCACATCATCTTTATCCCATGAGTGGCTGGTGAGCTCACATCACTGTTTTGTTTTAGCAGCCCAACATATAATACACTATGCTATAAGGGCTGTTGTTGTTGTTGTTGTGTACTGTCAAGTCAGAACCAAACCACAGCTGATCTTCCAGTAAGTTGTAGCTGTTGTTGTTGGTGTGTACTGTTGAGTTGTAGCTGACCCTCTAGTGAGTTTTCAGAGGTAGTGAATCACACAGGAGGAACCGCCCATCTTTCTCCTGCAGAACAGCTAATAGATTCAAACTGTTTATCTTTGCATTGGCAGTGCAATTCCTTACTCCTAAGCAACCACAGCTTCCTGCATTGGGTTTTATTAAGGGTAATAAATTACATGGGAGGAGACTGCCCATTATTCTCCAACAGAGCAGGTAGTGAATTTGAACCACGTACCTTTGGGTTGGCAGGGCAATTCCTTACTAGAAAGCCACCAGAGATCCACTACAAGGGCTAAGGATCTTGATTTCTGGTTTGTAATTTTGGTCCTTTGAAAGGAAAAGTGAAGTTAGAGAGGTATTTTGATTTGGAGTCATATCTTTGAGTCACACACCTACACTATATATTATTAAATGAAAATTGGGTGATGAAGGACTGATACTGACCTAAAGAAACAAAGAGTGCTGTTAGTGTGTGCTATTAAGTTGGAACTGACTCCTAGCTGACCCTCCAGTCAGTTTTCAGAGACAATAAATCACATGGGAGAGGACTGCCAATCCTCTCATAGACCAATTGCTGGATTCAAACCATGCACCTTAGGGATTAAAATGCATCTTCTTACTGTTAGGCTACCAGAGCTCCTTGAAATAAAGATTAGAGATTATAAAAAGAAAACATCCGAGCTAAAATGATTCTGTCAAAAAACCATCTAGTTGAATTTTGTTTTTAGGTGCTGCTGACTCAAGCAGGACAGAGGCGACCTGATGAACAACAGACCTGAATCCTGTCCCACCCTGTGCCATCTTCATCATTCATGACATGATCAAGTTTGTTACTGAAGTCACCATTGAAGGTCTTCCATTCTTTCACAGACCTTCAATTTCCAAGCATGATGCCCCTTTCCAAGTCTCTCCTAGATATGTATCAAAGTGTGAAAGACAAAGCTTCACCATCCTTGCCATCAGGGTGGCAGGGTTATTCAAAAGAATGTAAAAATTATCAAACAATATCATTAATATTACATGCAAGCAAAATATAACTGAAGATAATTTTTAAAAATGGCTAAAAAAGGACACAGACGGAGAACTGTGAGTTTAAGTTGGATTTAGAAGAGGGTAAGGCACTGGGGATGTCATTGCTGATGTCAGATGGATCTTTGCTGAAAGCAAAGAATATCAGAAGAATGTCTATTTGTTCTTTATTAACTATCAAAAAGTATTTAAATGTGTGGATCATAAAAAATGAGAATCCCAGAACACTTTATTATGCTCATGCGTAAACTATACCTAGACCAAGTGTCTGTTGTGCAAACAGAGCAAAGGAACACTACATGGTTTAAAATTAAGAAAGGTGAACATCAAGATTATATTATATCTTTCCTCCAAACCTACTTAATCTGCATGCTTAGTAAGTTATTTGAGAAGCTGGACTCTCTGAAGAATAATGTGGCATCAGGATTGGAGGAAGACTCATGAACAACCTTCAATATTCATATGAGCCAACTTTGTTTGCGGAAAGCGACAAGGTCTTGAAGCATTTACTACAGAAAAGACTACAGCCTTCAATATGGATTGCATCTCAATGTAAAAAAAAAAACAACCCAAAAGTTCTCACCAACGGAACAACAGGCCACATGTTAAAAGGAAAAAAAAAGCGAAACTATCAACAATTTCATCTTACTTGGATCTACAATCATTATATTTGGTACCAGCAGTCAGGAGATCAGGAGACATTCTGAGCTGGTAAAGTCTGCAGTCAGAGACCTCTCCAAATTACTGAAGAGCACTGATGATGTCAGTTTGAGGAGTAGGGTGTGCCTGATTCAAGCCATGGTCTTTTTCTGTGCATCTGAAAGGTGGACAATGAATAAAAAGAACAGAATTGATGCCTTTGAACTGATGTTGAAGAAGAATGCTGAATAGCCCATGGACTGTCAAAGAACAAACAGATAATGTCTTGGAAAAGGTGAAGCCAGAGTGAGTGCTCCTTGAAGGCAAAGCTAATAAAGCTTCATCTCACATTCTTTGAGCATATTGCTAGGAGAAGCTATTTTTTGGAAAGGGACATCATGCTTGAAAAGGTTTAGGGATGGCGGAAGACAGGAAGATACTGAACCAGATGGATTGACATAGTGACTGTAGTAATGGGCTCAAGTATATCAGAGATTGTTTGCATGGCACAGGATAGGATAGGATTCAGACCTAGTGTTCATAGGGTGGTTTTGAGTCATACTCCACATGAAGGCACTTAACAACAACAACAACAACAACACCCTTGCTGTTGGCTGAGAAGCTGTCTGAACTAATTGAGGGATTGTATCTTGCCATAAATCTGGGGTTTGGGGTTGTTATTTACTGAACCTGGATTTTTTTTTCTGTGCTATATACTTTGTCTCCCACCTCTAATCTATTTCCCTAATAAACCTCTAACTCTGAATAAAAGGAGGTCTTATAAAGTCTGTGATCATTTGCAACAAATCTTAGGTCAGTACTTCAAAGAACTGGTGCAGCACAATGGAGAACCATGTCTGATCTTGTGGGGATCACTTCTAAATTGTGGATGTTATTCAGAAGGACAGTTCCTCCTGGTGGAGTTAGTAGAGGTCAGACTTAGCCATCCCTATGCCATGGGAAAGTCTGCTGTTAGGGACCTCTCCAAAGTGCTGAAGAGCAGTGGTGTCTCTCTGGAGACTAAGGTGCGTCTGATACAGGCCATAGTCTTCGCAATCACCTGTTATGCATCAGAGAGTTGGACAATGACCAAGGAGGATAGAAGGAGAACTGATGCCTTTGAGCTGTGGTGCTGGAGAAGAGTACTGAGAATTCCATGGACTGCTAGGAAAACAAGCAGATTTGTCCTGTAGAGGGTTAAACCAGGTGGCTCCTTGGAGGCAAGGATTCTGAGGCTCCGTCTAACTTACTTTGGACATGTTGTGAGGAGAGACCGGTCCTTGGAGAGGGACATCATGCTTGGGAGGGTGGAGGGACGGCGCAGGAGAGGAAGGCCCTCTATGAGGTGGATTGATTCAGTGACTGGGATAATTGGGATGGGAGTGTCAGAGAGAGTGCGATTGGCACAGGACAGAGCGGAGTTTAGGACTGTTGTACATAGGGTCGCTATGAGTCGCAGAAGACTCGACGGCACATAACAACAACAACAACAACAACAATGCTACTTTTGTTCAATTTACAGCTATCAATTTGAGAACCTGTCATAGTGACCCTGTGCCATCCTCACTATTATGACACACTTGAGCTCATCGCTACAGTCACTGTGTCAATCCATCTTGTCAAAGGTCTTCCTCTCCTCTCTCTCTCTCATTTTATACTGTGGGTTTATTTACAATTTCTATACATAGTTGTTCACACCAGATCTTTACCACTTCCTTATGCTTTTTGAGGATAATGTACTTCTCTGGGAACTGGCACCTATTAACAACATACCCAAACTATGTGAGATGAAGTTTCACCATCCTTGCTTCTAAGGAGCACTCTGCTTTCACTTTCTCCAAGCAAAACTGTTTGTTTTCTTAGGAATCCATTGAATATTCAGTACTCTTCTCTAACACCACAAGTCAAAGACATTGATTCTTCTGTTGTCCTTAGTCATTACACAACTTTCAGATGCATAGCAAGCAATTGATAAGCCCACAGATTGGATCAAGTACACCTTACTCTTTAAACTAACTTCATTGTTCTTTAATACTCTGAGAGGTCCCTGACAGCAGATTTCTCAGTGTAATTAATCTTTTGATGTATTGACTGCTTGTACTAATGGTGTTGATTGTGGATCCAAGTAAGATGAAATTGTTGACATCTTCAGTCTCTATCTATCATGATGTTGCCTATTGGCTCAATTTTAAATGAGATAATAGATGCAAAGTTCTTTGCATAGGATAGTGCAAAATCAATGGTAATTATTATTGTTATTTAAGTCACAAAATATATCCAGCTAGTCTCAATCCCTTGTCACAAAAGCTTTGTTATAAAGGTTACCATGTTGACATTTGTAGAAAAGAAAAAATTAGTCACTCATGCATTCTTTGAACAAATTTTTTATATCCTGGATGGTATTACAGACACTGAGGTTTTACTATAGTAGGAACAAAATGTGGGCTGTACTTGAAGAATTATGAAGATGTAGAGTATTAGCATATACATAAATCCAAAACCAAACTTAAGGCTGCCTACAACTCACACAATTCTCCACTGGGATTCAGAGACAGTAAATCTTCATGGGAAAAGACTGAACATCTTTCTCCATGGAGTAGCATGAATTCAAACTACTGATCTCTCAGTTGGTTATTAGTGCAATATGTAACTCCATATACCACCAGGGCTGTATTGCTTTCCATTGAGAACCCACTTATAATTGACTTTCCAGTCATTTTCAGAGGCTGTAAATCACACAGCAAAAGATTGCTGGTGAACTCGGACTGCTGGCAGCTCAACTTTGGGTTGGCAGCATGACACCATCCCCATTAATGGAGAATTTTCCAGTCACACTTCTTGATTCAAGAATAAATCTGTGAGTTTCTCACAATTCAGGATAACTGTCCCTAAGTGGCATAACCTTTGAGGTCTGATTAGTAACACAGAGCATCTATTGTGTGAACTGTGAGGGACCTAAAATCTAATCACACACTTAATTTGCAAATAAAGATTTTTTTTAAGTGTGAAAGAAATATTATTTCAAAATTAGAATTTAAAAGTTTTCCCCAGCTATGTCAGATCTTATTGATCTTGTAGTTGATTACTGCCATTAGCAGAGACTACTTAACTTAATGAAACTGTTGTTAGCCAGATTCCCCTTAGTATAGAAATTTTCAGGCCTCATAGAAGAGTAGCAGTGAAAATAAACAAGTGGCTTCAGGGACTGGGGAACCAGCTGTTGCATTTAACTTTCCTCCCAAAGAGCCCTATGATGCAGTGGTTCAGTTATATCCCGAAAACTGGCAGTTGGAATCCACCAGCCACTCTGTATACAAAAAAGCTGGAGCAATCTGGTTCTTTAAAAGACTGCAGTGCAACACCCTGTGGGACAGTTCTAACCTGTGCTATATGGTTGCTAAAGTTGGAATCAAATGAACAGGTTTGTTTGTTTTTTTCTTGTTAGTTTGTTTTGGTTGATTTCCTCCTCTAACTTTTGGCTTGTCTTAGGTCAAAAGTTCTCCCAGAATATAGTGTCACTGTCCATTTATTTCAAGCTTCAACAAGAAATTCAAATACAAGAACACAGATATACATACACACATCCCTACCTCTAATATGTAACAAAGTATTTTACCCTAAGAGGCATTGGGATCTATTTGGTTCACTATATGGCTTCTTAAGCGGACTGGGAAGGGGGGAGATGAAGGAGGAAATTATGCAACAATGAATGAATTTCTAAGTGAACTGTGGAGTGTGTTGTTATTGTTGTTATGTGTCATCGAGTCACCTGCAACTCATAGCGACCCTATGTACAGGAGCCCTAAATGCCGTCCTATCCTGTGCCAACCTCACCATCTCAAACACACTCATTCCCACCATTCCACTCACAGAATCGATCTATCTCATCGAGGGTCTTCCTCTCCTGTGCCGTCCCTCTATTCTCCGAAACATGATGTCCCTCTCCAAGGTCCTCCTTACAACATGCCAAAATTATGTCAGACGAAGCTTTAGAATCCTTGACTCCAAGGAGCACTCAGCTTCACCCTCTCCAGGACAAACTTGTTTGTTCTCCTAGCAGTCCATGGTATATTCAACACTCTTCTCCAGCACCACAGCCCAAGGGCATCAATTCTCTAGCATCCCTAATCACTGTCCAACTCTACGATGCATAGCACGAAATTGCAGAGAAAAATGAAAAAGCCGACTTTTCTGTTAAACCTTCGTTAAAATCACAATTAAAAAAATTTTGGAAAAGAACTATATGACCTTTTTTCCCCATGAAGATAAGTCTCTCTTATCGCATATTACTTATAGAATCACTTTCATGTTGAGAATCACAAAGGAGGAGAAACAGTTGCAAACAGACCCTAATGATTGGAATACAGAATGTGAGAAGTATGAAAGTGTGTGAACGTAGGAAAACTGGAGATTGTTACGGAAGAAATGAAACACATAAATACTGACATACTAGGCACTGGCAAAATGAATTGGACTGACAAGAGACATTTTGAACCAGACAATCATATGATTTACTATACTGGAGATGAAAAGGTAAGGAAAAAATGTAGTTGCGTTCTTAATTTAAAAGACCATCTCTATATCCATTTTGAAATACAATGTTGTGAGTGACAGGATACTATCCATAATCATTCAAGGAAGACCTGTTAATACCACTGTCATTCAAATTTATGCAACAACAACCAGAGCCAAAGATGAAGCAATAGATGACATCTACCAACTGTTGAAATTGGAAATTGATCAAACATGCAAACAAGATACTGTAGGGAACCAAAGAATGTAAAGGACTTCATCCTTAGAATATGGCTGTGTGCCTTGCACACAGAAGGTGTCTTCAGAAAGAAGATTGCCAGTAGAGCTCACAAGGTACTCTGAGAAGGAAGATTGCAAGCAGTTCTCATCTTTAGACACTGACTCTCATAATTATTCCTGCTCTTGATAAGGTTGTTGCAAGGTGAGAGAAAGCACAGTTTATGAATACAAAAGTCTTGATTGAATGTATCTAACTATGTACCCAGCCCATCCGAGCCCTATATTAATCTTGATGTTTCTACTTGCACCCGACCTACCTGGGCTCTATGATGTAACCCTTAAAGTTTCTATTTCCCTGTGAACCATGTCTTTGTTTCCCAAAGGTATAAATAAAGATGGCACAGCTGGGGGGCAGGGGGCGGGGTGGGGTGTCCAGTCCTGTCATGTCTAGCTGCAATGGTCCTATTTTGTCTCTGTATGTTGTTTGTCTCTTGTGTCTTTATTTACTCATTTCTTCCAGGCATCATTTCCCCAGAGAAGTAGTATAAGCAGTCCCCAACAAGATACATTAGTAATAATGGGTGACTTAAATGCAAAAGTTAAGAACACAAAAGAAGGATCAGAAACAATGGCATGGGGACAGAAATGAAGTTCAAGACAGAATGATAGAATTCTGTACAAACAATGATGTATTCATTGCAAATACCTTTTTATATGAAACACAAATGGCAACTATACACATGGGCCTCACCTGATGGGAATCAGACTGGTTACATATGTGGGAAAAATTGTTGGAGAAGCTTGTTAGCAGCTGTGAAATCTAGTCCAGGTGATGATTGTGGATCAGATTATCAACTATTTGTATGCAAGTGCAAACTGAAGTTAAAGAAAATAAAATCAAATCCACAAGAATCAAAGTTTGACCTTGAGTCTATCTCCTCTGAATTTAAGACCATCTCAGGAATAAGTTTGAAGTCTCGAATACTAGTGAGCAAAGACTAGATGAGTTGTGGGAGGATAGCAAGAATATCACTGAAGAATTTAAAAGGTCATATCAAAGACAGAGGAAGAAGAAAAGACCAAAATAGATGTCAGAAGAGTATCTGAATTTTTCACTAAAGCACTTAGAAGCAAAAGCAAGGGGGGGAAAAATAAATCAAGATCCAATATGACAAACATTGTGTACAAACTTTGTAAGTAAACCAGTATAATATAAAAATTGTATTTAAAAAAAGATGTTAAGAAGATGAATAAGATTTCAAAGGGTAGCATGAGCAAACAAAGCAAAGTATTATAATGTGTTGTACAAGAATGTGTTCAAATTTATATTTGAATTTTGTAAATAAACTAGTAGAAAAGATTACAAAAATTTAAAAATTAAACAAACAAACAAAAAAGAAATATTCAAAGAGCTGGAGTTGAAAACATTAAGGTATGAACTTGCTCAGCATTTCTTAAGCTGAAGGAACTGAAGAACAAATTCAAGCCTTGAGTTGCAATACTTAAGGATGTTGTGGGCAGAATGTTGAATGATTCAGGAAGCATCAAAAGAAAATGAAAGGAGTACACAGAGTACTATACCAAAAAGAATTGGCTGACACAGAAGAATTTCATGAAACAATATATGATCAAGAGCTTACAGTGATGAAGGAGGAAGTTCAAGCTGCTCTGAAGGAACTGGCAAAAAGCAAGGCCCCAGAAATTGACAGCATACCAATTTAAATATTTCAACACACAGACGCTGCCCTGGACAGACTCACTAAGTTTTGCCAAGAAATCTGGAGGACAATCACCTGGCCAACTGATTAGAAGAGATCCATATTTGTTCCCATTAAAAAAAAAAGTGACCCAACAGAGTGTGGAAATTATTGAATAATATCATTAATATCACATGCAAGCAAGATTCTGCTGAAAAATACCCAAAAACAACTGGAACAAGCACATAACAGAGAACTTTCAGATGTGCAGGCTGGGTTTAGAAAAGACTGCAGCACTAGGAGTATTATCGTCAATGTTTGATGGATCTTAGTTGAAGACAGAGAGTACCAGAGGAATATCTCTGTTTCATTGACTATGCAAACACATTTGACTGTGTGGATCACAACAAACTGTGGCTAACCTTGAGAAGAATGGGGATCCCAGAACACCCAATTGTGCTTTTGAGAAACCTATACTTGGATCAGGAGGCCATCATCAATACAGAGCAAGGACACAGTGAAAGTCTCAGAATCAGGAAAATGCATGCCAGGGATGTATCTTATATCCACATGTTTTTCAATCTATATGCAGAACAGATCATCCAGAAAGTTGGGATCTCTGAAGAAGAATGTGGCATCAGGATTGGAGGAAGATTCATCAACAACCTGTGCTATGCAGGATGACACAATCTTGCTTGCTGAAATTGAGGAAGACCTGAGACATTTCCTGCAGAAGGTCAAAAACTGCAGCTTTCAATATGGATTAAAGCTCAACATCAAAAAAACAAAGATTCTCACCATTGGGCCAATTGACAGCATCATGATAGATGGTGAAGAGACTGAGATTGTTAACAGTTTCAGCTTGCATGGCTTGACAATCAACACTCTTGGAATCAGCATCCAGCAAATCAAAAGACAAATTGCACAGGAAAAATCCACTGTCACAGACCCCACCAGAGTACTAAAGAGCAATGATGTCAGTCTAGAGACTAAGGGGTGCCTACTCTAGACCACAGTCTTCACAATTACTTGCTTTGCAACAGAGAGCTGTACAATGACTAAGGATGACAGAAGAAGAATTGATGTGCTTGAGTTGTGGTGCTGCAGAAGAGTATGGAATATACCACTGACTGCTAAGAGAACAAATAGGTTCGTCCTGGAGATGGTGAAACTAGACTGTTCCTTGGAGGCAAGGATTTTGAAATTTTGTTTGACACACTTTGGGCATGTTGTAAGGAAGGACAAATCCTTGGAGAGAGTCGTGCTTGGAAGGGTGGAGGGAAAGTGTAAGAGAGGAAGACTCTGGATGAGATTGATTGATTCAGTGACTAGGGTAATGGGGATAGATGTGTCAGAGACAATGAGGTGGGCTCAAGATAGAGCAGTGGTCAGTCACAAGTGACTTGACAGCACATAACAACAACAAGTTGTGAATATACTAAACTATTCTGAAAGACAATGACTTTACCTTATCCATCTTTCAATCTCCACATCATAACACATTCTCTGGCACATAAAAGCTGATTAGAACAATTTGATGAATAAAATAAAAAAACATGAACTGTGTACAAAACATACTTGCTCAGCCATTTAATGTCCATGTGATACTGAAAAGATTATTTTCTTTTCTGGCCTTTTCTTTATATTTTTCCAAATTATGGAGAATGTAAATGTTGCTAAATAATAAGATATATTGGTGTGGGGAAGCTACTAAATATCCCACGGACTGCCAACAGAACAATCAAATTTGTCTTGGAGGAGGAGTAACGAGGGCATCCTTAGAGGCAATGATGCTGGAACTTTGTCTCACAAATTTTGGGCATGTCGTCAGGAGGGTGAGTCCTTGGAACAAGACATCATACTGGGAAAAGAGTGTGTCAATGTATCCTTGCACGATAGGCATTAAATCTCATGCTGAGTAAATAATACAATAAATTGGAATCTATGAAGGAGAATGTGTCATCAGGATTGAAAGAACAGTCAACCACAATCTGTGATATGCAGATGACACAGCATTACTTGAAGAAAAAAAAATGAAGATGACTTGAAGTACTTACTGATGAACCTTGAAGTGCTTACTGAAACCATGTGAATTTAATGTGGTGTACACCCATCTTTATTGCCGTGTTGTTTACAATAGCAAAGAGATGGAAGCAACTCAAGTATCGATCAACAAATGAGTGACTAGAGAAGCTGTGGTATAGTCACACAATGGAATTCTACGCAGCACTGAAAAAGAAGGAACTCATACAAAATGAGTGACCCTAGAGAACATTATGCTGAGTAAAATATCTCAGTCACAAAAGGACAAATACTGCATAATGGCACTGTTATAAAACAGAACTGACATGAGGGTCAGAAGGAAACTAAGAAAAGAGGAGATAAATAATGAAAAATGCATTGGAATAGATGAGGGAAAGAACTGCCTAAAAGAAATATATGATTGGGTATTATCTGTATAACAATAGTGCAGGATGAGAGGTGCATAGCGAGGTACACTGTGGGGCAGAGGGGGAGGGAGAAAATTGTGTAACAGTGAAATAATGTTTTTAAAGAGAAAAGTGAATTAGAGAAATGTGCAATGATCACTGAATGGAAATCCAAGTTTTCTGTAAACTTACATTAAAATATCAATTAAAAGAATTGAAAAAGAATTCAATGCAAATTACACTTCAAACACAAATAAAATAAAAATTATGATAACCCAACCTATAAACAATATCATGATAAACAGAGAAAATATTAAAGTAACCAAGGATTTGATTTTATTTGGATCCATAACCAGTGTCCTAGAAGCAGTAGTCCAAAACTCAAATGGCATATGGCATTGCGCAAATCTACTGACAGCAATCTTTAAGGTCGTAACAAGCAGATACGTCATGTTAAAGACTAAGATAAGCCTGACCCAAACCACTGAAATTTTAATTGCTTTGAATGCTAGTAAATAGGCATTTTATTGTAAGAACTACCTTCCCTCTGTAAGTTGGTTTGTGCCACTGTTAGAACCTCTACTTAGAATATTATTGCTTTTAATTTTTGACTCATGTACCTTTAACTTGTTAGTTAAATTTGTGTCTTCTAGGCTGCAACAATTCCATGATGCATCTTCAAGGATATGAACATGTATGGCTAAGCACAATTGATAACAGTGCATTTAAATTCCAAAATCAATCTCCACAATAGTCTACGTTTTTCCTATTGCCAAAGGGGCCTTTTAGAGTAGTGAGAGAAGATCTTCACCCT
>NW_006399806.1:8965692-8966918 GCF_000299155.1 Elephantulus edwardii | reverse complement strand
GATAGGGAATGGCAAAGGACACACTGACAAAGGAGATTAATCAGAACTGGCTTTGACAAGCACTGTGGCAATGGGTCAATTGGGTCAATTAAAACAGACTCTCTGGGGGGAAAAAAAAAGAGGAACAATCTGTGGGGGTAGAGAAAATAGTGCAACAATGAATGAACTGAAATCCAAAATCTCTGTAAATGTTCATTAAAATTAATAATAAAGTTTCATAAAAATTTTAAAAAAAGTCAGTTGAAATCCCCCCCAAAAAGACATTTCTGCAAAGGGTGAAGCTCAGTGATAGCAATGTAGCATGTTGTCTTATGTTGGGATACTCTGAATTCAGCCACATGGTGCAATATAGTGAAAGGAACAATGATAAAATTTTGTTAATATATATACTTCTTCTATTTATCAAAAACTTTCAAGGAAAGCAACCCTTTAATGAAAATCCAGTGATGGCAGAAAAAGAGGATCAACAGAGAATATCAATTTAAAATATTGTCTTTCTAATGTATTTATATGTAAGTGATGACGTTAACTTTCATCTTTAGAATGAATCATTGCGTGTTGATTGCCTTCGAGTTAAGCAGGACTCATAGAGACCCCATGGGAAAAAATGCCCGAAGCCCCTCTACAACTATCAACGTTTATCTATGTTTTAGGAAGTAGATGCCACTAAACCACCTTAAAATGGTTGTTTTTGTTAAGTGCCATCGAGTCGCAGGCAACTCTTAGCTGCCCTATGAAGGAGAGGACGCTTTTGTGCCTTTCATCCTCTCTCCAGGTTCATAGGGTTTCTGGAGGCAAGCTATTACGGAAGTGGATGCTGAAAATGGTAAAATCAGAAAAAGATCAGTGAATAACAGCATTTTGAATGTGGATGGAATGTTTTGGAAGACTAAATTTTCACAAAATATTGGCTAAGAACTACACGTAAAACCTTTTATGCAAATTAAATTCAGAGTGCAATTCAATAAGATAGTCAACAAATCATATAAAATATACATTCCAATTATCGTCAACACTCTACTAATTTAATGCCCTAAAATTCTTTAAAAATTTATATGTCTTATTGTTGTTGTTGTTGTTATGTGCCGTCGAGTCACTTGCGACTTATATCGACGCTATGTACAACAGCCCTAAACTCTGCTCTGTCCTATGCAAATCGCACTGTCACTGACACTCCCATCCCAATTATCCTAGTCACTGAATCAATCCACCACATAGAGGGCCTT
>NW_006399806.1:8963201-8964549 GCF_000299155.1 Elephantulus edwardii | reverse complement strand
ATCTTCAGTAAAATCTTGCTTGCATGTGAAATCAGTGAGATTGTTCTGTAGTTTCCACATTCTGTTGGGTCATCTTTCTTTGGGATAGTCAGTTGGCCAAGTGGTTGTTCTCCAGATTTCTTGGCACAACTTGGTGAGCACATTCAGGGCAGTATCTGTTAGCTGAAATATGTCAGTTGGTATACCATCTATTCCTGGAGCCTTATTTTTTTGCCATTTCCTTCAAATATATCTTATTAGGAAAAGCTAAAACATAATTTTACCATATCACTTCATTTTTAGTGGTATATATCTTTTTTCTTTCATTAAATAAATAGGAAAATAAGAACATGATTACTCTCTCTAAAAAAGACAATGCAAAAAATTTTATGTAATGTATTTAAATTTTCTTTTTTAAAATTCATAGACATTTGTACTGCAATAGTGCTTAATTTATTTTGACCAAGATAAACTGCTGATAGTAGTAACAATAACACTTTTCAGAATGTTTTTAATACTTGAAGTTGTTAGGTAGAGCTTTTGGTGCTCAGTGGTTTTCAGCTACTAATCACCAGGATTCCACTGACAAAAGATGTATGTGACAGTCTGCTTTCAGAAAGATTGTTGCTGTTTTAAGCTTTACTCCAAGATCTCTGATCCACCTTGAGTTGATTTTTGTGTATGGGGTGAGATGTGGATCCTGTTTCAGCTTTCTGCAGGTAGCAGTCCAGTTCTGGCAGCACTATTTATTGAAGAGGCTTTCATTTCTCCATTTAATAGGTTTTATTTCCTTATCAAATACCAGTTGACCTAAATTCTGTTCAATTGGTCTATGTTCCTGTCATTGTACCAGTACCATGCTACTTTGTTTACTACTTCTTTGTATTAGATTTTGAGGTCAGAAAGTGATATGCCTCCCACTTCATTTTTGTGTTTCAGGAGTACTTTGCTTATAGGGAGTATCTTTCCTCTCCAAATAAACTTGACAATTTTCCTTTCAAACTCCTTGAAAAAAGAATTTGGTATCTGTACTGGGATGGCATTGAATATGATGAACAGGACACATTTTTTCCATTTCTTTAGGTCTTTAATTGTGTCTCGCAAAAATGTTCTATAGTTTTCTTTATGTAAGTCTTCTGTGTCTCTAGTTAGGTTCACTCCAAAGTATCTCAATTTGTGGTAGTCTATTATAAATGGTATTACTTTCTCGGTTTCCTTCCCTGAGTACTCTATGTGTTGTTGTTTTTTTAAATGTTATTATTTTTAATGAAAATTTACAGAGGCTTTAGATTTTCATTCACTCATTGTTGCACACTTTCCTTCCTGCCCACCCCTCCCCTCCAGCTCACTTTTCTCTTTGAAAAGTAAA
>NW_006399806.1:8960107-8962421 GCF_000299155.1 Elephantulus edwardii | reverse complement strand
TTTTTTACTGTGCTTTTGGATTCTATCAGCTAGGGTTTTGTTAAGGAGTTTTGAATATATGTTCATGAGAAATATTGGTCTGTAATTTTCTTTTTTTGGTAATATCTTTACCTAGTTACGGTATTAATTGTGGTCAAACATTCTTCTAGGTTGCATAGCCCTGGTGTGTCCACTTGCCGTACAGAGGTAACCTGTGGTTGCTGTGAAGCTGAACACTGTGACACTGATGTGTCAAATGTGATAATGGTTAAATATGGTGGACAGTGTTTGGTAGAGCTCCCCCATTAAAACAAACTTGGAAGCAAGAGTGGCATCCACTTCCATAAATAGCTTGCCTCCGGAAACCCTATGAACCTGGAGAAAGGATGAAAGTCACTCAAGTGTTGAGGACTTTTATTCATAGGTTCGCTATGAGTTGCCTATGACTCAATGGCACTTAACAACAACAAAAAGTTTTGGGATTAGGGTTATGTATGCTTGCTTCATAGACTGTCTCTGGGAGTGTTCCTTCTTTTTCCTATATTTTGAAATAAGTACAATTGGTGATAAATCTCTGACGGTTATGTAGAATTCAGCTGTGAAGCCATCTGGTTCACGGTTTTTTTTGTGGGGGAGTCATTTTATGACCTGCTCAGTTTCTCCTTTTGTGATGAGTCTGTTCAAGTGTTCTACATTTGACCATGTCAGTCTGGGTAGGGCATGAGTTTCAAGTAGTTTGTCCATTTCCTCTAAGTTTTCAAATTTATCAGTGGATAGCTTTTTATAATACTCTGATTTTATAGATTTAATTTCCACTGGTTCTGTTGTGATATAACCTCTATTATTAATTAATCAAGTTATTAGTGTCTTCCTTTTTGTCCCCTTTTGTTAAATTTTCCAAGGGTTTGTCAATTTTATTGACCCTTTCAAAAAACCAGCTCCTAGTCTTATTGATGGTTTCAATTATTTTTTTCTATCTCATTGATTTTAGCAAGGTGAATCAGAGACTTCAGAATAAAGCCCAAAACCATAAATTTCATAAGAGACAAACTGGGGCAAAGCATAGAAGGCCTAGTCTACAGTATAAAGGGACTGCCAGAGATGCACAATCTGAAGAGGATAAAATTGATGAAGGGACTTTCTTACAATTACATCTCTGTGCTCATCAAAAATATTTACCAACAGGGTGAGAGAAAACCAACTGGCTGTGAGCCAACATTTGGCAATACTATCTCAGACAAGGGTCTTATCATGAAAGTTTACAGAATCCTCCAGGGCCTCCAGAAGGAAAAAACTGAGAACCCAATTACAAAATGGACAAAACACAGGGAAAGACTTTTTGGGGGACATTCAGATTGCTGACAGATACATGAAGAAAAGCTCTAAGTCACTGGCAATTAGAGAGATAAAATCAAAACCACAATGAGACACTATCACCCGAGTAGCAATGGTAAAGTTTAGCAAGGCAGCAAGTAATAAATGCTGGAGAGCATTTGGTGAAATAAGAACTCTTATACATTGTTGGTGGGATTGTAAAATGGTACAACCACTCTGGAAGGCAGTTTGACATTTCCTCAAAAAGCTGAACATAGAAATTACATATGACTCAGCTATTCAACTTCTCGGAATATATCCTGGGAAAATGAGAACTGAGACACAGAAACTTGTACAACAGTGTTTATAGCAGCATTATTCACCATTGCAAGAACATGGAAAACAATACTGGAATGGATTGAGAAATTACAGTACATTCACATGATGGAATTCTAGGCAGCACGGTTGGGTAATGATTTTGTAAATTACTACCTAACATGGAAGGAAGGGACTGGAGAACATTATGCTAAGTGAACTCACTCAGTCTCATAAGGATAAATACTGTATGAGATCATTATTGTAGAATGAGGATCCAAGGGGAGGGGTTTAATCAGAAGGACACACAATTTGATGGATGGAGGGAGAGATAGGAGAAGGATTCAATGTGAAAAACAATGCACACAAACTTGATGAACTTTGTGTGTAAAACAGTATGTTGTTGTTGTTGTTGTTATTGTTGTTATTGTTGTTAGGTGCCATCGAGTCATAGATGACCCACAGCGACCCTATGAACAAAAGACCTGAGCACTGTTCATAGAGTTTCCAGAGGTAAGCCATTTAGGAAGTGGGTGCCACTCCTGCTTCCAAGCTTGGTTTAATCGGGATGCTCTCCACTAAACACTGTCCACCATGGTTAATCATTATCACATTTGGCACATCAGTGTCACACTACTTAGCATCACAGCAACCATGAGTTTCACAGACCAGTTCTATACCACCTAGAAGAATGTTTAAAAAAAAA
>NW_006399806.1:8935908-8957697 GCF_000299155.1 Elephantulus edwardii | reverse complement strand
GGAGGAGGAATAGTGGAAATGTATCCACATTTACAACATTCCTCTGTCCAAGTTTTAACACTCTTTTAGTTTTGCTAATTATGTGTGCTACCCTCATGCCCTCAGTTCTTCCCCTCAACACACTCAGCAAGTAACCCTAACAGAAGGCCCTTGACTCTCGCTTTGTAAGGTGGCAGCATGAGTTTAGCTGTCTCCCACTGGTCTCTCTTTGTCCATCATACTTGCTGTTGCTGCTGGTTTGATCTTGTTTCTGTATCAGTCTTGTATAGAAATCTCTGGCTCAAAGAATGCACTGGATTTTCTGCTTATTCTTTCCTGTTGGCAGCAAAATTCCCATTTTCTGTCTCTAAAACCATCAGTTAGTCTGACAGGATGACAAAATTGACCAATGTCATCTTTAGTAATCTACTTGCTTTACTTGCATGTTACCACTCAAAAGGTGTTATTTAGTTTACACTGTTAAGTAGCTATTCATTCACCTTAGTGGGGTCACATATACCTCACATTTCTATAGTATTACCTAGCCACATGCTGAAAATCAAATTCAATGGCTACAAAAGCCATGTAGACCTACAACTAGCAGAGAATAAAATAGATGAATGAGAGCTTCTAAGAATCAAAATACTTTTCTAACAGGGACTGGGAAAATATTTGTAAATTAAATATCTGATAAAGGACTAAAATATAAAATTTATAGAATATTGTAGCACCCCAAGAAGACAAAGGTAAACCGTAACTGCAAAATGGGCACAAAGTATGAACACGTACTTCACCAAAGAAGACATTCCAATGGCAAACAAATGCACGAAGAGATGTTCAAGGTCTCTAGCTATCAGAAAGATGCAAATCAAAACAATTAAGCAATATCATCTCACCCCAGCAACAATAGGAATGTTCAAAAGAGCAGCAAACAACAAATGCTGGTGAGGCTGTGGGGAGACTGGAGCCCTTATACACTGATGGTGGGAGTGTCAAATGTTACAACCACTATAAAAGTCTCTAGCACTTTCTCAAATAGCTGGCAACAGAAATACCATTTGGCTCAGCAATTCCACTACTACTAGGAATATACCCTAAAGATTCCAGAGCCACCATCCAAACAGATGTATGCACACCCATGTTTATTGCTACGTTATTCACAATAGCAAAATGATGGAAGCAACTCAAGTGCCCATCAACAAATGAATGGATAGAAAAGCTATGGGATATTCACACAATGAAATACAATGCAACACTTAAAAACAAGAAACTTGTAAAATATTACACAATATGGGTGACCATGGAGAACATTATACTAAGTGAAATATCTCAATCACAAAAGGGCAAATACTGTATAACACCATTGTTATAAAACAGACTGACATGGGGATTGGTGGTATCTAGGAAAACACGTGAAAGATAATGAATATTGCATTGGAACAGATGGGGATTGGTGGTATCTAGGAAAACAAGTGAAAGATAATGAATATTGCATTGGAACAGATGAAGTAAAGAACTACTTTCTCTAGCTCTGCCAGATCTCACCCTGCTATAAGCCGAAGCCAGAATGTTGGGAACAGAGGCAGTATCATGGCGCCTGCAGGTGGTGAAGGAATGTGGCTTACACACAAAACATTGGCAGCCTGTCCTCATATATGGCAGTTTTCACCTGTGCAGATCAAATTTCAGAGATTCATTTTAATGCTTGCTGTTTTAATGCATTTTTGGCTTCCAAAGGCTTTCAAAATAAAACCAAAACAAACAAAATCAAGAAGGATCTCTTCTCATTGTGAAATATAAGGATTTTTTTCAAGTTTGATTTTTGCTTAAAAAAACTGCTGATTTTCACATTTTTGAACATGCATTTTAAACATTCATTTAAACAATTACTCTTATGTTTTCTGTGATCAGAAGTCTCTCGGTATTTAAAATGCCATAATTATTATTATTATCAGCAGTACATTCAATTAAAACTATAGAAACTAAGCACAGAGGTTCAAAATAACATACATTGACAATTTTTAAAATAAAATGTAAACATAGTATCTAAAGTTCTAATTGGAAATACAATTTGGAGTAGTATTATTTAGTATAACACTTTGTTAGATTGAGACCTGATCATTTAGTAAAGTAACTCTCTCTCTCTCTCTCATTGTTGTTGAGTGGGGTCTGACTCAAAGCTGACCTGCAAGTGGGTTTCCAAAGATGAAAACCGCAGGCAAGATTTTTTCTTCCCATCTCTTTCCTTTGGAGTCACTGGTGGATTCACACTATAAAAGAAGCTCGCTCTTTGTATTATCAATATAATTCTCTACAGACTACACCAGCAGCACTCCCTAAAGGACAACAGTCCATCATAAATAAAAATACTATATTCACATACATCAAAGGCCTAATAAGATCAGTCAGATATCCTGTGGAGGGAGTTTAGAAAAAAGTGTGAGAATTACTGTGGGTGAGGATTCTGAGCTTATGTCCTTCCAAAGGCAACACAAAACATTCAAATGATAGCACCATCTGATACCATACTCTATTTTAGAAGACTGTTAAGCACCGGTGTCTTTCTTTATCTTTGGTTTTTATATTTCTTTTGCTTAAAATATCACTTTTATTTTTCCTTCCAGATATGAACCTTGTACTATCATGCATTATCATTATTACTGGCCTGCTAAAGCCCTTAGTTTTAGTCACTGTGTCAATCCATTTAAGTGAGTGTCCTCTCTGTAGGTGACCCTCTACCTTTTCCATAATATCTTTAAAAATCCTACTCTTTATGTCAGACTCAGCCCAAACACTACCTTGTTTATGATGTCCTGAAACCACATCTTCACTAAATAAAGCTGTCTCTGGACTCCCAGTATATACATGGCCAGTAGCATTACTCAGTATTTGCTTCATTTTGTCATGTATGTACCTGTCTCCTATATTGAGCTGTGACTAACTTCCTTAAGTTTAATTCATCTTTCTGATATCAGTACCATCTAAGCCCTGGATAAAGGAATGGTGTTTTATAGGAGAAAAAAACAAAAAGGCTGTGGAGAATAGGCTCTCATCCCAACTATATCATTGACCAGTTGTTTGATCTTGACCCTACTTAACTTTTCTTCCATCTGAATGGGAGTTAACAATATTTTCTTCTCAAGTTTATAGTTAGGAATAGACATAAAAAGTATAAAATTCCAGGGCGCTCTGGTGGCCTAGTGGCAAGAAGTTGCACTACAATCCCAGAAGTGTGTGGTTCAAATCCACCAGGTGCTCTGCTGGAGAAGGAGGGGCAATCTCCTCCTGTACCATTCAGTTCCAATTTGACGGCACACACAAAAAAGAGTAAAATGAAATAAAAAAAATTTAAAGTATAAAATTCCTACTATATAACAGATTACCATGAATGGTCAGCAATCACAAATTTTACCACAAGTTGCTATGAGTTGTAGGCAACTCGATGGCACATAAAAACAACAACAACAAATATAATAAAGGGATTTCTGGTGGCTTAATGGTAAGGAATTACACTGCCCATGCAGAGGTAGGCAGTTTGAACCCACCAGCTGCTGTGTGTAAAAAGACAGACAATTTCCTCCTGTGAGATTTATTGCCTCTGAAAACCTGCTGAAGGGCCAGCTATGAGCCAGTTTCAACTTGATGTCAGTCAACAACAATAAATACAATAAAAAAGCATATTGAGTAAACATGTAAAATGGTCATAATCCACAATGCCTAGTACAGTTCTGAACACATAGTGAAGCCTTTAAAACAAGAACGGTGTTTTCCCTGCTGTTAAGGACCTACCTTGAACTCTTTCTCAATGTTGGCCAGCACTGCCAGCTCATTGCTAAGTTGTAAGGCTACCATGACCGGATCTTCACTGGACAATGACAGATAGGCTGGACTTGCCAGGCCTTTGTAGGCATTAATCCTAGATCTCGAGTGGCTAAAGGAATCATGCTTCTGCTTCTGGTTGCATTCACTGCACTTGCAGAAATAGTCGTGAGGACGCTCAATCCGTGCTCCCTTTCTGAGGAGCGTGTGTACAATCTCATATTCCTGGCAATGGGCAGCCAGGATGATTGGAGTCACATCATGGGAGAACCGTGTCCCATCTTCATCATAAGCATAAAAATCATCCTGCTGGAGTTCAGACTGACTGGGGCTAGTGGCTAATCTCTTTCCTTCAGCAAAAGCTGGGTGATTGAGAATTGCTTCCACAATCCGAACATAACCTTTACTAATGGCTAGAAGCAAGGCATCTCCAACTCGAGACAGGTTTTCTTTCTTGAGGAGAAGTTCTGTGATTTCCAGATGCTCATTGGCCACGGCCAACTGCAGGGCATTCTGGCCCATGTAATCCACACAGTTCACGTTGAGTGAGAGGCATTCTTCTAGCATCTTCCTCACCACTGGAATGTTGCCATATTCAGCTGCATCTAAAAAGCGTTCCTCCTCAATAGATAGGCTTGTTGAGCGGTCACTAAACATGTAAGCTGGCCCTCGGTTCGCTAACCTTCTCCCCTTCTCACGGAGAATTGTCTGCCGCCGGTGGGCCAGTCTGTTGTCGGTGCCCCGGCTGCAATGGAAGAGAAAGATTGTAAACAAATCATATTAAGAGCATTTTAGTGTGCCAGATGACTTGCCATTTGACTAATGCAATCTTCAAGTATATTAGATAGTTGTCTCATCATCTCTAGACCAGCTCTATTATGAAATGAAGATGCATTTATATGTTAATGGATTTCAAGAACTTCTCCTTTATGAAAGCCAAGCACTTTGCAGATTTTAACATCCCTTTGTGGGGTGGAGTCTAGGGCAACTCCCATCATTGACTCTGGGTCATACACATAGAGATTAATGTGTTTTTCATTTGCACATTAGTATAGACATGAGGTCAGCTATCTTACTCATACTCTCTCATCCCAGCATAATATAAAGTGTGGAAAAAATACAGAGATAATAACAAGTCTATTCAAATCGACACACATTTCTTGAGTCCCTCCTATGCTGGAGCTAGGGATTGTATTATGGTTGAAAAATTCAGTGAGGAAACCAATAGAAACTTTTCCATTCTTGAAAATCTTAGAGTCCAGTGGAAGAAACGGAGAAGTAGCACAATACCGTATCAGCTGTTTAACTGTCAGGATAAACTTCTACTGGTATTAGGTTTTTTGTAACCTAACTTCTGGGCAAAAGTGACATATGAAAACTGAAAGATAAGTGGTCAGCTGAGTCTATATCTGGAAGGGTGGGCCCAAGTAAGGTGCCGGTGAAAAACATTCTCCAGCAGAAGAATCAACTACATGCAAGATCAGAGGTGTCATTAATAAGATCATTAACTCTGTGGTCCCCGTGACACCTTAACTTTAATTCCACCAGGGGTTTTTCCTTCTAAAAAAACATCACAAATAACCTACAAATATGTGATGTGGGTGGTAGGTGGGACAAACTACTGATGTGGAATGAACAGTGGTCAACCTGTGGCCAGTCTTTAAGGTAGTCCTGTTTGATATGAAGGGAAAAGGATTTCTCCACTGATCAAAAGATTCCTATGGGATATTTTTCCCCCTTACTAACATATGTTGTTGTTATGTGCCATCGAGTTGCCCGCAACTCATAGCACTCCTATGCACAATAGCTCTAAACCCTATGTTGTCCTGAGCCAGTCTCACTGTCTCCAACACATTTACCTCATTACCCCAGTTACTCTATCAATCCATCTCTTGCAGTGTCTTCCTCTCCTGTGCTGTACCTCCACCCTTCCAAGTATGATGTCCTTCTCCAAGGACCTGTCCCTCTTATCTATGTGCCCAAAATATGTGAGACGGAGCTTCAAACGCCTTGCCTCCAAGGAGAAATTTGGTTTCACCCTCTCTAAGACAGATTTGTTATGTTATGTTATGTTTTATGTTATGTTATGTTATGTTATGTTATGTTATGTTATGTTCAATACTCTTCTCCAGCATCACAATTCAAATGCATCAATTCTTCTTCTGTCATCCTTAGTCCTTGTCCAACTCTCTGATTCTTAGCAAGTAATTGTAAAGACAATGGATCAGGTGCACCTTAGACTCTTGACAGACGTCATTGCTCTTTAGCAGTTCGGAGAGGTCCCTGACAGCTGGCTTCCCCAATTTGTCTTTTCATTTCTTGACTAATGTATAACTTTGGCATACTAATGCAAAAGGTATGCAATTCTAAAACACTAGATCTCCACAATAAAAGGATAGGTAATCTCCTCTCATGTAATTTACCTTCTTTGAAAACCTGCTGGAGGGTAAGCTATGATTGGGTTCTGACTCAGTAGCATACAATAACAACAACAATGCCTAACTTTAGATCTTAAAGTATTTTCTGAGTTTGAGGATTTTTTAATTAAAATTAGATTATTCAAACTTGACTATTATCACTAACTGAAAACTGAAAAGGAACTATACAAAGTAATGGATGAATCAGATTATGGGGGGCTGCCCAAAAAGAGGAAAAGAGGCATGTTAGATGAAGTTTGTGTCTACTTTTGTAAATTTCCTAAACATCAGCCCACTTTAAAGACCATCACAAACTTCCAAGTAAAATAACAGTTTTAAAAACCTAACTAGTCATCTTCCCCTCCAATGTATTCAGGTCTAGAGAACCTAAAATTCCTTATCTTTTAGCCCTTAACAGTTTGATACTATCTCCAGGCAATATTGTCCACAGTAATATCTCAGCATTTCAGAAATAGATTATGGTTCTCCAAGAACCTTGAAGAGTATATTAACCATATTCACAAATGTTTTTCACTGAATTTTCATTCAGCTATGATTCCTTTAAACATCCAAGTCCTCTCTAACCCCAAATAAAGTGATATTTTGTTAGAGACAAACTTGCAAAGTAATCTTTAGGTTTTTGGTTTTTTTTTAAGGTTACAAGGAGCAAGTAGCAGGGCAAAGAGTGTGATACTACTAATGAGTGACATCCACTTCCTAAACCACATGCCTCCGGAAACTCTATGAACTTTGATAAATGTCCATAGTTGTAGAGGGGCTTCAGGCCTTTTGTTCATAGGGTTGCTATGGGTCGTGCTCGACTCAAAGGCAATCAACAACAACAACAACAATGTCTTTAGATAAACTTTTATCAAATAATAAAGCAATGATTTCTAAATATATTTTGTTTTTCTCTTATTTCATTTTAAATCTTATTTTTAACAAAACTATTCATGCAAATATTTTATATACTCTTTATAAACATTGAAGATAGTCCTTTGTCCCTCATTTCCTGACCCACATAGACAATATATTCTAACTCAGTTTTTTTTTTGCCATACCAATGAGATTTCCACTATGAAAGTTGAGAAATTTAGTCCACCGTATCTTCACATTCATTTTCTCACATCACAGTTACAACAGAAATACATGAGCATAATTCTCATTCCAGCCGAGTTATTGTATGAATGTTAGATGAACAGTTATTTCGTACAATATGACAATGTAAATCCTCACTCAAAATCCTCACCATCAGGTTGGAACTGACTGACAGCTGACTTTCTAGTTGGTTTATAGAAGGTGGCCCATCTTTCTCTGGAATTGTGGCTAGTAGAATTGAACTACCAGAAGCCGCCACCTCTGGGTTAACAGCACAACTCCTTACAACCTAGGCCACCAGAGGTCACTGTGTAAATACTGTTGTTATTATTGTGTACCATCGAGTCAGGATTGATCCATCATCTGACCCTTCAGTGGGTTTTCAGAGGCAGTTAACTACATGGGAGGAGACTGCCCATCATTCTCCCACATAATACTAGTCATAAAAAAAATTAATACTGCACAAATACTAGTCATAGCTAAACAAGGAGTGTATGTAGTGCATTTTCTAATATATTGCTGTGGTTGTTCTGTGTCACCAGTTAATGGCCCTATGAACAACAGATCTGAATCTTGCCCTATTTTACGCCATCCTGTGATCTCTGACATGCTCAAGCCTGTTACAGTCACTGTGTCAAACCATCTACTTGAGGGCCCTCCACTTCTTCATTCTTCAACCCACTGATGCTCTATCTTTCTCAACATATTGTTGTTTCCCAAGGACTTGCCCTTTCTGACAACATGACCGATGTATTTGAAACCGTTTCATGATTCTTGCTTACAAGACTCTTGATTGCAATTCCTACAAAATAGACTTAGATCAAACCTAGTGCAATCAAGTTGATTCCAATTTATAACAACCCTCCATTGAGTTTTTGAGGCTATAAATCACAAAAGGAGGAGGACTTCTCATATATCTCCAGAGGAGCTGCTAGTGGATTTGAACTGCCAGAGATGTAGCCTTTTTGGTTAGGAGCATATTTACTTGATAGACTACAAGTAATGAAGAAATGCTCAAGACAATTAGCTATTCTTACACAAATTCATTGTCATCCAACTGGAATTAACTCATGATTGACCTTTTAGCAGGTTTTCTGAGGCTATAAATTACATGGGAGGAGACTGCTCATATTTTTTCCTACAGAGCAGCTGGTGGATTGGTGCTTCCTGGTTTTGGGTTGGCAGCACATCTCCTCACCCACTAGGATGCCAGAGCTCCATTAGCTATTGTTGTTATTGTTATGTACCATGAAGTCAGAACCAACTTATAACTGACCCTGAGACCACATGGGAGAAGACTGTCCACCTCTCTCCTGTGGAGCAGCTGATGGATTAGAATCACATGCCTTTGGGTTAGGCTCCCTTCATTTGCTGTTAGACAGATGCAAAGCATAACAATGAAAAACTATTATCTCACCCCAGATGCAAAGCATAACAACGAAAAACTATTATCTCACCCCAGAAAAAAATAGCAATGTTCAATAAGACACCAAACAACAAATGTTGGGAAGATTGTGGAGAAATCAAAACTCTCATACATCCCTTCTGGGAATGTAAAAGGGTGCAACCACTATGGAAACCCTTTTAGTACTTCCTCAAAGTTGGAAATAAAAATACCATTTGATCCAGAAATGCCAATACCAGTCATTTCCAAAAAAAAATAAGAGCTGCAACACAAACTGACAGTCACACTCACATTTATTGCAGCATTATTTACAATAACAAAGAGCTGGAAACAACCCAGGTGCCCACAAATGGACAAATTAATAAAGAAGGTTGGTACATTCACACAATGGCATATCAAAAATTTGTAAATACTGTACAACATTGTTGTTGTTGTATACCATCAAGCCATCAAGTCAGAACCAACCCACAGCTGACCCTCCAGCAGGTTTCCATAGAAAGTTTAATTGCACTGGAAAAGATTGTCCATCTTTCTCCTGTGGAGAAGCTGGTGGATTTGAGCTCTGTGCCTTTGGGATTACAGCACAATTTCTTTCCACTAGAACATCAGAGCTCCCATGGAGGAGCTCATAGTACAACATAGAGGGATCTAAAACAACAAACAAAGAAAAAATCAAATCCCACAATCATGCTGAGTGAAACAAGTCAATCAGCAAATAATCATCATGGTATGAGACCATTAATATACAAAGCTAAGAAAAAGTTTATATACAGATATATTCAATCTTGGAAGGTTAACAGGAATGAGAAGAGAAGTAAAGGAGAGTTAAAATTAACAGATAAGTAGATATGTTGGGTGAAAGGAAAGATTATGTATAATAAGTTTGAGTAGACATTATAATTAAATAATCAATTGTAATATTATAATCATAATGCCTATGAATGATTGAATGAAAATGCAATATAATTTTTAAACTTTCACTCCTTTTAAAAAATTCTTTTAAAAAAAGTACAAAAAGCTATGATATCAGCATGTATATCCGAGAGACACAATTCAATCTACAACAGAAGTTTAATTTCTTCTGATGTTTTATATCTGAACGTTACTTTGGTATACCTCCAAACTGCTGTTTTTAAATTCTAAAACCACTTTTTTGTTTGTCAGATATTTTTCTTCCCACCCCTACCCATTTCTTGCAAAGCTGTAATATTTCTTTTATCTCTCTAGGAATACTAGTGATCAAGAACCCGCCCAGGTCAGAATATTTCAGGAACCGTACTCCTAAGTTGCTATTTGAGGCCTGTTTGCTTTGGATTCTATACTTTCCATTAGTTTTCCCCACCCCCCCTAAAATGACTAATGATTCTTGGTAGATATTCTTTTCTATTTTTGAACATAAAAATTACTTCTAATGCCTTTATTTTAGTGTAACTTACTCTAATATTGGTTTCGGCAAACTGGTTCTTGTGGCAAAGGCCGCTTCTAGAAATACAGCATTACTTCTGAGTTAATAGGAAGAAGAAACGATAGATCACCAAGGCATGAATAACACCCATCAGATTGATCCTCGCATTCACAGCCCTCTTTTTTCTTTTTTTATTATTAATGATTTTTAATACAACACATATATTTTTGCATCATATTCTTTCCATTTAATTTTCCTCATTCATTGTTGCATATTTTCTTCCCTGTCCTCCTCTCCCCCCAGTTAGTTTTTCTCTTTGAAAAGAAAAAAAAATTCTTTCATTGTGATAAAATCCCCTCCCAAGTCCACAGTCCACTTTACTATGCATTTCTTTTTCTGTAGTCTTGTCATGAAAACAATACCTAATCCTATATTCCTTTTTAACAGTTCTCTCCCTCATCTGTTTCAATCCAGTATTCACAGCCCACTTCCTTTCCCTCTGTCACTTTTTTCACTGGCTTTGTGTAGCGCCTTTAGGGAACGCTGGTGGCCTAGTGATAAGAGTTGCGCTGCCATCCCAAAGGCATGCAGTTTGAATCCAACAAATGCTGCAGGGGAGAAAGAGAGGCAGCTTCCTCCCTTGCAATTCAACTGCTTTTGAAAACCTACTAGAGGGTCAACTATGAGTTGGTTCCAACTAGACAGTACACAATAAAAACAACAACAACCTCATTAGTCTTTCACTGCCTCTCTTTTTGTCTGCTGTTTGTATTTCTATCCCTAGATTCAGTTGTAGAGAAGGGGACATTAAAAGATTTGGTAGTCAGGAGTTGTCTGGTGAACAAGACTTTGGAAAATAAAAAATGTATAATTAGGGAAGACAGGAACTACAATCAGGAGATTTCTAAAAGTGAGATGAAAGTACTGGGAATAAGAACTTTCAAGAAAAGTGCTCATGTGCAATTAAAAAAATGACGCATTTTGACAAAAAATCAAACCAAGAATCAAGATATGTGTTACCCTTTCATCCACAAAAATGTAAGAAATAATTACTATCACCTATCTCATAGAAATTCATTGAAGATTATCACTGGGGAAAACAATAACAAATAAAACCACAGAAATGGGCACATATTTAAACAAGAACCACAATTTGGCTTTGTCACTAGAAGACCTAAGGAAAAGGCAAAGATAGTTTTAGTAACTAATGCGTGTGGTTTGTGTTATTTTTAAAAAAGGGAAAAAAATAATAGTTTGCATATACCTCAATTTTTAATGTTTTCTAAGTTTCTGTCCCTGTGCAAAACTTCTAAATCCACACAGAAAGAAAATAACTGTGAGTTGTATGAAATTTTTAATGCTAAAATTTCTAAATCTCCATTAATAATTTAAATACTTTTTTATTTAAACAATGTCACATTCCATACTGACAAACCACAAATCAAAAAGCTGTCCTATTTCTTTCTAAATAGTTAAGTCTTTCATACTTATAATTTCCATTTCCTTAAAGAATTGCAAAGATATGACCATAAAAATTGTCTTCTGACAAAGTATCACTTTTCTTTGTTATTGTCATCATAAATATTCATCATCTGCATTTACATAATTTTCAAATACATTTTAATTTTAAATTCCTGAACTATTTCAATTTCTCTAGTACTTTTTCTACAGAAAGTTCCTACTGGAATGGTCACACATGCACCTCAGATTGCTTCAGGAAGATGACAAATGCTTGCACAATGATACCGATGCCCACTGCATGGATAATGAGATACAGTAAAAGTTGCACAGAGTGTTGAAAAACCAAAACTAATGCTTCTCTACTTTCTTACTTTTTCTTACCTGTAGTCTAGTGAAGCAACAAAAGGCTCTGTGGATATTCTGTCACAAGCAGTGCCATAAATGTATAAAACAACATTATAATAACATTTGAAGACTTTCAAGAAGGATACGAAATGCTGCTAAATGATATATCTTCTTGAGAATGAGTCCTTAAAGCTGAGTGTGTTATAATCACATAATGCATGAAGATGCAACCTAGAAAATGAAGTACTAACAAGAGAAACAATGTAGCCCGTAGTCCTATATCAACAAAAGAAGAGATATTTTCATGTCAACTAAAGGGCACATTTTTTTTTTCTAAATTGGCCCTTCTGTTTCAGAAAATATTTATGATCGCTTCTTGGTCTTTTGGCTAAGATCAAGTGTAGAAAATATTTATGAATATTTTTTCAACCATTTAGGTTCATATAGAATGACTGAAAGTTCAGGAACCTAAATTTTCATGTCTTTATTTTAAAATTTGTTTTCCTTTAATATTTAAACAGAAGACCTAAGAAAAAGAATAACTTGCCAAGCATGCATGGGATTAGATAATGAAAAGCAATAATTTTTACATACCTCATTTTCCTGATTCTGGTCACTGGCAAAATAATGTCTGTTGCCCCAGCTAGTGAACAATGAACTAATCCATCTCTTCTGAAAATGCCAGCGATGCAAATGAGCTTCTGAGGAGAATGAACTGTGTGCTTGAGTCCAGAGCATGTACAGTAATTTTCTCTACTTCCTTTTTTAAATATGATACACTTTTATCAAATGAAACTGCTCTTGTACAGATTAAATTCCCTTTTCACTACTCATTAAAATCCTTTTTTTCTCAAAATATTTTCATTAAAATATTCTTCTATTATAGACAGAATATTTAAAATGTAAGTGGTGTGGAGGAGCCATAGATTATTAGGTTCATCCAAGGCATCTAGAAATAATGGAAACTCCAGAATATATTCTGGCAGCCTAGGGATAGGGAGTTGCATGGCCAGTCTGAAGGCGGGAGGTTCAAATCCACCAGCTGTTCTGCTGGACAGATGACGGTAAATCTCCTGTGTGATTTACAGCCTCTGGAAACCAATGGATGACCAACTAAGAGTTGGTTTGGACTCAGTGGCAATGAGGTGAGTTTTAAAATTTATGTAGTTAGCCATGGGATAATTAGAGTAACGTTCTCAGAATTAACAGTCTACAGTTAGCTAGTTTGTGAAAAGGAAGTTGAAGAGAATAAATGATTAAAAAATAATTGGAGAGGGACATCATGTTTGGGAGAATGGAGGGACAGCACAGGAGAGGAAGACCCTCGATGAGATGAATTGATTCAGTGACTGTGGTAATGGGGGTAATAATAAGATTGGCACAGGATAGGGCAGAGTTTAGGGCTGATGTACATAGTGTTGACATGAGTTACAGGTGACTGGACAGCACATAACAATGACATTCTAATATTATGACCATGACATTGCTTCCACACTGTCTATTTAATCTCTGAAATATCTACATAATCCAAATTGTTGGATGCTCAGCAGCTGATCAAAAAGTGAGATACTCAAATCCACACAGACATACCTCTGACCTACCTCCTAAAACAAGAACAACAAAACAACTCATATACTCCTAGTCATCAAGTAAGAACCAACTTAAGGCGGAGGCTCCACTGGGCTCCCAAGGCTGCGGGTCCCACAGGAAAAGACCGCTTCCTTTTGCTCTAAGGAGGCTTTTGTGGATTCAAACACCAGAGGGAGATGATCATTGGGTTAGCAGTCCAGCTCCGCTGAGAAACTAAAGTCACACAGTTTCACTTTGAGGAACCTTGGAACACTACATTTGATGTGACTGCTGTCAGCTTTTTGGTTTCTTTTCTCACAGTGGAGAAAGAAGTAAAATTAAAGTTGTTTTCGTTTGTTCATTTGTTTGTTTTTAAGTGTCATGATAGTGGGGATCATTTCCCTGCCTTGCCACTGGATCTCTAGCGCTTCGCAGAGGGACACTGACTGCAAGATGTCAGGGGAAATACATAAATATTTCCTCCCAAAGGAATAAAGTTCAAAGTCTGTTTGTTTCCATTAACTCTGCAGCAAATCGCTTCAATGCACAACCTCAAAAATTTAAAAGGGGAAAAAAAACCAAACAAACCCATAAATGAACTACAGTATGTTCTGGTATCTATAATAGCCTATGTTCTTTTGGGAATCTCTGGTGGCCTACTAGTAAGAAGTTGCTTTGCTAACCCAAAAGCAGATAGTTTGAATCCACCAGCTGCTCCTGGATGGAAAAGACAGACAAGCTCTTGATGTGATTTATAGTCTCTGAAAATCCACTGGAGGTTCTGGGTCACCTCTGAGCCCTCAGCACAAAATAGCAGCAATGGATTTTTTAAGGTGGCTCAAACCCACTGGCTGCTTTGCAAAAGAAGTTGAATAATCTCCTCCTGTGGGATTTACAGTCTCTGAAAATGCGTGGGGAGCATGGAGGTTCAGCTATGAGTCAGTTCTAACACTAAAGCAATGAACAATATATTCTTTTCAAATAAATAAGAAGCTGGTAAGAAATGACGTTGAAGGCATATTTTTATGGCACTTTCTGCAATCTGTCCTCTATCCAGGAATGAAGTTCTTGTTCTTATAGATGACCCTAACATCCCTCTCACCACTCCTGCACCCCCCTGCCTAACCCTGACACTGCACCTAGCGTGAATATATCCACCTTCACGATGCTTTCATGCCCAGATAGAATTCTTCACTTCAGCTCAATTACCTCCAATTTTTCCCTGTGGATTTCTGTGGGGTCATCAACTTTCTGCTTTGTCAGTCACACTACATCACAGCACTGTCACAGTACTCCACAGGTGAGATGGCAGAAGCCAGAACAATTCGTCAGCTTTGTTGAGAGCCAACAAAAGGGGAACTGAAGAATATCTTGTGCCTGTCAGATTCTTTTTTGTTCATTTGTTTTTATCATGAGTTGTCAACTCATTTGCATACAATAGAAGTCTAAGAAATCTAAATCCTCTTAGAAAATAAGAGGATGAAAATGGGAGTAAATAGTGGGACAGTTGTAGAAGCTTAACCTTTTAAAACATCTGTGTCTAAAATGTAATCGTTCCTGTTCAGCCTCCAGCTTGTGGCTTATTTTATTCGATAAGCCAAGCCTTCCTCCTTGGCAATCCTCTAAAGTAAAGCTTTGCACATACTCATTTATTTTGATCTGTTTTGCTAGAGTACTTTTAGGAATATTAAAAATATGTGTGATACAAGGAAAATATCTCCCAATTATCTCATCAAAGGAAGAGATTGAAGCCCTCTACTTTTATTATCAACAGCTGTCATAGTTCTGTGTATTATACAAGCACATTAGTGCATTTTAAAAGTAAAATCTGTAGAAGACAGATTCTCAGCAGGTGGGTGGGGGAGTGCACTCAGAATGGGTTAGTTGAAGAATTTAATGAAGGAATGTGTGTGGACTAGAGCTCTAGTTGGTTGTTATTGTGAGCCATCAAGTCAGAATCAACTTATATCAGACCCTCCAGTGAGTTTTCAGAGGCAGTTAATAGCACAGGAGAATATTGCCCATCCTTGGCCTGTGGAGTAGCCAATGGGTTTGAAGCACATGCCTTTGGGATTGCAGCACAGCTTCTTACCACTAGGCCAGGTGTGCTTCATGTCTCTCTTAGTTTGAATCCACTAGGAATTCCACAGAACAATGATAGGCAATCTCCTTCTGAGCAGTTTATAGTCTCAGAAGCCCGATGGAGGGTCAGCTATGAGTCAGCTTAGTCTCAAAGGCAATGACTTTGCACATGAGTGAAGAATAGTCAGCGTGACACAGAACAATATCCAGGTCTAGCTAGATTGTAGGTTTAAACTGGAAATGCCATAAGCTGGGTGCATTTGCCAGAGCTTTAACAGAGTCTTATAAAAGTTAGTTGACAGAGGCTCTGACGTTTGATAGAGAGTAACAGCTAACCTTAGGGAGATGAGAGGAACTGAAATGCTGACTTCACTCTCATATTCCATATATGTTGCTCACTAGCTGAAGTGAACTCAGAGCCTAGGATCAAGGAAGCTCACGAGTTCAACACAGACGGATGAGTGTTAAAAGAACAGAGTGTAATGCATAAGGAGGGTCAAGCCAATGAGACACAGCACAAACTCTTTATGTGAATTGACTTTGCCTTAAGTAGCCATCAAAAATTACTGATGAATCTTGCGGGCTGCGGGTTGGGCAGTGCAGCAGCTTCCTCAGAGCCAGAATGTCATACCCAGGCTATCCCCCAACAGACTACCCACCTTTCCCTGGATATCCTCCTCCAGGTCAAGAGTCATCATTTCCCCCTCCCGGTCAGTATCCTTATCCTAGTGGCTTTCCTCCTATGGGAGGAGGTGCCTACCCACAAGCTCCAACTGGTGGCTACCCAGGTGCTGGAGGCTACCCTGCCCCTGGAGGCTACCCAGCTCCTGGAGGTTATCCTGGTGCCCCACAGCCAGGAGGAGCCCCATTCTACCCTGGAGGCCCTGGGTTTGGAGCCCCACCAGTTGGAGCCTATTCTGGCTATCCACAGCCACCATCACAGTCATACGGGGGTGGCCCTGCACAGGTTCCAATGCCAGGTGGTTTTCCTGGAGGACAGGTGCCCTCTCAGTATCCTGGAGGACAAGTTCCTTTCCCCAATCAGCCAGCAGCAATGACTCAGGGCACTCAAGGGACAATCCAACCTGCTTCCAACTTTGATGCCATGAGAGATGCAGAAATTCTCCGAAAAGCGATGAAGGGTTTGGGGACAGATGAGCAGGCAATCGTGGATGTTGTGGCCAACCGCTCCAATGATCAGAGGCAAAAAATTAAAGCTGCTTTTAAGACCATGTGTGGCAAGGATTTGATCAAAGATCTCAAATCAGAATTAAGTGGAAATATGGAAGAACTCATCCTTGCCATGTTCATGCCATCCACATATTATGATGCTTGGAGTTTACGGAATGCAATGAAGGGAGCAGGAACTCAGGAACGAGTATTGATTGAGATTCTGTGTACAAGAACAAATCAGGAAATTCGAGACATTGTCAGATGTTATGAATCAGAATTTGGACGAGACCTTGAAAAAGACATTAGATCAGATACATCAGGGCATTTTGAACGTTTACTTGTATCCATGCGCCAGGGAAATCGTGATGAGAACCTGAATGTAAACCATCAGATGGCTCAGGAAGATGCTCAGCGCCTCTATCAAGCTGGTGAGGGGAGACTAGGAACAGATGAATCTTGTTTTAACATGATTCTTGCCACAAGAAGCTTTCCTCAGCTGAGAGCTACAATGGAGGCTTATTCCAGGATGGCTAATCGTGATTTGCTAAGCAGTGTTAGCCGTGAGTTCTCCGGAAACGTTGAAAGTGGTTTGAAGGCTATCTTGCAGTGTGCCCTGAACCGCTCTGCCTTCTTTGCTGAGAGGCTCTACTGTTCTATGAAAGGTGCTGGGACAGATGACTCTACTTTGGTCAGAATTGTGGTCACTCGAAGTGAGATTGACCTTGAACAAATAAAACAGATGTTCACTCAGATGTATCAGAAGACCCTGAGCACAATGATTGCAAGTGACACGAGTGGAGACTACCGAAAGCTGCTGCTGGCCATTGTGGGCCAGTAGGAGGGAAGTTTTTATTAATGAATTTTCTACCCAAAGCTTACTCTTCAAAGCACTGACTGTCCTGCATGTAGCCATCTCCATGATTACCTAACCAAAAGAGCTTTTTACTAAGGACTGTGTCAGGGTAATGTGCTTGGTTTGCACATGTTGTTATTGCCTTAATTCTGATGTTATTTTGTCTTTTCCATACAATCAGTGTAAAACCGTATCACAATGTAATAATATAATATTTGTAAAGCATAATTCTTACTGCTCTTGTTCTAATCAGTATATAAAATTGAATAAAAATCACAGTAACCTAAAAAAAATTACTGATGAAAACATGCTCAAAGTAAATGGTAAAAGCATAATTTCTTTTTCTTCTTTTTTCTTTTTTACTTATGAGTAACAGATGTATCATCAGTTCTCACCTTTCTGGGCGTTCTTTTCCCTCCTAGAAGCTATTTGTACAGGAAAGACACCCACATTCAATTTCAAGAAGTCTGTTAACATTAAAAAAATGAGTCTGTAAGTAATCTGTCTGTATCTTTAGCTGATGCTCAGACAAGAGTTAGGATGATGTGCTCTGATTCTGCAGGTCAGAAGGAAAGCAACTGGATGTCAGACACATTTCAATTCTTTTGAAGCACACAGGCTGAGATTGCTGGCTCCCTGTGATAACAGAGCTGAAGAAAAGGACTTCAGTGATAGGTTTAAAACATGTTCAGAGCTTCTTCTCTGGGGGCTGAATCCAAAGGCTCATAGTGTAGTTTTAAGTCTACACAAGTGTGGGCTGAGTAAGAAAGTACAAGGAGAAAAGTTTGGGCTACTCAGTATATTGTTGGTTTTTGTGGGGTTTTAAAAATTTATTAAGGAACCAAAATTATGTAATGTCTAGTTGCTAATGGCATATGAATTCATATACCATTGCCAAATCTCATACCCATCACCAATCACTTAGTAATAGCTCATTCACCCAGTGGTTCAGATATTTCCTAAACATTTACATCGTGCTTCAGGTACTGTACTAGGCACAAGGGAGATACAGCAGTGAGAGTATATGGGGGGGGGGAGAGTAAACAAGAGATTAGGCTGTGATGAATGTTACCAAAGTGGAGACAGTGTGCTATGGAAATGAATAAGTGGTTTTCAAGTCAAGCTGTAAGTCAGGGAAAGTCCTGTGAGAAGTCATTTATTTTCAGAAGATGAAAGAAGCCTTTCAGAGAGATGGTCCATTATGGCTGCAGCACACATGGGATCCTTTCCCCAAATGGATTGATGGCTCAGTTAATCAGAATATAAATCAGAGTTGGAAGTTTGGTCCTTGTTTCCATAATTTAGTACTTAGGATACACAATATTTCTAAGAGTCATAAAGTTTTGACCAAAGTAAAAAAAATGAAGTTACTTCTCCAAGTTCAAGATTTGGGATACGGGATTCCAAGTTAGATGATTCAAGCATCAGAAGTCAGGTCTTCAAGTCAAAGCACACCATCCTGAGGGACTTGAGGCTTATATAATTAAAGATTCTGAGTTTATAATATAGTTAAGGGCTAATTTAGGGAGGCTGAGAACTTTGGGACCTGGAATTAAGGCAACCCTGAGGGGTCATGTGAAAGACAAGGAAGAACACAGCTTTGATGAATGGCAGACACTAGTGATGACTCTGACTGTCATGCCTGAACTGTGTCATCTCTCTGGGCCTCCATTTCCTTAGCTTGGGAAGAGTAGTTATTTAGGGTTATTATGAAATTGCTGATTTGTGGAATTTAGCTAAAGGTGCCTCATTTACTATGAACCTTAAATCTCTTTTCATCATAATTGTTCAAGGCATTCTAGTTTGAAGATGTTCTCTTAGAAGATAGAACATACATAGCATTAAATAGCTTCTTTTCCTAACGTCATCTGTTAAGTTTACAGCATCTGCTCTCAGTAACAATATTCCTTTCTTGTTCTTCTTGCTTCAGAGTAAATATGGCTTAAAATGGTATTTTTAATTACTTTGCATTTTTCCAATCTTCATTTTATTCTGTTTTAATTAAAGTAGTTTATTTACAAAATTTGAATACATTGTTTTCTCGAACAAAATCTTTAATTTACATCACCCCCCTCATCAAATTATACAACTTCATGATTAATACCCTGTCCCCCTACACATCATCCTCATTCCACCCTCTCCCCCGTCAATCCTCATACTCATTCTACAATAATGGTTTTATATAGTATTTGTCCTTGTGAGACTGAGATAGTTCACCCAAGTTAGGTAATAATTTACAAAATCATTGCTCCTGTGTGCTGTGTAGTATTCCATTGTGTGAATGTATCATAATTTCCCAATCCATTATTCTATGCTTTTTAACCTTGTTGACAACCCTATTGCTGTTAAGTCAACTGCAACTCACAATGATCTTATATAATACAGAGGACTGCTCCACAGCTTTCCGAAGCTTTAATCTTTATGGAAATAGATTGTCATGTCTTTTCCCAGTTGGTAAATTCACGTCAGTTGAATAGCTTTTGAGTAGCAGCCCATTGTTGAATCACTGAGCCACCAAGGTTCCTTAGCCTTGTTGACAGTTTTAAAAATACATATTCTAATGGGTTTGGGTTTTTTTTAACCTATTCTTATTTTTGGTGTGTTTTTAATTTACATTGTGTTTTTATATGATTGTTCCCATATATTGTGTCTTACAAAATTAATCACCATTATCTATGCTCATTATTACTCCATCTTTTCAGATACCCACTGGATCTTTCCTAATTCTTTCACCCACCAAACTCTGTGACCTCGTGATTTCACCCCTTCCCTCAGTCCCCTTACCCGATCTCCTTCCTTCTTTGAACATTTATATGCATCTTACTAGTTATCCTTCTATTTTTACAGTAATGGTCTTATGCAATATTTTTCCTTATAAGCCTGAGTTAGTTCACCCAGCATAACATTTTCCAGCCTCTCTCATGTTTCTATAGTGGCTTTTGCAATTGTTTCCCCTGAGTGCTGCTTGGTATTCCATTGTGTCCTCAATCCTTTCCTTTGTTGATGGACATTTGGGCTGTTTCAATGCTTTTGTGATATTCTAATTTTTAATCTTTTTCATTGATTGCATATTTCCTATGCCTTTGTTGTACATATGTGTTCTTTTTTAAAAAATAAAACAACCCTCTATTTGAGTGAAAGTCTGTAGATCTCATTGGTTTCTTCAGCAATCACTCATAGGCAATAGACACCATTAATTGATGAAATAAACTTGTCACAATGCCTAAGCAAAACCACATGTGCTCTTAAAACCTGAATTCATCTTTCATTACAGTGTCAAGCAGCACATGATGGTTTTGAAACTAATGAATAAATTAGCTTTGTAGAGGAAAGAGAATGTGAAAGAAAATTAATAAAGAACACACTGATTCATACCATTCCCTTTCTTATTATATAATAAATATTTTATTTATAATTAACAATTAATGTATAAAAAACTGTATTTTATATATATGTATCTCACCTCTGCTTTTAAATAATTATGTTTTAAAAAGAAGTATATCTTCTGTTTATCAATTAAATATTACTTTTCTAAATAATCCTGCATATTCAGAAACCTGAGAGAAGATAGACAAATCAGTGTCAACTAATCTTCATTTGCTTCATTTCTCCACTAAATTATAAATTATTCATTTATAATTTCTTCAACTAAGAGGATGTAACCTAATTAATAAACCATCAATTTTTAGACCATAGCTTTGTAGTAATAAAAGAATCCTCTCTGAATGTGAAAATGGTCACAAAATGAAATTAATCAACTATTACTTGCATATTTACTTGATACAAAGTCTGCCATTAATTTACAATGTCCTGTTTTAAAATGGACTGATCCTTTGCAACATGGGGCATTACTAGAAAGCATAATAAGTAGTAAATATGTAAATATGTAGACTCAAATCTACATTCTTCAGATACTTCTTTCTATACTCCCACATCTCAAAAGGGTGGGGCAAGATTCAGATCTATTTTTCACAGGGTCACTCTGGCTAACACTGGAAGAATGACAATTTCAGGACAATTAATTGTGCTCATGTGAAATTTATACCTAGATCAAGAATCTGTTGTCCAAATGGAGCAAGGGAACACTTGTTGTTGTTGTTATGTGCCTTCGAGTCGTTTGCGACTCATAGCGACCCTATGCACAACAGCCCTAAACCCTGCTCTATCCTGCGCCAACTGCACT
>NW_006399806.1:8931827-8932908 GCF_000299155.1 Elephantulus edwardii | reverse complement strand
CTCCACCCTCCACCAGGATAACCCTTCACATCCGCCAAGTCCCTTCAGAAAATATCTTCCATTGTCCAACCCATGATCTGACAGCTTGTATCTTTGGCTTTCTTCTTTCTTGGCTTCTGTGATTCCAAACACGTCGACTGCTGACAATTTTTTTCCCTTTTGACCAGTGTCTCTTAAGTTCAGGAAAGATGTGTACAGAGATATATCCTTTCTCCATACCTAGTCAACCTGTATGCTGAGCAAATAATTTATGAAGCTGGACCTATGAAGATGAATGCAGCATCAGTACCAGAAGAAGACTCATCAATAACCTGCCTTATGCAGATGATAAAACCTTGCCTCCTACAAGTAAGGAGGACTTGAAATGCTTGCTGCAGAAGATAAAGGACTACCGAATTTGGTCTGAATTACATCTCAGTATCAAGTAAACAATGGTAAAAAAGAAAATAAAGGTCCTCACCACTGAGCCAATAGACAACATAATGATGGATGAAGTAAGGATTGAAGTTGTAAATTATTTAATCTTGTTTGGACTCACAATCCACATCTTCGATTGTGCTTCCCAGCAGTCAGGAAATCAAGAGATGTACTGCACTGGGCAAGTCTGCTGTCCTAACTTTCTCCAAAATACTGAAGCGTCTTACTGAAGTGAACATATCAATCCATCTCACTGAGGGTCTTCCTCTCTTTTGCGGACCCCTCCACCTTTCAAAATTAAAAAATTTTCAAACTTGCAGTGATTAAAAGTACAGATACTAAACTAACCTGTATCTGGAACCACACAAGTTTTGGGATGGCTATTTGTTGGTTCCTGTTTCATAGGACGGCAATAATTTTTTGTGTGTTTTTTATTTGAATGATATTTAAATACTACCTATAGCACTAGTGTAACTCTAAATGCTCTACAAGCTTTATCTTCAAGATAACCCTCAAGATATCGTTAAGTACATATAATTGCTTTTCTCATTCAGTTAAAGGTAATGTAAGTCTTTTGCCATTTGGTAATAGTAAATACCCAAGAAGTAGTCCTAATATTGTTAATATTCTAAGATTTTAAGTTAATTTTTACTTGATATTAATA
>NW_006399806.1:8925833-8931727 GCF_000299155.1 Elephantulus edwardii | reverse complement strand
AATATATTTATCTACCCTTCAGTGAAAAATTAAACATGGTAATTTAGTAGAGTTTGATTTTGAGCTTAAGATGGCAGAGTCCACAAAGGAGAGGCAGACCTCCAATGAGATGGATTGACATAGTGACTTCAGCAATGAGCTCTAGTGAGTCAGAGATGATGAAGATGGCACAGGATAGGGCAGAGTTCAGGGTGGCTGTTCACAAGGTCACTGTGAGTCATATTCAACTCAAAGGCACCTAACAGCAATGACCAGGTGTCGTAAGGAGTTATGCTGCCAACCAGAAGGCATGAGGTTCGAATCCAGAAGCAGCTCCACAGGAGAAAGATGGGGAGTCTCCCCCACCCATGCGACTGACAGCATCTGAAGACCTGCTGGAGGTTCAGCTCTGAGTTAGTTCTGACTCAACTGCAATCAGTTTTAATTTTGAATTGTGTCAAGTGAGCAGTTTATAAGTGCCCCATGTATTTATCTCTATCTTCCTAGCTTTAGAAATAAAACTATTGGATGCATTCTGACATCTAATTTTTTCTATGGGCGTCTGACCAGGCATTGTTATGTTGCTTTTCTCTGCTCCTTGCTTCCTTCTATCAAGAAACAGATTAAGCAAATCACACTAGAAAAAAGAAACAATTTCTCTCTTCCAATCATTCCATATTATCTTTCAAAATAAAGTTATCAATAAAGGCCTTGTCTACTTTCTTGTTCTTTCTTCTTATTTTTCCAAACAAGACAAAGGAGTCAAAGAAAACAAACATGCTGAAATTTACTGAAAGCTGCACAATAACATGACCAGACAATAGTTGGAAAGTTATCAGTTGGACAGAACCAAGTCTGGAGTGTGTCCCCATTACTTTTTCTAGCAATACAAATTTCAGGGACATGGTAAGTTAGGATTGACCTACAATGAGATTTCTAAAGTTGATTAAACTATTACAGTTACATGACTTCCTTAAAGTAAGATACAAAGGAAAATACAAACTCATATTTTCTCTACGCATTCTCTTGTTATCCTTTATCAATGCCTTTAATTACTAAGTGCTAGTTATTTAATATCTGAAACCATGGGAAATACTACTGCTTCACTTTTATTTTAATTGTTAAAGCAACAGGAGCAGAACCATAGATTCCAACTGCTATAACAGCCTATAGAAATGTTTCAACTATCTTACTTTGCTAGTACCATATATACCTATTTCTATAAAAGAAAATGTATGAAAATTATTTCTTTTCAATTAAAATTACTTTCTACCTGAAGAGATTAAAACTTGCTCAAAGCTAATCAAATAATTAATTAGCTAAACTTTTGATTCATTTTCTCTCTGAGATATAATTATCTTAAAACAAATTAGTTATTGAAAGTAAATTAATTTCTGGTCTTACTAACTTATGATAAAGAACAAATCTGACAAACAACATAATGCAAACCAGACAGTACCACAGTTTTAAATTCATTCTCATTTATATTGTGGTTAGATGAAAATAGTTTAAGGCAAAATAGAGGCTACTTGATATTCCTAATCTCTTAGCTAATACCCAGATTAATATTAAAATCCAATAGTTTATTTATTCATGTCATATGTAGCATTTAGCCATGTATAATATGTGTTTTATAAAATAAAAGCATCATTCACCTTCTCTGTTTTCTATTTCCATATTGCTTATAAAGCGATCTCTAAAGGCCGTTCCAGTTAATACTATGTGTGATTGTCTTTATTTAAATAAGTAGAAATAGTAATTTCTTCTTCGACTTAATGTTCAGTAGCATTTGAGAACAAAATAATCTGAAGTCCAGTGAAAATTTGGCAGAGGAGGGAGGATGCTATAACGGTTTCTTCTGTCAAAAACTTGCTTCTTCCGTCTTCTGTATCTTAGTTAATATTAAGAAAATTTTCTAGTTGTTCAGAAAAAGATTTCCTGTTTTCCTATTTAATTGTGTCACTGTTTCATGCTCCAAAAGTTCAATCAGGACAACCTGTCATTAGTAACTCAGAAGCTGTTCAGAATCTGAGTACCTCTTGCTACTACTTTAGTTCAGATAATATTATCTCACTTTTAAAAATATAATCTCCACTTAGCTTGCCTTGCTTCATTAGTCTCTCAACACTCACAAAATCCCATTTTTACAATAATCATTAGTACAGTCTATTATCATTATTTGCTGTAGTTATATTCTATAAATTCACCATAAGTACCTTGTTAGGGAATACTGAGCCACTGGTCTAGGGGAAATACCTGGTTAGGTCCCTGCGAGCCTCTAGTTACAACAGTTTCATTAACAGATTAATGTATAACCTAATTTTACATGCATTTAAAGGCATATAATATCAATTTATTTAAAGGCACATAATATCAATTTAGAAAATACGAAATGTGTTAAAAATTACATTTTACTGACATGCACAATAAATGTTCACTAAAACAATAATCAAAAGATGAGACATCACACTGTAAATCTGATAGAAAAGACCTTTTTAGTATATAACATGGACAGGTACAGGATAACAGACACAAGTATGTAACTCAACTATTAGCAACAACTCAGAATTGAAAACTGTATTGTTGAGAACTTCTTGGTTTCTTGGGCTGTTGTCTGCTCTGGCAGAAATTGCTCCCCTCCTAACCATTCTCTTTGGAAGGGGAGGCACAGGTACATGACTCAGACAATAGCAACTACCCAGAATTGAGAACTGTACTGTTGAGAAATCGTCACTTCCTTGGGTCTTTGTAAGCTCAGACAAATAGCTGAGAAGCTCTGCCCTAACCACCACCAGGAGAGGGGACAGATACATGGCCATTTGCAACTACTGAGACTTAAAGGCTGCGCTGTCGAGACCTTTTCTCATTCATGGGCTTTTGCCCTGAGCAATATATCCCAGGCAGAACTCCTGAGACTTTGCCTACCACTGGGGAAAACATCATCAAACTATAGGACAGAGCAGAGAGAAGTAGGCCCACTACACCTGGTAAAAAGCAGAGAACTCAGGTTCCTGCCTCTCTAGGTACAACCAGATGAGATGCTTGCCATAAGAAACAGTATAAAGAGTTGCCCACAGATGATGAGCAGGGGAAAGTGCAACTGGGAAATCCAATCTGGGGCAACATTTAAAGTCTTCAACGAATTAATAGTTAAGATAAGGAATTGTCAACAACCTAGGCAGACATAACAAAAGTGGCTTCATCCACACAAGGAAGAATTTCACATAATGTCAGAAAAGCAGTAAGCAGCTTCAATCATTATGAAAAATAAACAAGCCTCTTAAAACGGCATAACAAAAAAAATTTTTAAAACGCACACCATATCATAGACCCAGTAAATATACTAGAGATAAGGATGGAGAAAAAATATATCAATGTGGACTCACATGCATTGCTATTAAAGAAGTTACACATGATAGAAGAAAGAATTAAAATAATAAATAAGGAGATACATGATTTAAAAAAAAATCACATAAGACAAAAAGGGTAAAACCAACATGGTAATGGAAACAACAGAAATGCATAGAAATGAAATCCAGAATATAAAGGCCAAAAGGACAGAATTTTCCAACATGCTGGAGTGACAAAAAAGCAGAATAGAAGAGGTGGAAAGAGTCAGGCAACTAGAAGACAAAAATCTCAATGGGAATTTACTAGAAGGAAAAACAGAGAAGAGGGAAGGAAAATCAAGAAAACATCAAAATCATATGTGATAACATGAAACACAGCAATATATGTGTGATCAGAATTCCAGAATAGGAAAAGAGGGAAGAAAAGCACTGAGAAAACAGAAACCACATATGGTCAATTAATATTTGACAAGAAATTAACCTATCAAATGTGAAAATTAAAACCCTTTAACAAATGATGTTTACAAATCTGGACATTTACCTACCGAAAACTCAAACAGGATCCACAACTTGCACCATACATAAAAATCAACTCAAATTGGATCAGAGACCTAGGCATTAAAGTGATAGAGACAAAATGGGACCAAGCTTAGAAGCTCTAGCTGGTGACATAAATAGACTTACAAAATAGCCAGAAAGGCAAAACCAGAAGAGGATAAAATTGATGAACGGGACTTTCAAGTCCCTGTGTGCATAATTTTATTTTTTTTTTTTATAATAGAGTTGAAAGCAAGCCTATAGACCAAGGGGAAAGTGTACAGAATACTATAAAACATCAACAAGAAAAAGACTGATAACCCAATAATAAAATGGGCAAAAGACAAGGAAAGAATTTTCACAGAGAAGGATATTCGGATGTCCAACAAAGAAATGAAGATATGCTCAAAATCATTGGCAGTAAGAGAGATGCAAATCAAAATCACAATGAGATGCCATTTCACTCCAGTAGCAGTGGCAAAGTTTAACAGAACAGCAAGTAATAAATGTTGGAGAATATGTGGAGAGATTGGAACTCTCATGCATTGCTGGTGGGAATGTAAAATTGTATAATCACTCTAGAATGGAGGTTGATGTCTTCCTCAAAAAGCTGAACATAGAAATATCATATAACTCAATTATTCCATTGCTAGGAATATACCCCAAGGAAATTAGAACCTAAACACTAATGCAGATATGTACATCCATGTGAATAGAGCATTATTTACAGCAGCAAGAAAATGGAAACATCCCAAGTGCCTATCAACAAATTAATAGATTGAGAATGTGTGGTACACTCACCCAATGGAATATTATGCAATATTAAGATATCAAAATTTCACAAATTACTATATAACATGAGGGAGCTCTGGCCACCGCAGTGTTAAGAAGCTGTACTGCAATCCTGAAGGCACATGGTTCAAATCCACCAGTTGCTCTGCAGGAGAATGAGCAACCTCCTTTCATATGATTGACTACCTCTGGAAACCTGCTAAAGGGTTTCTGAGTCAATGGCATACAACAACAGCATACAACATGAGAGAGTCTAGAGAACATTATGCTGAGTGAAATAATGCAGTCTCCTGAAGACAAATACTGCATAAGACCATATTGTAAAAATAGGATAACTGAGTAAGATGTGTATAAATGTTGAAAAGGGAAAGAGGTAGGGGGAAGGGAAAGGAAAAGGGGGAAGGGTAAAAATCACTAGAATAGCAGAGTTTACTGTGTGAACAGGTGGTGAAGGAATAGGAAATATTCAATGGAAACTTGAAAAGGGTAATAACAGGCATAGCTCAATAGCAATTAATGAAACGTATATGAATATATGAAACAAAATATAAGAGAAAGATTATATAAAACACAATACAATACACATGAATGAAACGCAGTGAATATGAATTATTGCCATTGTTGTGCTGTTGTTGTTATATGCTATTGAGTTACCTGAGGCTCATATTGACCCTATGTACAATAGCTCTGAACCCTGTCCTATCCTGAACCAGTCTGTCTCCAACACATCTTTCCCCATTACCCCAGTTACTGTCTTAATTCACTTCATCTGAAGCCTTCCTCTCCTACACTGTCCCTCTCCTGCTAAATTCAGCAAGCTGAAATTGTTAACAACCTCAATCTCTTCTCCATCTATCATGATGCTGCCAATTGGCCCAGTGGTGAGAATCTTTGTTTTCTTGATGTTGAGCTTCAATTTGTATTGAAGGCTGCAGTCCTTGCTTCTGCAGCAAACACTACAAGTCCTCCTCAATTTCAACAAGCAAAGTTGTATAATCTGCATACTGTAGGTTACAGATGAGTCTTCCTCCAATCCTGATGCCACATTCCTTCTCACAAAGTTCAGCATTCCAAATGATCTGTTTTGCATATGCAAATAAAAAAAAAGACGCAAGCAACAAAATAAAGGTTTTATTTTACGACTAAGGCACATTGGAATGAAATCCTGAGTTTTTACAATAATCTTTTATTCATGCAAAAGCTTATCTGGTCTTCATTAATTAATGTTCAAGGTCT
>NW_006399806.1:8920564-8925056 GCF_000299155.1 Elephantulus edwardii | reverse complement strand
GCACTACAATCTCAAAGGCACATAGTTCAAATTCACCAGCAGACTGTGGAAAAGGATGGGTAATCTCCTCCCATGCAATCTATTGTACATAGGATACAGAGCTGATGTAACTTTTGCTGATTCAGAACTGATGAGGCAGGACCTAACAACAAGTTAATATATAAAGAATCCTGGTAATGCAATGGCTAAACATCCATCTGTTAATCAAAAGGCTAGCAGTTCAAACTCACCCAGTAGCTCTGCAGGACAAAAGACCCAGAAATCTACTTCTATAACAATAACAGCACAAAAAAAAAAAATATAAGGGGCAGTTCACAGCAGTCACATGAAGTTGCTATGAGTTGAATATAGAAATAAAAGTATGTAAAAACAATGTAAAATATACTGTTGAGTCATTAACATTGGACCACAACACTATGCATCATGGCTAAATAAGCATATATGTGACACACGTTTTCTCCATAAGATCTATCACAGCCTTCTTCAGTTGAAGAACAATGAACAGCACTTCAGCTCTGTGCTGAAGAGTGGAATCACCAATCAAAAGTGCAAAAATGAGAAAGTACCACCACATAACCCACAAAAATAACTCCTGTTTCTAATATAAGAACTGAAAGGCAGTCTCCTTAATTGACCTCATCTGGGAATATTGTGCATCAGGTGCACTGTTGAGGAAACATAATTATAAACAAAATCCCCTGCCAACACAGAAAATTCTCCATAAAAAAGTAGGGGGAAAAATACTGAATAAACAAAAAACTAGAATGTGATGAGCATCACAACAGTATGCTAGAGAGAACGCAAGGACAAAAGAATTTTATCCTTTTATACAGCCAACCTTTTTGTCAGATCTATGTCTGGCTATCTGAGTGGTAATCTCCAGACTTGAACCAGTGACCTGCTACACTTTCTAACTCTGAACACAGACAAGTCCAAAGTCAATCATCTATGGCAAGTCATGTGTTACACTCGATAAACCTGCTGTCAAGGATGTCTTTAAAGTGCTAAAGAGGGAGAAAGCCAGATTAAAGACCAAAGTGTGTTTGATCCAAACAATAGTATTTCTAACTACATCATATGCAAGAGTGAGAGTTGGAAAATTAATAACAAAGACGAATGATGAATTAATGCCTTTGAATTGTGGTGATTTCAAAAAGCATTGAATATATCACAGTTTGTCGAAAGAGCAAGCAAATCTTTGTTGGAAGAAGTACAGCCAGTGTACTCTTTAGAGCAAAAATTGTGACATTTCATCTCACAAACTTTGTGTATGTTGTCAGAAAGGGACAGTCTTTGGTCAAGAACATCATGCCTAGAAAGGTCAGCAGAGAAAAGGAAGTCCCTCAGCAAGATAGATGGAAACAATAATTGCAGCAACAATGAGCTTAAATATGGAGATTGTAGAGATGGCACCGGGTCATACAAGCTTTCTAGTGTTGTACATAGAGTTGCAATTAGTTGGAGTCAATGTGATGGCATCTAAAAAACTCAAAATTAAGCAGATGATACCTCACTTCACACATGTTTCCCAAACAAATTATAGCTATCTTTCAAGTACCATTTTTCATATGGTCTTCATCCCAAATTCATCTGTTGAAATAATAACTTGTATTTGCCAATTACCTTTATCCATATGTTGTTGTTGATTGCCTTCGAGTTGAGCACAACTCATAGCAACCATATGAACAAAAGGCCTGAAGTCCTTCTACAACTATCGACATTTATCAAAGTTCATAGAGTTTCCAGAGGCAAGTTGTTCAGGAAATGAATGCCACTCCGCATGAGGAAAATAAATTCCTCACGCTGTTAAGACCAGGGAGCTCTGGTGACTTAATGAGAAGGAATTCTGCTGCCAACGCAAAAGCACACAGTTTGAATCCAACAGCTACTCTGCAGGAAAAAGATGGGCTATCTCTTCCTGTGTTATTTATGGCCTCTGAAAACCCACTAGAGGGTCAGCTATGAGTTGCTTCCAACTCAATGGTACACAATAATAACAACGGTCATAACCAGAAGTAGATTCAGCACCTGTAGTCAAACACCAGTTTAAGTCGGGTTGTGATTCTCCCAGGAAAGTGGGAGAATAAGGGGGTTAGGGGGGGTGGGAGAGAGACGTTATCTTTCCTAATTGATTATCTCCCAAATAGATGACTTCCAGATATTTGCTAAAACATGCCTGGTTTATAAAACTGTCAGGAAGCGTATTTAGCTTTTAAAAAGCTTTACATACCTTTCAGAAAAGCAGAGAAAAAACTTCTAGTTGTTCTAAAGTAAATGTGCTAAGAATGGGAGACCTTGGGGAGCTCTGGTGGCCTTGTGGCAAGAAGCTGCATTGCAGTCCCAGAGGTACACAGTTGAAATCCAACAGCTGGAGAATGAGGGAAAATCTCCTCCTGTACCAGTCAGATCCGATTTGACGGTACACAGACAAAAAATAATAAAATTTTTTAAATAAAGAATGGGAGACTCTTCTCAGATTTTTTCAAGAACTTAGGCACTTTTTTCCTTTAAAAAAAATTCAACTTTTATATTTGTCCTTATAACATATCCACAAATAACACAAAAATATTGGTACTATTAACTTTGGAGTTACAGATAAACATAAGCAGGTAGGTGAATTTACAAACAGAATTATCCATGAATAAGGATGAAGTGAACTTTAAAATACTAGGTAAGATCAAGTTACTTTAACATCTCAAAACTCTAGACTGGTTTACTATCTCAAACCAAAACAGATCCTTGTTATGACCTACAGAGTACCACCCATTCTATTCTGTATTTGTTCTCTGAACTGTTCTCCTCCGGTCCTGGACTTGGTCCTGTTGTTCTTGCCATATTCCCCTCTGCTGTCTAGAAGCTCTTCTCCAATAACTGAGTGCATATTCTTAATTTTTTCCAAGTCTCTACTTAGAAGACATTTGATTGAGATTTTCTCTGGTTATTATTTAAGGTTAAAATCCAATCTCCAACATTCAAATCCCCTTCCTTGCTTCATTTTGCTTAATTTTCTCTTAAAACTTTTCACATAAAATTAATACTGTTATACTTATCTTGTTTATCATCTTTCTCACAAGAATTTAGGTTTCATGAGGACATGAAAAAATTTCCTCCGATGTCTCCCCAGTACCCAGAGTAACGCCCCTATTTGATAGTTTGCACATCTATAATGTAATGAAGGAATGAAGGTAAACAGAGGTTTAACCTGGCTCTCTTGTCTTTAAGGAAATTCTGGTATAGTTCCAATGCCAGGACTATCATAAAGCTTTTGAAAAAAGATCAGTGAAATTGCAAAGCTCTATGAGATCCATTAGGGATTTTAGAAATACTGTTGTTGTTAGGTGTCATTGAGTCAAGTGCAACTCATAGTGACCCTATGAACAACAAATCTGAACCCTGTGCCATCCTCATCATCTCTGACATGCAAAGCTCAATGCTACAGTCACTGTGTCAATCCCTCTTATTGAAGGTCATCTCTTTTACTGATCCTTCACCTTTCCAAGGAATAGCCTTTCCCAGCAACATGTCAGTATGAGAAATGAAGCTTTTCCAACTTTTCCTCCAAGGAGCACTCGGGCTGCACCTTCCCTAACACATACCGTCTGTTCTTTTGGTAGTCCATGAGACAGTCTGCACTCTTCTCCTACAGCACAATTCAAAGGCACCAATTCGTCTAACATTATCCTTATTCACTGTCCAGCTTTCAAAAATCACCAATATTGAGAATGAGAGAGGTGACATCACAGAATCAACAAAGGTTAAACGGATGATATAAGAATACTGAAACTTTATGCTTATGAATTTGGCAACTTGGAAAGATTTATAAAAAAATGCTCAAAATATATTCTATGAATAAAAATTTTAGTGAATTGAATTTCAACAAGGAACATCTGCTCTTCTTTGAAAGGAATTATTATGAGAATTAAAGGATACCATCCACAGAGTGAGAAAGTGTTTGCAAGTTACATACCTAACTTAAAAATTTGCTTTCAGAATAGGTAACAAACTCAAAAATCAATAATCTAAAGGTATATGTTATATATGTAAGAGACCTGATGCACAGTGGTTAAAGTGCTCAATTGTGAACTAAGATAGATGAATCTACCAGCTACTTTGAAAGACATAGAGATCTTGTTCTGCAAGATGCAAAGATGTGAAAGTTTGATCTACAGTCTTGGAAATTCATGGGACAGTTCTACTCAATCCTATAGAATTGAAAGGAGTTGAAATTCTATCTATCTATCTATATGTTTGTATGTATAAGTATATGCATTTATATGATGGCATGCACATATACTACATTTAAACCATACATATTATATAATATATATCTGATAAGTAGTTGTTGTGTTTTGTTGAGATGGAACTGACCCATAGCTGACTCTCCAGTGGATTTTCAGAGGCAGTTAATCGCATGGGAGGAGATTGTCCATTTTTCTCCCACACATCTGATATACAATAAAAAAAATTTTATATATGAAATCAGCCATTGAAA
>NW_006399806.1:8915126-8919778 GCF_000299155.1 Elephantulus edwardii | reverse complement strand
ACCCTATGTACAATTGCCCTGAAATCTGCTCTATCCTGTGTCAATCTTACTGTTTCTGACACACCTACCCTCATTATCCCAGTCACTGAATCAATCCATCTCATCAGTGGTCTACCTCTCTTTCTCTGTCCCTCTACCCTTACAAGCCTGATGTCCCTCTACAAGGACTGGTCCCTCCTTGCACCATGTCCAGAACTTCAGAATCCTTGCCTCCAAGGAGATACCTGGTTTCACCCTCTCTAGGACAGCTCAAAGGCATCAATTATCTTTCTGTCATCCCTAGTCATTGTTCATCTCTCTGACATATACCAAGCAATTGTGAAGACTATGACCTGTAGTCTCCAGCCTGGTGTAATCACTCTTCAGAGGTCTGGAGAGGTCCCTGACAACCAGCTTTCCTAAAGCAATTCATCTTTTGATTTCCTGGCTGCTGGTACCAAGAGTGTTGATGGTGGAGCCAAGCAAACTAATGCTGTTAACAATCTCAATCTCTTCACCATCTTCCTAATGCTGCCAATAAGCCCAGTGGTGAGAATCCTTGTATTTTTGATGTTGCGTTTCAGTCCATATTGAAGGCTGCAGTCCTTCACCTTCTATAGCAAGCACTTCATATCCTCCTCAGTTCAGGCAAGCAGAGTTGTTTCATCTCATAACACAGGTTGTTGATGAGTCTTCCTACAATCCTGATGCCACATTCCTCCTCAGTGCCCAGCCTCCAGGATGATCTGTTCTGCATATAGATTTAAAAGGTATGAAAACAGGATACATCCCTGGCATATACCCTTCTGAATTCTGAGCTATGAAGTGTCTCTCTGCTCTGTTTGACCACTGCCTCCTGTTGTTGCTGTTGTTATGTGTCATCAAGTTGCCGGCAACTCAGAGCTATATAATAGCCCTAAGCACTGCTCTATCCTGTGCCAATCTTATTGTCTCTGACACACCTACCCCCATTATCCCAGTCACTAATTCAAAATATTTCATCACGATTCTTTCTCTTTTGCATTGTCCCTCCACCCTCCCAAGCATGACATCCCACTCCAAGGGCTTGTCCCTCCTTGCAACATGTCCAAAAATGTATGTCAGACAAAGTTACAGAATCCTTGCCTCCAAGGAGCAGCCTGATCTCACACTCTCCAGTACAGCTCAAAGGCATCAATTCTCCTTCTGTCATCCCTAGTCATTGTCCAACTTTCTGATTCATAGCAAGTAACTACAAAACCACGGCCTATATCAGGCACACCTTTGTCTCCAGACTGGCATTGTGGTCCAAGTATAGCTTTGCAAATGTTCTGGGATTCCCATTCTTCTCAGAGTCAACCATAGTTTGCTGTGAGCCACACAGTCAAATGCCTTTATATAGTCAATGAAAACATAGATAGGCATTCCTCTGTTACTTTTAGCCAAGATCCATCTTATATTAGCTATAATATCCCTAGTACCACAGCCTATTCTAAACCCACCCTGCACATCTCACAGTCCTCTGTTGACATGTTGCTCCAGTCATTTTTTTAAATAATTTCCAGCAGAACCTTGCTCACATGTGATATTAATTATTTTGTTTGATAATTTCCACACTCCGCTGGGACCCTTCTTTGGAATGGGAACAAATATAGATTTCTTAGTCAGTTGGCTAGGTGGTTGTCCTCTAGATTTCTTAGTACAACTTAGTGAACATATTCAAAGCAGTTTCTGTTTGTTGAAATATGTCAATTGGTATGCCATCTAGTCCTGGAGCCTTTTTTGCCAATTCTTTTAGAGTACCTTGAACTTCTTCTTTCGTCACCACAGGCTCTTGCTTATTCGTTGTTTCATGAGATTATTCTGTGTCAGCCAAGACATTTTGGTACAGTGACTCTGTATACCTCTTTAATGCTTCTTGGATCATTTCATATCCAGGCCATGGTCTTTGCAACTAATTCCTATGCATCAGAGAGCTGGATGATGACTAAGGATGACAGAAATAAAATCTATGCCTTTGAGTTATGGTGCTGGAGAAGAATATTAAATATACCATGGACCTCTAAGAAAACAAATAAGTCTATCTTGGAGAGGGTGAAACCTAGATTCTCCTTGGAGGCAAGAATTTTGAAGCTCTGCCTCACATTCTTTGGGCTCATGGCCAGGAGGGACTAGTCCTTGGAGAAAAACATCATGCTTATAAGGATGGAGGGACAGCATAGGAGAGGAAGATGAGATGGATTGATACAATAACTAGGGCAATGGGGGTAAGTGTGTAGGAGTCAGTGAGACTGGCTCAGGACAGGGCAGGATTCAGAGCTATAGTACATAGGGCTGTTATAAGTATGAATCACAGATGACTTGATGGAACATAACAAGAACAACGATTGTAGACATAGAGCTACACACACACACATACACAAACCACATACAAATACATAAAGCATACAAGGGACACAATTATGCATGCTTACACATTGCAGGATTGGATTTTTAATGACTTACTTAGACCATTGTCTTGTCTGATAGCTAGGTCAATTGGCATAATGCAATTCATAAAGTTACATTTTAAATCCTAGTTTGGTGAATAGTATTGTCTGCTGAGGTTTTAAAAGCATTTGAGTAGCCATCTAAAATGCCATTATAAGTCTCTAATCATCTGGTGCAAAAGGGAAAGAAGGAAACCACAGACTCAAAGCTAAACAGTCTACACAAACCACAGTCTTGTCTCTACATTGAGATCAGAACTAGATAGTACCCAGCTACCACGTACCACCACCAACCATTCTAAAGCAGAGTAAACAGTAGAAGGGCTCTAAACTCATAAATTTTTTTGTTCTAAACTCATATTTAACAACCTAAAATAATATCTGAATTTTAAAGACCAGAAAGTTTACTTTTTTAAATTAAAATAAGATAGTACACATACTGCCTTATGATCAAATTTTTGGTTTTTTAGATCACATATTATGGACCTCTGTCTATGTCAGTACCTTAAGATCCTAGAGGTTGACCAATGACTCCATTATACTGACCTTCTATGTTTCAACCACTCCATGATTTAAGATAATGAGGAATACATATATTAAAAACATATTTATTCACTCACATGTCTAGAGACAGAGTACTGATTCAGGGATAGATAAATATTTTACTTTCTATCACATACCAGTACAGATTTGAGGTGGTAGGAATTTAAACACAAAACAAACATAAAAGGATAAACTATTTCATTACTTTGTTTGAAAACTCTCTTTTTGCACATAAATAACTTCTTGAAATGAACTGGTAAATTTTAAATTGTATTTCACTGTTCTTCTGAGAATTGCAAAGTGTCCACGGAAAGAATTAACCGAGAATTGCAAAGTGTCCACGGAAAGAATTAAACATTATACACACATGGACACACACACACAAACTTTCCACTTAAAACTGTTGTTGAGTGCCATCAAGTCAGCCCTGACCTCTAGGGACTATATATACAATAGAACAAAACACAGTCTGACCCTGTGCCCTCCTCACAATTGCTGTACTTGAGCTCAATGAGACAACCACTTTGTCAGCCCATCTTATTGAGTGCCTCCTAATAAGTAGTATCCATAGTGGGTGACATGTTGCACTACTAACAGAAAGATTAGCTCACTGAAATTGAGCTAATTTGCCATCTGCTTCAAGGGAGAAAGATACTCAAACTCCTTCCATAAAAATTAGCAACATTAGAAACCAACAGAGGTCTCCCAATGATTTGGAATCAAGTCAATGGCAAGGGGGGGTGTTGACTTTGCTGCAGGACCACCTGCAGGCTGAGGGTCTTTTCAGCCACTAGCATGAGTGAATGAGAGATCAAACTTGTAACAGAAGCAACAAATTTATTTAAAGAGTACGTCATTTTGGGCAAAGGGATAATCCTGCTCCCATCCAAAAGGCACTATTTCACCAGAAGTAACATTCTGGCTTTTGTAGCCTGTGGCCTTTAATTTCTACCTAGCAATCATCTTACTAACAAATACTCATGAAGGCATTTAAGCCAACTATTTTGTGCTTTTATCTCCTCTCTCCTTACATTTTAAAGAGCAAATTTCTAATTTGTGTGTCCCTAGTGACCTAGTGGTAAACTGGTGCAGTGCCAAACCAAAGGCATGTGCTTAAAATCCACCAGCTGCGCTATGGGAAAAAGATGGACAATCTCCTCCCATATGACTCACTGCCTCTGAAAACCTGGATCAGCCATGAGTTGGTCCTGACTTGACAGTACACAACAACAGGTAAACTGGTACTCTGAGGAGGCAAGTATGTCCCTTTCTCTCAAGCATCTTCTGTCTCAGTTGGAATTTTGAGCATCTGGATCCATAAACAAAGTCCAGTCTAGAGTAAATGATCTGATTTCAGCCACTGATACTAACTCATAGAGAGCTCTGGTGTCCTAGTGGGTAAAGGGAGCTGCACTGTCAACTCAAAAGCACATAGATCAAATCCACCAGTTGCTCTGTGGACGAAAGATGGACAATTAATTCATGTGTGATTTGCTGCCTCTGAAAATTGAGTGTTGGGGCAGAGGTTGGGAATGGGGAGGTTTCAGCAATGGGTCAGTTCCAACTCGATGGTCCATAATAACAACATACTAACTCATAGTGTAATTTCTAAGTGGATATTGGTCAACATATCCTTAGTCACGAGTTGTTGTTGTTGTTGTT
>NW_006399806.1:8908270-8913696 GCF_000299155.1 Elephantulus edwardii | reverse complement strand
TCTTCCATTTCAAAGAGGCTAGTAGCCCTTTGACTCTCAGTCACATGAACTAATTCAAAAGGTCAGATATTTTCACAACTCCCTGCCCATCAGTCCAATAACTTTTCTACCTTAGCACTTGTTTGTATGAGGCTAAGGAGTGCCAATGCAGCACTCCAGATTCAATCTTCTCTTCATTTCTCTGTTCCCTCACTTCTACCCATCAAGTAGACCCAGATGGTCACCACAAGCAAGTAAACATGATACCTACTTACTGGCTTTCTTTAACTTCCAATCTTTGAAAGGGCCTCTTGAGAAACTCTGGCTTTACCTTCCTCAGTACACCCAAAGACAAACTGCTTGCTCTTATTCTAAATCTCTTGTCCACTGCTTTCAGCAAGGCTGCGATCCTGTAGGGAAAAAATCTTCCCTCCTCTCATAGTGTATTCAAATAAATACTGCTTTCTATAATCCATAATACCTAATATTGACTTCTACCAATACTTTATACTATTCATTAAAATACATTCAGATAGCCACATAAGCCTTAACACTTAATACTTAATAACAACATACTAACTCATAGTGTAGTATCTAAGTGGATTCCGGTCAACATATCCTTAATCATGAGTACCAGTTAAAAATTCAGTAATCCACACATCCCAGTTTCATCTTCACTTTTCCACTGCAGAAGATCAAAGACTAGAGCCTTCACTATGGGTTACTCCTCAATATTAAGAAAGCAAAAATCCTCAGCACTGGACCAATAGGAAACATCATGATAGATGAAAAAAATATTGAAGTTGTTCACAATTTCATTTCACTTTGATACACAATCAATACCTATGGTAGTAGCAGTCAAGAAATCAAAAGGCATCTTGAATTGAAGAAGTATGCTGTCGAGATTACATTTACAGGACTAAATAGAAAGGATGTCAGTTTGAAGACCAAGGCGCACCTGATCCAGGATCATGGTATTTTTCAGTTGCTTCCTATGCATCTGAAAGTAGGATGATGAATAAATAAGATTAAAGAAGAATCAATGCCTTTGAATTGTGATGCTTCAAGAGATTTTTCACTATCCATGGGCTGCCAAAAGAACAAACAAGCATACCAGTGCCTCTCTCTCCACAAGCCCACTCTGCATGTTCTGGCACTTCTCCCTGGTGTTCATCTCCCCTAAGCATCAGCCTCCCATCCCTCAAGACTTGCTCTCTTTCCTAAAAGATGATAGAGTGCTGAGGCACCACTATCAAGCAAGGAAAGTATCTTCCTCCTGACCAAAGGATAGACTTTAGCATGTGGATTGTTACCACCAACAGAGAATTGAAGGTGTCACTATTTGGGCCTTGCCACTTCCCTCAGGCTATCTCCTCATGCAGGTACCTCTCCCTTCCAACCAGACTCAAGACTCTAAACAGCTACAAGGATTGGCAAGTAGTAGTAGCTAAGTCTTGGGGTCTACACTGTTGGAAACATGCCTCTTCCCTTGTCATTTGTATGCTCAGATGAGAGAGACTCTCCCCTGACTAGCTACAAAAGAAGAGACAAGTGTGTGGATCAGGCATCAACATCAACTGAGTCTTGGGGACTGCCCTATGACCATATATGAAGGAAATATATGGCATCAACATCAACTGAGTCTTGGGGACTGCCCTATGACCATTTCCTTGGGCCTGTATCTGCTCAGGAAAGAGCAGCTCCCTCCTGACCAGTCACAGGAGGAGAGAAAACGGATTTATGGATTGGCCATTAGCACCAATTGAGACTTAGGGGCTTCACTGTTTGGATTTTGCTTCTTAGCAGGATCTGTATCTGCTCAAACAGGAGCAACCCTCTCTTCCTCCCTGCAGCTAGCTACAGGAGATGAGACAGGTCAAAGGGTCAGCCTGTATGGCAAGCTGAGATTTGAGGATAGAACTGTTGGGACCTGGCCAACTCCCTGGGCCTTTATCTGTTCAGGTAGGAATGTCTCCTTCCTGACCATAGGCAGGAAAGGAGAATAGTATGTGGGTCTACAAAAAGCAACTGAAATGTGGGGGCTACATTCCTCAAACCCAACCATTTTTCTGGGTCTTTCCCTCCAAGCAAAATACTCCAGCATGCACTCATGGGACTTTGCTAACCCCAGGGGGAAACTGCCCACTCCCATCAAACTACAGGACAAGACAAAGAAGAGAGCCTACCACAGCTGGGTAAAGAGAGTGACTTCAGCTCCCTAACCCTCAAAGACAACTGGATGAGAAGTTTGACACAGAATATTAGAAATAAAGTCACCTATAGACAATCAGTCGGCAACACTGCCACCAAGAAACTGAATCAGGAGGAACATTAGAAGACTGAAACCTATCACTTGTTGTTGTTGTTATGTGCCCTTGAGTCGCTTGCAACTCATAGTGACCCTATGTACAACAGCCCTAAACTCCGCTCTGTCCTGTGCCAATCGCACTGTCTCTGACACTCCCATCCCAATTACCCCAGTCACTGAATCAATCCACCTCATAGAGGGCCTTCCTCTCCTGCGCTGCCCCTCCACCCTCCCAAGCATGATGTCCTTCTCCAAGGACCTGTCTCTCCTCAGAACAAAGAACCCATTACAATCTACAAAGACACAACAGAAACTTCCAGACACATACCGAGAAGAACATGGTATATGTCAAGGCAGGTTCAAGAATGAAAAAACAAAACAAACCTCCTGTAAATGCAGATCACATTATGGATGAAATGAATACCCCAGTGACAATACTGACATGGAGTCACATGCACAGCTACTGAAGAAGGTACAAAACACAGAAGAAAGAACTGAAAACAAAAATAAAGTAAAAAAAAAATAAATAAAGTGACTACCCTAAAGACAGAGAGACAGAAGAAATGTATCAACATAGAGTCATTTGAAAAAAATACTGAAGAAGCTGCAACTAAAGGAAGAAAGACTTGAAAGCATAAATAGAACACTCAGAAACAGAGAGCCAGACAAAACATATCAATGGAGTTCCAGGAGCAGCTGCTGAAGAAGCTACAAAAGAAAGGAAGCCATGAATGACAAGAAATAAGAATTTTTAAAAAATCATCCCAAGAAAGACCAGACACAACCAACATAATACTAGAAAAAAGCAGAAATCCATGAAAATACAATCCTGAATGACTAAAGGCACAACAGATCAAGAAAATATAACCTTGGCCAGCATCTACACATCAAGTGATAGATTTGCAAAATACATAAAACAATAGTTAACAGATTTGAAGAGAGAAATAGACATCATCAAAATAGTAGTAGAATACTTTAAAAGATCACTCTCAACAAAGGACAGGTCAACCTGAAAGTAACTAAATAAAGATGCACATGAACTAAATAATACAATCAGCCAATTCAACCTCACAGATTCAGGGTACTTCAACAAAATAAAACTCAATTTATAGTCTTCTTAAGTGCACACAGTACATTCTCCATAATTTATCATATTTTAAGACACAAAGTAAGCCTCAAAAAATTTAAAAATATTGCAATAATACATAGTGTCTTCTCAGACCAAAATTCCAGAACACTAGAAATTAAGAAGAGGATAAAGGATAAAAAACACCTACAAAGAAGCTAAGTAACACTCTGTCTGAGCATTATTGGGTTGTAGAAGAAATAAAAATGAAATTAAAAAGTTCCTCAAAACAAATAAAAATGAAACCGCAACCTATCAAAACGTCTGGGAGCTAAGGCAATCCTGAGCTGGCAATTTATAGCAATAACCATACACCTAAGAAAAGAAGAAAGGAGCAAAATTAACAATTTAACACCTCTATTAAATAGCAAAAGAACTAAAAGCTAAACCTATAGTTTTTAAAAGAAAGGAAATTATAAGGATAAGGCCTGAAGTCAATAAGACAGAAAACAGAAAGTTATTGAAACCATCAACAAGACCAGGAGCTGGTTCTCCAAAAAGGTCAACAAAATAGACAAACTATTAACAGACTTTAAAAAATAAAGACAAGATGCAAATAACTTCACTAGGAAATTAAAGAGGTAACAACAAAACTGACTGAAATTAAAATATTATTAACAGCTGTTATTGTTGTTAAGTGCCATCGAGTCGCAGGTGACTCATAGCGACCCTATGAAGGAGAGTCCTCGACGCTTGGGTGCCTTTCATCCTCTCTCCAGGTTCATAGGGTTTCTGGAGGCAAGCTATTATGGAATTGGACGCCACTCCTCCTTCCACGCTTGTTTAATCAGGGAGCTACACCCCACTCTCAGTCTGCACTGGGTAGCCAAACATTAATGCATTTGACACATCAGTGTCACAGTGTTCAGCCTCACAGCAACCACAAGTGACCTCAGGACGGCAACTTGTACACCATGGCTATACGACCTAGAGGAATGTCTGAATAAAAACAATGAAAGACTGGCCGGAGGGCCACAAACTAAAAGTCTCCCACCTTTGTCTTGGTCACACCATTTTCTCTTCACTGGGCCAGCTGATCTCTCTCTCTCTCTTTCTCAACTCCCACGTACACAGCATTATGCTCTCTGTCCAAAGGATCACAGCCACCCTGGTGGGGCAAACCTGGGCTATTATGGCCATCTCCTCCCTCCTCCTCTTCTCCTTTTGGGCTTGAACCTCTGCTGCCTTCAACCCAAGGCCAAACGTGGCTTCCCTGGCTCTTGGAGACAGAGTCGCCTTTCTCCAGAGACTGCCACAACACAACACAACACTCACGTACACAGCATCATGCTCTGTACCCTCCTAGAAATTTAAAAGTCTAGAAAAAATGAACAAATTCCTTGAAACCCACATACTACCTAGACTGTCACAGATGTAGAACACTTAAATACATTCATCACAAAAGATAAAATTTAGCAAGTTATAAGCCATAATATCAAGGGCTGGTTAAGGGGGGGGGGGGCGAGGTGTTCAATGGTGTAGGTAGAAGTAGAAAGGAATGCTAGTGGAGTAGAGTAGGGGTGGATCAAGACACACGTGGCAAGGGTGGGTAGCAACACTGAATCTATCAGTCATTTCTCTAAATCGTTAAATGTCTTTCGTCTGCTCCTTTTTGTAAAATGCTTGTCTGTCAAATCCTATTATATAAAAAAATATTAAGAGACTAGGAAGAAGGATTGGCCATCCACTTCCAAAATAACAGGACTTTGAAAACCCTATGTGCAATAGAATACACTTGGACTAGCAGACATGGTGACTGAGGCTGAGATCTCAGATACGGAAACACAAAGGAGGAGGAGCAGCTGTAAGCAGATACTAGTTATTGGAACATGGAATGTGAGAAGCATGAATGCAGGAAAATTGAACATTGTTAAGAAAGAAATGGAAAACATAACTATCGATATACTAGGTATTGGTGAAGTAAGATGGCTTGGCATGGGACATTTTGAATCAGATGATCATATGATCTACTATGCCTAAGATGAAAAAATCAGGAAAAAAATGGTGTTGTCA
>NW_006399806.1:8901819-8904070 GCF_000299155.1 Elephantulus edwardii | reverse complement strand
CGATGAGATAGATTGATTCATTGATTGGGGTAGTGGGAGTAGGTGTGTCAGAGACAGTGAGGTTAGCACAGTATAGAGCAGGGTTTAGGGCTCTTGTATTTAGGGTCGCTATGAGTTGTAAGAGACTCAAACAACAAAAATGTTGTTGTTGCTTATTGTTATGTGCCATCGAGCCTCTTGTTATTCAATACAAAATGCTATGTATAATGAATAACTGTATAAAATACAATGTAAATGAAAGAGTGTTGTTGTTATGTGCCATTGAGTCACCCGCAACCCATAGCAACCCTATGTACAACAGTTCTGAAGTCTGCCCTGTCCTGAGCCAGTCACTGATTCTGATACAACAACTCCCATTGCCCCACATACTAAATCAACCCGTTTCACCCGGGGTCTTTCTCTCCTGAGCTGTCCCTCCACCCTTCCAAGCATGATGCCCCTTTCTAAGGATCCGTCTCTCCGCGCCACACACTCTAAGTTTGTGAGATGGAACTTCAAAATCCTAGCCTCCAAGGAGAAACTTGGTTTCACACTCTTCAAAACAGACTTATTTTTTTTTTGGTGGTACATGGTATGTTCAAGACTCTTCTCCAGCATCACAATTTGAAGGCATTAATTCTTCTTCTGCCATGCTTAGTCACTGTCCAGCTCTCTAATGCATAGCAAATAATTGAGAAGATTCGCCTGGACTGGCACCTTAGTCGTTAGACTGATATTATTGCTCTTCAGCACTCTGGAGAGGCCCCTGACAGCAGATTTTCCAATTTGTCTTTTGATTTCCTGACTGCTGGTGCGAAAGGTATTGATTTTGTATATGACACACAATACGCATGCATGAAATACAAGGTAAATGAAATATAAAAATAAAAAGGGGGAGGGGAGAAAGGAGAGGTGATCACTGGGATGGCGGAGGCTGAGGGAGGAGACAAAGTGGGAAGAGAGGTTCAGTAAAGTTTTAGGGGATAGTGTGATAATAGACATGGGTGTCATTGTTTTATGTACCATAGAGTCAGACCCGACCCATAGCTGACCTTCTGATGGGTTTTCAGAAACAGTTAAGTGCTCAGAAGGAGACTGATAGGTAGTAGTTAAGTGTATGCAGTATGCGTGAGAGATTGTGTAAAGCACAATGTGCAAAGATAAAGCACATTTTTTTTAAAAAAAGGGAAGGGCAATAAAAAAATGTGCACTATAAATGCACCCTCTTGAGCAGTGTAGGTTTGGATAGTGTATAATTCTGCCTTCAGCTAATTTTGAATTTTAAGTACTTAAAGGAAAGATCTACCCAGGAGATAAGCTTGTTAAAAGTAGAATCCGGTAGTGGGTGTTGGGGTTTGGTGGAGGGGAAAGATTGGGTCCCACCCAGTACTCTGAGGAGATTTGCATTTGAATGGATTTGTAGACTTACATTATTAGACTTTTTGATTGAAGAGGTTCATATTCAAAAAAAAGGCAAGTAGAAAAGGGGAAAAAGGGAAAAATAAGGAAAGAAAGATACTATCTTTATTTTCAAAACAGAAACAAGCTGTTTGACATTTTTGACAGGGTAAAGGTGGTACCCACCAGAGCCCACTTCCAAGACTCTGTTGTTGGTTATGCTCCTTCATACTGATCACCTGGATCCACAGGAGTAGAAGTAGAAGGAATAAAACAACGGAGAAACACTGAGCTTGGGCATGCTGGCCACGTAGCACACACAGATGTGTGAAAGAGCAGGGAGCAGGAAATGATGGGGACCCCTGGCTTGTTGACTTGACTTGGCCCCATGTGGGGGCTAGGGCTGAGTGAAAAGCCCAACAGGTCTAGAGTGCTAGGAGAAGCGTGGACTCCTGGACAGTAAGTAGTAGATGTTGGAGACGATGTGGAAAGACAGGAACTCTTACAGTTTGTGGAATTGTAAAATGGTATAACCACACTGGAAGTCAGTTTGTCATTTCTTCAGAAAGCTGAGCATAGAAATTCCATATGACCCAACTATTCCACTGTGTGAAAATTACCCAGATAAAATGAGAACTGAGGCACAAATGGAGACCTGTACACCAATGTTCATAGCAGTGTTATTCACCATCGTAAGAACATGGAAACAGCCCATAGTCAAATTGAGGAATAATGGTACATTCACAAAATGGAATACTATGCAACATGCAGGAGCAATGATTAAAAAATCACTACCTAACTTGGGAGGGACTGGAGTGCACTATGGTAAGTGAACTCACTCAGTCCCCTAAGGAAAATACTGTATAAGGCCGTT
>NW_006399806.1:8894453-8901680 GCF_000299155.1 Elephantulus edwardii | reverse complement strand
AATGCATACAAACTTTATAAGTAAACCAATATAAAATAAAAATTTTATTTAAAAAAATTTTCATATCAAAAAGGAATACAAGTGTTTTCAAACAACAACAACAACAAAAAGAACAGGCCCTTCTTGAAGGACGTGCAGCCAGAGTACTCCTTAGAGGCAAGGATAGTGACATGTTGTCTCGTTTACTTTGAGCATATAAACAGGAGGAACCAATTCTTGGGGAAAACATGCTGAAAAAAGTGGAGGGTCAGAGAAGGAGAAGAAGACCCTCGGCCAGATGGATTGACACAGTGACTAGCACAATGAGCCTAGGCCTGATAGTAGAGATTATGAACATGGTGCCACAAAGGCCAAGGTGCAGATCTGTTTTTCATGGAGTCACCATGAGTTGTAGTGTACTTGACACACAACAACAACTACTTCTCATTCACATGCACGCGGTCCTGGCCTCTGGCTTTTGTCTCAGTCCACTCTAGAAGCAGCATTTCTCTCCTTCACTGCAGCAACCAAAGTAATCATCTTAACCGTACTTCCCATACCTGTAGCTTCTTATTCCTCTCACATGGATCTCTGCTCGACCACCACTGCTATTGGTCCTGGTCTGTCTCAAGTAGGAATCTGTGACCCAAATGGATCAGTGGCCCCGCCAACCTCTTCTTTCCTAATGATTCCTTCATGATTTCTTGAGATTCCTATTTTCTGCCTCTAAACTTGCTTAGTTCAAGCCTGTCAGGAGGAAGAACTGTCCAATCTCTTCATCAGTAATATGAAAAAAAAAGGGAAACAGGTACACACAGCAAGCAATTCTTCAGCGTAGAATTTTCTAGGATACCAGACACCACATATTATGGCAGCTTCTAGTTTAAACTGCCTCTGGCACAGGTGTTCCTTGTTTCATTAAACCTCAGCCTGTATAAGTTGAGATTTAATATACAATATTAACTTAATATATCGTACTGGGACTTGGTCATCAAAAACTGTCACTTTAAAATCCATGTTTTCCCTCATGTAGTAACTGTTTTCACAGTCAAATCATTATAGGCATAAAATGTTGAAGCAAAAAGACATCACTTCATAAATTTTTAAAGTTTCTATTTCAATTCAATATAGTAGTTTCCAGAGTTATTTTTTTAAGCTTGGATATAATTTGCAAAAGCATATTTAATACAGACACTTAGAGGCAGCAATTCAACAGAGCCTTGCAAAGCAGAGAAATTCCATTTGGCATTTTCAAGAAAAGTGCACATTTCAGAGGGAAATAAATATGTTGCAAGACGTCAAAAACAAAAGGGAGAATTTCTTTTCACTCCTGAAATTGTAAATAATTGTGATTTTTTTCACTCCTGAAATTGTAAATAATTGTGATTTCTCCTACATTGCTAAGAATGCTAATTATGAAAGATTACTTACCATGACATCTATCACAAAATGAATACTCATTAAGTATTATTTTTGTTACTTTTATTATTGTTATTATAATTCAGATGTTGTCTGTGACACGTACAGAGTTCAGTGGGGATGCAGGAATTTATGTTGCATTTACCATGTACCTCTCGCTTCCTGTGCATATTGGAAAAATAGAAACATGCAGAAGTTTGAGGTGGCTAAATGTATATGTCAGTTCTATCACTGGAGCCAAAGAGTATGTTTTCTAGAAGTCAAGATTTAGCTAAATTAAATAGCAAGAGTGGTCTATGAAATTATTACAAAGCCAATTGACAACTCAAATGATAAAAACATTAACAATTCTTTAGAAGCCATTTTTGTGGCTGTTGTGTACTGTTGAGTTGGAACTGACTTATAGGTGACCCTCTAGTGGATTTTCAGATGCAGTAATCACCCAGGAGGAGATGGCCTATTTTTCTCCCACAGAGCATTTGATGGATTCAAACTGCATTCTTTTGGGTTTGAAGCACGACTCCTTACCACTAGGGCACCAGAGGTTCCTTTAGAAGGCATGCTGTTGTTGTTGTTATGTGCCATCGAGTCATAAAATTCCAAGTGATGAATAAATAGGAATCTTAGCAAACAAGAGGTATGATGAGCCAATGATAGAAACTGGGTTTTGTGTTTTCTTATTTTTGTTTTATGGCTAATGAAATGAGTTTCAATGGAAAGCAAGGAATAGTAAGTAGAATTTTTGAGTAATTCCCATGTACTTTAAGTGTCAGACTCTTAGAACAACAAAGCTTAATTCTGTGAAACAGAAGTTTACAGATCAAAAGGTTAGAAATAGTGTTAAACTTGACTAAAAGCCTAGAAATATCAGGAGGGAGTAAAGGAGTTCACTGTCTGTTACATGTGGCTAAGGTGGAGGTAGGACAGTGCGTCTAATAACTAGCAAGGATAGGAAGATGCAGGAAATGATGGATGAATACAAGGGTTCCTCTTGTGAATTCTCATGCTTATGGAACATTCTCTTAAGAGAAGCAACAGGCGTTTTTGCTTCATTAAGAGAATAAAGTAATCTCGGTAAAATCATGAGTGAACCGTCTTTTATAAAATGTATAAATTAATGTAACTATAAATGTTCTGTAATAAACACAGTGTTATGCAGAATAAAATTTTCTTTTGAGCTGAATAACCTGAAAATTAGGACAAAGCTAATAAAAGATTTATTTATGAAATATTTATTTACTACTCAATATAAGAGAGCTGGACAATGACTAAAGATGACAGAAGAATCGATGCTTTTGAGTTGTGGTGCCGGAGAAGACTATTGAACATACCATGGACCGCCAAGAGAATTAACAGGTCTGTCCTGGAGAAGGTGAAACCAGGTTGCTTCATAGAGGCAAGGATTTTGAAACTCTGCCTCACATACTTTGGCCATGTTGCCAGAAGTTTCAGTCCTTGGAGAAAGACATCAAGGGTTGAGGAGCATCAGAGCAAGAAAGACCGTGGATGAGATTTATTGACTCAGTGACTGGGGTGATGGAGGTTGGTGTGGCAGAGACCATAGGATTAGGTCAGAGTAGAGTCGGGTTTAGAGCTATTGTGCATAAGGTCACTATGAGTCCAAAGCAACTCAATGGCACATAACAACATATAAGTGTCAAGAGTAATTCTAAGGATTATTTTGTAAATAATTAATCTTATAGCATCCCTACATGATGCAAACTCAGTAATTCCTTTTCATTGTTGTTGTTGATGGTGGTGTTGAGTACCATCAAGTCAGAACCAACCCATAGCTGACCCTCTGGTGGGTTTTCAGAGGCAGTTAATTGCACAGGAGGAGGTTGCCTATCTTTCTCCCTCATACCAACTGGTGGCTCCGAACCTTGTGCCTTCGGGATGGCAGTGCTGCTTCTTGCCACTAGGCCTTTTTACAGACGGGAAAACTGAGACTTTCTTGGTTGCATGGTTTGTTAAGTGGCACAGCTTTAATCCCAAAATATCTGGCCATAGAGCCTATCCTTTTACCCTTTTTAATGTCTTGACTTTTATCTTGGTAGTTACCTAGTAACACTCAATGCTATATTTTTCCTGTGTATGAAAGGCTGAGTCAATGTATGTGAGCAGTTTGAATCTTAGGGAATCTCATCCATAGAAGCAGGCTTCTGTCTTGCAACTCCTTTATCCTAACTAAATACCTGCTGTGCTCTTATCGCCTTGAATTTCAGCTCAACAAATACAACTGAAGTTTCTGTAAATACATTGATTTCTGGTTGATATCACTCACTTAACCACCTTCCTGCTGAATAAACTGTAGGGACCAGGAATATCTTCCGGAGGGAAATAATATTTAAGTTGAAACTTGAGGAAGAATAAGATATATAGTAGCAAAAGAAGGGTGACCCTGGTGGCAGAATTTAAGTAGTAGTCATTGTTTTTACGGGGCTGTAAAGTTGAGTACCACCAATAACGACCCTAGGAACAACAGATCTGAACCCTATCCTGTGTCATCCTCACACTTCTTGACACTAGAACCCATGGAAGCAGTTACTGTGCCAATCCATCTGGTGGATGGTCTTCATCTCCTTTGCTGACCCTCCACCTCTCCAAACATGATATCCCTCTCCAAAGAATAGCCTTTCATAGCCAAATGCCCAAAGTACATGAGACAAGTTTTAGTGACCTTGCCTCTGGCTGCATTTTTTCCAAGTCATATTTGTTCATTCTCTCGGCAGTCCATGGGATATTCAGCACTCTTCTACCACACCACAACTCAAAGGCATTCATTCCTTTTCTTCCACGCTTATTCATTGTGCAGCTTTCAGATGCATATCGAGTAATAGAAATATCATGCCCTGAATCAGACACGCCTTAGTACTCAAACTGACATCATTGCTCCTCAAATATTTGTAAAGGTCCCTGGCTACAGACTTTCTCAGTGCAAAATGTCTCCTAATCTCTTGGTTACTGGTAACAAGGATGTTGATTATGGATCCAAGTAAGATAAAATCATTGGCAATTTCAATCTTTTCTCCATACATCATGATGTTGTCTATTGGACAGTGGTAAAAACTTTTTATTTTCTTGACAGTGAGATGCAATCCCTATTGAATGTTATCTTGTTTAATCTTCTGCAACAAGTGCTTCAAGTTCTCCTTATTTTCAGCAAGTATGAAGTTTAGGTACTACAGTGTTGGCAAAAAGGCTGGTGTTATAAACCCTGCTTGCATAGTGTGTAGTGTGCTGGATTGCTAAGTGAAAAGTCATTGGTTTGAAGCCACATCCACTCCTTGAGAGAAAAAAGGTAAGTCTTCTCTCATAAAAATTTACAGCCTTGGAAGCTCAATGGAGAGTCGCTATGACATGAAGCTGACTTGGCAGTGAGTTTGGAGAGGATCCAATAAGACAGGCCTGGAGCTTTTACAAGGCCACATCTTTGAAAACTCTTAGGAGCAGTGCTTTCTATACTCATGGGGTTGCCATGAATGAGAATTAATTTAAGGGCAACTAACAACAAAAGGGAACTTTGATAGCCTAGAGGTTAAGGACTCTCACTGTTAACCCAGAAGCATGTAGTTTGAATCCACCAGCTGCTCCATGGGAAAAAGATGAGAAACTGCTTGTGAGATGTACAGCTTTGAAAAAGTTGACAGAAGGTTAGCTATGAGTTGGTTCCAACTCAATGGCCCCAACAACAACAATAACAGAAGGAGAGAACAGTACTCTAGGAAGGGGAAAGAACTAGTTCAATGCTCCTTTGTCATTTTTATGTGCTGTCCAGTCACCTGCAACTCATAGAGACCCGATGTACAAAGCTCTGAACTCTGCCCTATCTCACTGTCTTGGACACACCTACACCCATTGCCCCAGTTACTGTGTCAATTGATCTCATTCAGGGTCTCCCTTCCCTGCTCTGATCTTCTACACTTTCAAGCAACAGGCCCCCTCTCCAAAATCTGGTCCCTCCTGGTACCATGCCTAAAGTTTGTTGGATAGAATTGTAAAGTCTTGCCTTCACAGAGGAGCTTGGTGTCACCCTTTCCAGGACAGACTTGTTTGTTATCTTGGCAGTCTGCAATATGTTCAATATTCTTTTGCAGCAACACAACTCAAAGGCATTGAATTTTTCTGTCGTCCTTAGTCACTGTCCAGCTTTCTGATGCATAACAAGTAATTGTAAAGACCATGGTTTGGATCAGGCACACCCTAGTCGCTGTTCTTCAGTACTCTGGAGAGGTCCTTGACAGCAGCTTTTCCTAATGCAATTCATCTTTTGAATTCCTAACTGCTAGTGCTAAGAGTGTTGATTGTGGAACCAACCAACCTGAAATATTTAGCAATCTCAACCTCTTCACCATCTATCATAATGCTGCCAGCTGGCCCAGTGGGGAGAGTCTTTGTTTTCTTGATGTTGACCTTCAATCCATTTTGAAGACTGCAGTCCTTGACCTTCTGCAGCAAATGTCTCAGTTCCTGCTTGGTTTCAGCAAGCAGGGTTGTGTCATCTGCATTACTCAGGCTATTGATGGGTTTTCCTCCAATCCTGATGCCTCATTTCTTCTCATATAGTCCAGCCTCCCAGATAGGGAGATAGGATGCAGCCCTAATGTAAACCTTTCCTGATTTTGAACCATGCTGTGCTTTCTTGCTCTGATCTTATGATTGCCTCCTAATCAAAGTCTAGCTTTGACACAAGTACAATTAAGTGTTTTGGGATTCACATCCTTTTCAAGGTGACCACAATTTATTATAATCCACAGAGTCAAATGCCTTTGTATAGTCAATGAAACACAGATAGATATTCTTCTGGTACTCTCTGCTTTCAGCTAAGATCCATCTGACATTGATTATAATGTCCCTATTGTCAAAGCCACTTCTAAAACCATCTTGCACACCTGACAGTTGTCTGTCAGAAACTTTCAGATAATCTTCAGCAGGATTTTGCTTGTCTGTGACATTAGTGATATTGTTCAATAATTTTCATATTCTGTCAGATCTCTTTTTTTCTGAAATGGGAATAAATATGGATCTCTCCCAGTCAGTTGGCCAGGTAACTGTTCTCAAGATGTCTTGGCACAACCTGGTGAGCGAATCCAAAGCTGCATCTGTTTGTTAAAATATATCAGTTGGAATGCCATCAATTCCTGGGCCTTGCTTTTTTCCAATTCCTGGGTACATTAACAGAGAACTACCAGAAATATAAGATAGGTTTAGAAGAGGTCATGGCACTAATGACATTATTGCCAATGTCAGATGGACTTGGCAGAAAGAAAAGAGTATCAGATGAATGTCTATCTGTGTTTTATTGACTCCACAAAAGCATTTGACTATGGATCATAACAAATTGTGGCCAATCTTGAGGAAAATGAGAATCTCAGAACCTGATTGTGCTTATGTGAAACCTATACTTAGACCAGGAAGCAGTCCTCAGAACAGAGCAGGGAAACACTGCAGGGTTCAAAATCAGGAAAGGAGTGTGTCATTGATATGTCCTGTCTCCATACCTTTTCAATTTATATGTAGAACAGGTCTTCTGGCAGGCTGGGCTCTAGGAGGAGGAATATGGCATCAGAATTGAAGGTAGACTCATCAACAACCTACATTATACAGATGACACAATACTGTTTGCTGAAACTGAGGAATACCTGAAGCTCTTGCTGCTGAAGGTCAAAGACTGCTATCTTCAATATGGATTGAAGTTCAACATCAAGAAGACAAAGATTCTCCCCACTGGGCCAATTGGCAGCACCATGATAGATGGAGAAGAGATTGTGGTTGTTAACAATTACAGCTTGCTCAATTCCACGGTTAACACTCTTAAACCAGCAGTGA
>NW_006399806.1:8883240-8893898 GCF_000299155.1 Elephantulus edwardii | reverse complement strand
TATCACCATTGCTTCTTGGTCATATGTTGTTTCTTGAAATTCTTCTGTGCCAGACAATTCTTTTTGGTACAGTGGCTCTGTGTACTCCTTCCATCTTCTTTTGATGCTTCCTGGATCATTTAACATTCTTCCCAAAGGATCCTTAAGTATTGCAATTCTTTTGTTTTTTGAGAAACCAACAGAAATCTACTAAGTTTGAAGAATCAGAATGGTGAGAAGAATGCCATCTTCTACTTCTGACCTGTGTAAACTATCTTGGCATTCCTGGGAAGCTACTGAAGAGTTTTAAACAAGGAATAACCATATTCCATTTTCTTTTGAGGTAATTTTGCATCATCAGATGTCTATCAGTGCTAGGAAGGATTGATAGAAGACCATAGCAATATTATTTGTCAGAGATATCACAGCCACAAGGACAGAGAGAAGTGCATGAGTTGGGGAAATATTTGAAAGATAAAGGCATTAGGATTTACAGATTGACAGCCGTTAGAGTGAGAAAGGAGTTACAGATTTTAATTGGCTAAGTGTTTTTACTAAGTTTCTAGACTAATTTGTTCTTACTGTTGTTGTGCGCTGTCGAGTTGCCTGTGACTCATAGCAATCCTATGTACAACAGCCCTATACCCTGTTCTACCCTGTGCCAATCTTACTGTCTCTGATACACCTACCCTCATTACTTCAACCACTGAATCAATCCATCTCATCAAGCGTCTTCCTCTCCTGCACTGTCTTTCCACCTTTCCAAGCATGACGTCCTCCTCCAAGGACTGGTCCATCCTTGCAACATATCCAAAGTATGTCAGATGAAGTTTCAGAATCCTTGCCTCCAAGGAGCAGCCTGGTTTAACTCTCTCTAGGATCAACCTATTCTCCTAGCAGTCCATGGTATATTCTTCTCCAGCACCATAGCTCAAAGGCATCAATTCTCTATCATCCTTAGTCATTGTCCAGCTCGCTGACGCATATCCAGGGTTTTAGTGTTACTTTCTTTAGAAATTAAAAAATTTCCACACTGAGCTGCAAGGTTTTTTCACAATTATTATTTAATGGTTTATATACAATATATGCATCTATTTTCGTCTACACAGGAAATACTGATTCTCAACAACACAGAGAATGGAAAAATATCTCATATTCATTTATTTTATCCCATCTGACATTTATTCACAATAACAATATTAATACTACCATTACCTACATAATTATTACGAACAAAAGAAGATCTGTTTTTAATATGTGCTTCTTGCTATTCACCTTTTTTGTCATCGTGCATCTCATTGCACAAGATAGGAAGACCTTCGATGGGATGGGTTGATTCAGTGACTGTGGTAATGAGGGTAAGTGTATCAGAGACAATAAGATTGGCACAAAACAGAGCAGGGTTTAGGGCTGTTGTATAAAGCGTCACTATGAGTCACAGGTCACTTGATGGCACATAACAACAATGTAAATGTACTTAGTACATGCTATCTTTATATACTGTGTACTCTCTTGATTTCAATCTCATTTTGTTCGAATTCTACAACTACCTTTACCATTGATGCTACAACAGAGGTGTTTCTCTGGTCATTTTGAAGGTCTGAAACATTATCTATCTGAAGCTCTGATGATGTACTCTCTAAGGAGTTACACCACTAACCCAAAGGTCCTTCTTTGCCTGTATTTAATTTGTAATTCTCAGCTATATGTAATTCTCTGCCTTGCAGGAGAAACATGGTAATCCCTTCGCTTGTGTTTTATGTTCTACAAAGATCTAGTGGAGGGTCAGTTATAAGCCCATAATGAGTAAGTGAGTACGTGAAGCATGGTCTCTAGAAAATTTTCAAGAAGGGCTCTTTGGAACTATTTCACTGTTGTTTTCAGTCTGTTCCCCTTTATACTTGAAAATAACTTTTGCTGAACATAAAATCTCTGAATTACATTTCATTCCTTGAAATTCTTATATGTTTTGATGCCAGAAAACGTTTAATGAAATCTAATTTCTTTTTCTCTTGTTATAAGTCCCTGTATAGCTCCCAAATTAATTTTTCTTTACAGGGTGACTATTTTACTAGAATATATCTGTGAGGTGGTCATTCTTGACATTTTTTGATAGCCCCTGTGCTGATACTATATAGTTTCAAATATGTGCATATTCTAGCAAAGTTTCTTGAATTATAACAATATTTTCATTTTGCTTTCTTCTCTTGTTCTTTACAAATTATCTTTCTGTTTAATGAAATAGGGTTTTTTTTTCTTTTTGTTATGATTTGGGTGAAAATTTACTAAGCAAATTGGGTTTTCATTCAATTATTCAAATTAACTTTGTTTTATGACATTAATTACTCATGATGTAAACACATTCTTCTCAAATCTTCTAGATGATTCTTGCTCGAATTCAACATTGGAACTTTCTCCATCCTGCTTTTTGAAGCCTCTCTCTCTTTTTTGTAACATGTTGTCTTTTTTTCACCATCTATTTCTCTTGTAGGGGCATCTGGTAGCCTAATAGTAAGATGCTGCTGCACTGCAATCCCAAAGGCACATCTTTTGCTGCAAAAAGTCAAGGACTGCAGCCTTCAAGGATTGAAACTCAATATCAAGAAAACAAAGATCTTCATCACTGGACCAATTAACAACATCATGATAGCTGTTGAAGAGATTAAGATTATTAACAGCATCAGCTTGCTTGGCTCCACAATCAAAACTCTTCATACCAGCAGCCAAGAAATTAAAAGATTAATTTCACTGGGAACATCTGCTGTCAGGGACCTCTCCAGAGTACTGAAGAGAAACAATGTCACTCTAGACACTAAAATGTGCCTGATACAGGCCATGATCTTCGCAATTACTTTCTATGCATCAGAGAGTTGGACAATGACTAAGGATGATAGAAGAAGAATTGATGCTTTTGAGTTGTGGTGCTGGAGAAGAGTATTATTTATATCATGGACTGCTAGGAAAACAGGTTCATCTTCAAGAGAGTGAAACCAGGCTGCTCCTTGGAGGCAAGAATTTTGAAGCTCTATCTGACATAATTTGGGCATGTTGAGATGAAGGACCAGTCCTTGACATGATGCTTGGAAGTGTGGAAGGACAACACAAGAGAGGAAGACCCTCTTGGATTGATTCGGTGACTGAGGTAATGTCATAGGTGTGTCAGAGACAGTAAGGCTGGCGCAGGATAGTGCAGGGTTCAGAGCTATTGTACATAGGGTTGCTATGAGTTACACAAGTGACTCTGTGACACATAACAGCAACAAAAACAGCATTCCTCTTTTGGGAGCTCTAGTGGTCGAGTGCGTAAGGAATTGTGCTACCAACCCATACACGAGCGGTTTGAATCTACCAGCTGCTCTGTAGGAGAGAGACAGGCACTCTCCTTCCACAAGATTTACAGACTCTGAAAACCACTGGAGGGTCAGCTATCGGTTAGTTCCTTTTTTATTACAATGAGTCAGAGTTTTTTCTTCTTCTCAAAGCACTCTTCATGATATTTATTCTCTCTCAGATGAGATTATATTTTTCCCCCTCATGCTGAATTCTGTTACTTCCTTTATGACTATTTCTTATTCTGATTAATGTTTTCTTCTTTGTCTCATTCATGTTTTAAAAGAATTTTAGCTTATTATAAAAGAAAAGTCTAGTTGTTTTCCCTCATTGTTGCTTGTTTTTATGTGACATTAATGTCCTTACAGTTTTAGAAAGAAGCACAGACCAGAGTAACTTTATATCACTCAGCTCCTCATTCCAGTTCTGTCGTTTGTGGACACCAGTTTGCTTCCTGTGATTCTCCGGCCCTGTGCCCCTCCTGCATGAGAGTAGCTGAAGGCTACTGCAGAGATAAGCTGTGCTCTGACCCCTGAAACTTTTGAACATGTTATGCCACATGAGAAAAACAATACTGTAGATGTAATTAAGGTTATGGACCATAAAATAAAATCTGAGGAGATCATTATGGATTATCTATGTAAGTACAACCTAATTATTTACAAGCAAAACATTTTCTCCAGTTGGTGACATGGCATTTGAGATAGAAAAGGAAGGTCAGAGAGATTTGAATTATAATAAAGACTTAAGAAGCTGTCTGACTTTAACAATAAAAGAGGTCCACAAACCTGATAATATGGGCAGGCTCTAAAAAGCTCAGAATCATCTGTGGAACAGCTAACAAAGAAACAGAAGCATCAGTTTCACAATCACATGGAACTGAGATTCTGCCCCTAGCCTGAATGATTTCTTTCAGAAGGTCCTGATAAGAGGCCAGATCATTGGCCCCTTGGCTTCAGCCTTGTGCGAATCTGGAGTAGGGAAAACAGCTTAGTCTACCTAGATCTCAGACCTCCTGGTCTGTGAAAAGTGAATTCGTGATTGTTTTGCTTTTTAAGGACCTATGTCTTTAAGCATATTGCTAAGAAGGATCAGTTTGGAAAAAGATATCATGCTGTGAAAGGTGGAGGGTTACAGAAAGAGAAAGATCCCCAACATGATGATCGATTAATACATTGACTCTAACAATGGGCTTGAGCATCCCAGAGATGGTGAGGATGTGCAGGGTAGGGCAAGTTCTCGGTCTGTTGTTCATATGAGTTGCTATGAGCCACGGGCTACCCAGCAACAACATGTTTGTGGTAGTTGTTACAACAGTAACAGAAAATGAAGGCACTCACTTTATTTGAACTTTCTCTTTCCTTCCTCTCCATTGTCCCTCTCATGCTCAGTTTTGGCTCATCCTCGAAAGGAGCTTTTATGGCTCAGTTTTTAATTCCACAGAGGCTAGTATTCTCTGACATTTAGAATTAGGTTCGCCCCCTTGCACCTGGCTTCTGGAATGAGCAAATCCTCACTTTGAGCTGTTGTTCTCAAACTGGCCTGGGCTTACGAGTAAATATTGATATTTATTGTGGAGCTAACCTGTTCTCAGTCTCTCAGACACCAACACTAAGATCCCCTCTGTGTTTTGCTCGCAGACACTGGAACCAAGCAGGCGGTGGGTGTTGCTAGCCTGTTACAGCAGCCTGAATTTTTGGAATCTATGGGGAGACTTTTTCATCAGGGTTTTCATAAATGCTGTCCATTAGATTTTCCTTTTGCTAAAGAGATGTCTTGCTTGTTTACATTCAGGGATTTGGAGAGATTTGGAAAACTATGTCTTTTTTTGCTGCTGAAATCTTCCCAGAACCCTGGAACTACTCTAGATATATTTATGAAAAATTACTTGTAAGTATTGTTCTTCAAAATGTGGCCATATTTCAGTCTTGCAGTGGAAGCTCCCCTTGAAAATAAATTTAGTGATGCATTTCTTTGTAAGGAGAATTACTTAAAAACATACCTAACTATGCCCTGGGTGGTTGGTTTTGTGAATTTGGAGTGTGTTTAAAGATAGAAAGAATTGGCAAGTATAGTCATCGGCCATTTGGGGTCAATCACAGACATTTTGATGAGATCATTTATTTTTATTCTATGATTAATTATAGATTTAAAATACTAAATCACTTTTTAAGCCTCCAGTTATGTCAAAATACAGGTAGCAATTTGAAAGAGTTATATAATAAGATGAAAAATTTATTCAAAACATCTTTAGCTCCTTTTAGCACTGAGTAATACAAAAACTTTTTTTTCCATTGAGATGATTCCAACTCATTCTGCCTGACCGTATAGGACAGATTGGCTTTTCCCTGGAAAGTTTCCAGGAGTGGAGTGGCTCATGGATTTGAGACACCTATCTTCAGTTAGTGGTTAAGCATTTAACCACTGTATCACTGAGCAGCTTGAAATTCTTGCAGTTCCGTGTCGATGTACTGCGGCAACTATTTTTCAATTATGTTTGGAGAAAGTTTATTATATGTGATATAAATGATATTGCTCAACGTTATCCATATTCTGTTATATTACTTTTCAATGGAATAGCATAAATATGGATCTCTTCTAGCTGGTTGACCAAGCAGCTGTTTTCAAATTTCTTTGTGGTTTTTTTTTAAATTTTACTTTATTTTATTATATTGTGTGTGTGTATGTGTACTGTCAAATCTGACTGGTACAGGAGGAGACTGCCCCTCCTTCTCCGGTAGAGCATCTGGTGGATTCGAACTGTGTACCTCTGGGATTGTAGTGCAGCTTTTTGCCACTAGGCCACCAGAGATCCCCTTCCCAAATTTCTTGACATCGAGAATTGAGTGCTACCAGGCTTGATTCTGAGATGTCTGTTAAGACATCATAAAATCCTCCAAAATTAAAACTTGAGGCTTTAGATTTTTTTACATTAGTTCTTTCAACTTGGGAGATGATGAATGTGGTCTTTCTCCATTTTCATTTTCTACTCCAGTTTTTCCCCACATTTCACTATAATATTTTATGACTATTATTTATATTTGTGCATAGATCACTAATACCAAAATGAAGACTAGGAGAACAAACAAGTTTGTTCATCCTAGAGAGGGTGAAACCAGGCTAACCCTTGGAGGCAAGGTTACTGAGGCTTTGTTTAACATACTTAGGACATATTGCAAGGAGGGACCAGTCCTTGGAGAGGGATGTCATGCTTGAGAGGGTGGAGGGACAGCTCAGAAGAGGAAGACCCTTAATGAGATGGATTGATTTGGTCATTGGGGTAATGGGGATAGGTGTGTCAGAGATAACAGGATTAGCAAGGGATAGAGCAGGGCTTAGGACTGTTGTACATAGGGTTGCTATGAGTTGCAAGCGACTCGACAGCACATAACAACAATAAGCTTCTGCAGTCTTATAATGACCAATCATGAAATCCAGATGCATTCATCATTATTGATGATTAGAATGTGAAAATTACATATGAAGAAAGATTAATGGCTGGAAAACTTGAGCTTGATTATATAGACAATGTCAGCAATCAAAAGCCTGAATTTTGCAAGACCAATGACTTACTCATTGCAAACACCTTTTATTCAACAACATGAATGGCAATTATACATGTGCATCTCCCCAGATGAAGTACAGAGGAATGAAAATATATTTAGGGAAAGAGATGACGGAGAAAATCTCACTGTCATCAGTTTGACACCAGTACCAACTCAGGAATAGACCACTAACTGCTCATATGCAAGTTCAAATTGAAGCTGCAGAAAACAGGAAAAAAGTCCACAAGAACCAAATTATGACCTTCAATACAGCCCACCTGAGTTTAAATACTATCTCAAGAACATATTTGACACATAGAACTTGAATTTTCAAAAACCAGAAGAGTTATTGTAACAGCAAGGGCATTTTATACAGGATGAAAGCAAAAGGTCATTAGAAAGACAAGAAAGAATTAAAAGAGTGAAATGAATGTCAGAAGATACTCTGAAAAGTTATTTTAGACACAAAAGTAGTTCAAGCAAATGAAAGAAATGATGACAAGATCAAAGTAGATTTCAAAGGGCAGCTCAAGAAGACAAAGTAAATTACTATAATGAATCTCCTAGTTGGTAAGTGAAAATTTAGAAAAGCTATTTGGCTTTTCTGAGCCTTAGTTTCCTCACTTCCAATGAGAATAATACTTACTTTGCAAAACTGAATTGAGAATTAGACATGATTTATATAAAGCATCTATTACACCATTTGCAAAGTAGTGAATTTTAAAAAATAAAGAGCAGCTGCAGGAAAAATGTTTGATAATATTCTATTTCCTCTCATGATTTTTAAAAAGACAAGTGTCTTAGCAAACCAAGAATATAAAAGAGCTTTCTTAGATTAACAAAGAAAAACAACTAAAATAATGGGAAAAATCAAATACAAAGGACCAATAAATAGTATCGGAGAAACGGATGAAGAAAAACAGAAGTTAGAAGACCTTCACTTACCAGATATCCAAAGAATATCAAGTATTTCTGGCAGACTCTAGAAACTAGATGTAAGGACTAAAGAAAAAATAGACATGTCTGTGGCCTGGCAGATTCCAGAAACTAGAAGTAAAGTTTAAAGACAAAATAGACATGTCAGAGGCCTTATTTGAATGTCTAGCCTTCAGCGCCATGAGAAATAAATTATTTTCTTTAATATCAAAGCGAGAGTGGCATCCACTTCCTGATCAACATGCCTCTGGAAACTCTTTGAACTTTGATAAACAATGATTGTTATAAAAAGGCTTTAGGCCTTTTGTTCACAGAGTCCCTATGAGTCGCCAGCAACACCACCACCACAATATCAGCTACATCTGGCATTTTATTGTTGCTGTTATAACTATGTTAAGTAACCAAAGATATTGAGTCTACTTTATATTGTTGTGATATAAATATTGACTGAAACATTTCATTTGGATGGTAGTATTTTAAAAAGCGTTAAGTCACATATTTAAAACAAAAACAACTTAATTTTGGTGCTTCATTAACCAAAGTTAAAGAATTATTCCAGTTATAATAGTCTGAAAATGCATAGTTATTTGAGACAAAGTTGTCAGGACATACAGTGCAGCTAGCTTAGAGAAATGTTTCTGTTCTTCAGTAATCAGGAAATAGTTTCTCCATATAAGAGCATATTCTCAAGTCAACTCACTTCTATAAATAAATAGTTCCATTTCCAACTTCCTGGAAATGAGTGTTTAACATTAATCAGTAAATATGTTTGCTGAAACTAGTAAATGAATTAAAAGGACTAAATGAATATCATTAATTGGCCCATCATTATGTATGACGTACATAAGGACTAAAAAGTACAATGTTATTAAAAGCAATTTAGAGTGGCAATCTTAATAAGAGAATATTTCTATAAATAGTGTTACAAAAAGAAAGCCATAAATTTATTAGATTTGACCACTTAAACTATTTCTCTTTTCTTTGGCATATTTTCTGTCTTTTTAAAATACTCTCCTGAGAAATAGAAAAAATGGTATGTACTGATTTCAAAGCTGAAGTAAATAGTTTTACATTTATGTTTCAGTCTGTAACTTTTCCCCATAATTCGGAAGACTGTTTTCATATGGTAAAATTTATGAAATAAACATTTTCTGTTTCAGAAAGTTTTCCAGTTCAATGGCATTAATTACATATATCCACTCTGCAAATATCATCTCTATCCAATTCCAAGTTTCTAAATTATTTTTAACTCATTTTTCCCCCCAATAAATTGTCATTATCGATTAATAAGTGCTCAAAAGCACCCTTAAAATCCAACTTTTCAGAGAACATTCACCTATGGTTGCAAGAGTATCCTGTATGCAAGACAATGATTGTCTTTTGTTCCAAATTATATTTTCAAAGATATTTGTAGAGCTCACAATCTCAGTAGACAGAGATAGTCTCTCTCCAGACCAAGAGCAATCAAGGTCACTACCCATTACAAAAGACTGGACTTCCTAAGCTACTATTTCCTCTTCTATAATGCAACACATATGATATCAGTGATAGTTTGTTAATTTCCATATTCTATTGGATCGCCTTTATTAAGAATGGGAAAGTCATATTGCACTGAATGACCTCTCCAAATTATTGAAGAGCAATGATGCAAGTTTGAGGACTAAGATGTGCCTGATTTAGTCTATGGTCTTTTTTGACACTTGTTAGGCATCTGAGACCTAGACAATAAAATAAGGATGACAAAAAAAATTGATGCTTTTGAACTGTGGTGAAGAAGAATGCTGAAGATCTCATGGACTGCTAAAAGAACAAACAGATATGTCTTAGAGAAGGTGCAGCCAGAGAGAGCTCCTTGGAGGCAGAGATGATGAAAATCACATACTTTCAGCATTTTTGCTAGGAGAGTTTATTCTTTGTAGAAAGATATCATATTATAAAGGTTGAGGGACAGTTAGAGGAGATTAAGACACTCACTGAAATGGACTGACACAGTGACACAGTGACTACAGCAGTGGGCTTGAGCGTGTCAGAGATTATGAGAATGGCACAGGATAGGACAGGGTTCAGATCTGTTCATGGGATCAGTATGAGTTGTCCTTGACTTGATGACATCTACTAACAATAATATAATACAACATAGTATAATCCAATGTATCATATGTTTCTTCCACATTTCCTCATAAGAATTAGAGTTTCAAAAGGCAGTCCAAAAAAGGCAAGATGATTATTGGCTGGATACTATTACACTATGAAAATAAATTATCCTTCATATATTTTCAACCAGCATTCATAGAGCTGTGACAGCCTGCTTTGCAAACTTGCAGATGAATTAAATTCTCAGATCCTGCACAGGTTTGTTTGTTTTTTTTATGTCAACTAGATCATATAAATTATTTATAATGTATCAATTGTCTGCAGGATCTACAAAGGGATGAATTTCTTTAATTAAATGACTCCAGAGTCACTTCATGAACATTTTTCACTGTGCAGCAGGTCACTCTAGCAAAAGAGAATTCAAGATAAGTGACTCATAGCTGACTCTGTAGCAGGTTTTCAGGGGCTATAAATGGCATGATGTGGGTAGGGGAAGATTACTACTATTTTGCCCAATGAGCAGCTGGTATATTCAAACACCTGTCTTTAGGCTGAGAGTACAACTCTAACAGTTCTAATAGTTTAGAACTTCTTGGCTCTAAATATTTTTATCATCTTCTATCTCAAGAGCAATGGTGTCTCTCTGGAGCTAAGGTGCGCCTGATACAGGCCATGGTTTTTGCAATCACTTGTTATACATCAGAGAGTTGGACAATGACTAGGGAGGATAGAAGGAGAATTGATGCCTTTGAGCTGTGGTGCTGGAGAAGAGTA
>NW_006399806.1:8878001-8882730 GCF_000299155.1 Elephantulus edwardii | reverse complement strand
GAATGAGTGGAAGCCCAAAATCTCTGTAAATGTTTATGAAAATTAATAAAATATAATTATAGAAAAAAAAATCTTTACAAAACCAATTAGAAATTTCTGTCCTTTCTTAAATTGTGTTCAGAATATTATTTCAACTGATAAGTTTGTGTACAATTATTGTCAATCATTATTTGTTGTTTTTATTATTGAGTACCATAGAGTCAGAACCTACCTACAGCTGACTCTGAGGTGGGTTTTCAGAGGCAGTTCCAATAGCTGACCCTCCACTCACGAAAATACAAGAAAAGTATGCCCATATAAAGGAGTTTGAAGATAATTCTTGTTGTTGTTGTGTGCCCTCGAGTTGCTTGCGACTCATAGCGACCCTATGTACAAGAGCTCTAAATGCCATTCTATCCTGTGCCAACCTAGCCATCTCAAACATACTTATTCCCACCACTCCAGTCACAGAATCGATACATCTCACCAAAGGTCTTCCTCTCCTTCACCGCCCCTCCACTCTGCCAAACATGATGTCTCTCTTCAAGGCCCAGTCCCTCCTTGCAACATGCCCAAAGTATGTCAGGTGAAGCTTCAGAATCCTTGACTCCAAAAAGCATTCCGGCTTCAACTTCTCCAGGACAAATCTGTTTGTTCCCCTAGCAGTCTATGGTATATTCAACACTCTTCTCCAGCACCACAGTTCAATGACATCAATTCTCTTTTTATCATCCCTGTTCACTGTCCAACTCTTTGATGCATAGCACATAATTACGAAGACTATAGCCCGGATCAGGCACACTTTAGTCTCCAGCCTGACGTCATTGCTCTTAAGTACTCTTGAGAGGTCCTTCCCAGCTGACTTTCCCAATGCAATTTGTCTCTTGATTTCCTGGCTGCTGGTACTAAGAGTGTTGATTGTGGAGCCAAGTAAACTAAAACTGTTAACTATCTCAATCTCTTCACCATACATACTGGTGCTGCCAATTGTCCCAGTGGTGAGAATCTTTGTTTCTTGATGTTGAGCTTCAATCCATATAGGAGGCTGCAGTCCTTGACCTTCTGCAGCAAGTGCTTCAGGTCCTCTTTAGTTTCAGCAAGTAGGGTTGTGTCATGTGCATAACGCAGGTTGTTGATGATTCTTCCACCAATCCTGATGCCACATTCCTTCTTGTACAGCCCAGCGTCTCGGATGATCTGTTCTGCATACAGTTTGAAAAGGTATGGAGACAGAACACATCCCTGACGAACCCCCTTCTTGATTTTGAACCATGTTGTGTCTCCTTGCTCTGTTCTGATGACTGCCTCTTGGTCCAAGTATAGGTTTCATATTAGCATAATCAAATGTTCTGGGATTCCCATTCTTCTCAGAGTCAGCCACAGCTTGTTGTGATCCACACAGTCAAAAAAGCCTTTGTATAGTCATGAAGCGCAGATAGACATTCTTCTGATATTCTCTGCTTTCTGCCAAGATCCATCTAACATTAGCTATAATATCCCCAGTACCAGAACCTCTTCTAATTCCAGCCTGTACACCTGGCAGTTCTCTGTTGACATATTGTTCCAAAAGTTTTTGGATAATTTTCAGCAGAATCTTGTTTGCATGTGATATTAATGATGTTGTTCGATAATTTCCACACTCCGTTGGGTCACCTTTCTTTGGAATGGGAACAAATACCGATCTTTTCCAGTCAGTCGTTCAGCTGGCTGTCCTCCAGATTTCCTGGCACAACTTAGTGATCAAATCCAGGGTAGTGTCTGTTTGCTGAAATATGTCAATTGGTATGCCATCAACCCCTCGAGCCTTGTTTTTTGCCAGTTCCTTCAGAGCACTTTGAACTCTTTGTCTGTCAGATACTATTGTATATATTTAAAGATTGAGACAGACTAGGAAGAAGGATTGGCCATCCACTTCTGAATTGACAGGCCTTCAAAAACCATGTACAATAGAGCACACTTAGACTATCGCCTGGACTAGCAGACACAACAATTGAGACTGAGATCTTAGAAATGGAAATACAGAGAAGAAGGAACAGCTGTAAGCAGACACTAGTGATTGGAACGTGAGAAGCATGAATGTAGGAAAATTGGACATTGTTAAGAACAAAATGGAAGGCATAAATATTGACATACTAGGTATTGGCAAAATGAGATGTCTTGGCATGGGACATTTTGAATCAGACGATATGATACAAGATAACTCTACTGCTCAAAAAATTTACTTCTAGAAAAAGTAATTTCCTTTAAAAGTGTGGTCCTTAAACTCTTATCATTAATGAGCTGCCTAGACCGTATCCACCAAATAGCCAAGGTGCCCCACAGCATCACTCAGTCAATGAAAGGGACTTACGGTGAAATAAATATCTTGAGGTATTAAAAATACAAACCATCTTTGCCATGATGGTTCTTAATTCTGATTTATTGTTACTCTTCTACTTCTTCTATAAATGAAGAGATTTTCTATATATAGAGATTGTCTTCTATAAATGAAGAGAAGGCTAAGTCATAGAAGGAAACCAAAAGAGACATGAAATGTAAAAATACAGCTTCTAATTAAGAGGGAAAAGATTCAAAGAGGATGTTAAGAAACTCTGGGGAAATCACCTAATTTCAGTGGCACTTGTGGAGATGGGAGCTAGTTATGCGCTTAGTTCACATCAGTCTGGGACAGCCCCCAAATTCAAGAAGTTATGATTTCATCCTGAGTCCCGGAATATTCCCTGGGTCAGTGTCTTTAAATATCATATGTTTAAAAATTCTTTATTTCTCAGTTCTCTTTCCTATTTACTCTGTCATTATATGAAAACGCTTGTTTCTGTACACTTGGAACTAGAGTTCAGATGACTTAAATTTTACTGCACCTACCTGTGGACTTAATTTACATAGGAAAATAAATCAGAGCCATGCTCAAATGTGCACTCAAGGCTGAGAGGGAGGGGGAAATTGCCAAAGGCTATAACCCCTGTAGCTACCGAGGAGTGGGGCTATGAGCCTATGCCTTTACTAAGTTTGTTAAGTTCTTCTAAGGAGGCTGGACCACTTTGTTCTATATAAACTTGGTGAACCTTGTCATCAGATAAAGGGATTTTTCTTTTCTATTCTGTGAGATTAAAAGGGGGCTCAAGTGGCCTAGCGGTGGGAGCTGTGCTGCCAACCCAAAGGCATGTGGTTTGAATCCACCAGGTGCTCCATGGAAGAAAGATGGACAATCTCTTCATGTGCATTTTACATCCTATGAAAACCTGCTGGAGGTACTAGAAGTTGGTTCCAACTGGACTACACATAACAATAATAACACTATTTTTCTTACGGAGCCTGAGTGGTGCTGTGGATTAAGCATTGGACTTCTAATCAATAGGTTGGCAGTTAGAACCCAGCAGCCACTCCAAAGGAGAAAAATAAGGCAGTCTTATTCCGGAAAACTCAGCTTGGTTAACTATATGGGATATATCTACTCTGTCATACAAGGTGGACACAAGTTGGAATCTATTCAAATGGAAATAGCTTTGAAGTTAATGGTTTTCTTGATTGAAATTAGACCTACTTTGTAATTATGATTTTCACTTTTTGTTTGTGTGTACCATCAAGTCGGAACTGACTCTTAGGTGACCCTCTGGAAGGTTTTCAGAGGCAGCATTTAACACGGGAGATTGCCCATCTTTTTCCTGCAGAGCAGTTTGTGGATTCAAACTGTCTACCTTTGGATTGGCAGCACAGTTTCTTATCACTAAGCCACCAAAGTGAAATAAAATAGGTTCTCCAAAGGGATCCTATTAGAATCCCCTGGGGAAATGGGAACATTTAAAAACACACATTCCTAGGCTCTACCTGCAAAAATTTTGATTCTGCTGAAATCTAGTCAAGCATTATAAGCACAGCCCACTGTCACCAGGTTGGTTTTAACTCATAGAGACCCTCCCTTAGGCTTCTGAGACTGTAGATCATGAAGAGAGAAAACAGCCCATCTTTCTCCCATGGAGAGATTACTCAGTTTGCTTAATCACCAACATCCCTGTTAGCAGTGCAACACATGATTGCATCACCAAGGCTCTTTGTTATTGGTAGGTGCTATCAAGTCACCTATGACTCCTAGTGAACAAACATGTCCTATGCTGTGCCATCCTCATCATCTCTGCTATATTAAGCCCATTGTTACTGCCACTGTGTCAATTCATCTTGTTGAAGGCTTTCTTCTCTTTTGTTGACACTCCACCACTCCACGCATAAAGTCTCTTTCCAAGGACTGGCTCCTGCTAGCAAGAGGCCCAAAATATGTGAGATCTAGTTTCACCACCCTTGACTTCTTGCTGCACTTTCTCCAAGACAATTTATTTGATCATTTGGCAATCGATGTGATTCTCAGTATGCTTCTTTGATACAACAGGTCTAAGGCATTGATTCTTCTTTCATACTTATTGTCCAAATTTCAAATGTGGACATTGTAATTGAAAAGATCATGGTTTGAGTCAGTTGCACTTGAATCTTTAAACTGACATCATTGCTCCTTAACATTTTGGAGAAGGGTGTTGATTGTGAATGCAAGTAAGAGGTCCCAGCCAGGCAGCAGGCACAGCCTGGAGCCCTGCTCCATCCCCAAGCACAGTGCTCGTTAGTTAGCTTTAATGATGCTATAGTGTAAAAAAACTCACCCAGGTGATTCTGATACATAACCTAATTGCATTGATAAACCACTGAATTAAACATGTTTCAATCCTTATAACCTGATATATATACATATAATATATATATT
>NW_006399806.1:8872000-8877901 GCF_000299155.1 Elephantulus edwardii | reverse complement strand
TCTCAGTAGTTTATATGGCAAGAACCAAATGGTCCAGGAAGCATTTGGGCCAAATAAAGCACTAGCCAGTCTGTTTTGGCAACCCCAAAAGAGGAAAGCAGGAGACTTAAAAAGTTATAGTTGAGACATCTTTTCTTCTCCCCATTTAGGTTCATTTCTTTTTCACCAAAAGTTGTTTTGCTCAAGTAATGCTCCAACAACAAATTCTAGACGAAATTTAGTCTTAACTCATATTATTTTAAGGAAGAAATTATGTCTAATTAGCATCATAAATGCTTCCAACTTAGCATATTTTTCTCTAGTTTTTACATTACTAGGGTTTTGTATTATGTTTATACTAAGTTCATATGGTCTAGCAGTAAGAATTTGGCCTATCAACCAAAAGGCATGTGGTTTGAATCCACCAGCTGGTCCATGGGAGAGATGATCAGTCAACTCCTCTGCAATTTACTGCCTGTAAAACACACTAGAGTGTCAGTTATGAGTAGGTCCTGAATCAATGGTAACACAACAATAATACTTTACCCCAAAAGATGAGGGTCAGGTCTAATTCTGGATTCTAGACAGTGCCTAAATAAGAAAATGTCTAAATGACAAGGTGTGGATGTTAAGGACAGTTGCAAACACTGTAAGACTTTATCAACTGTGGTTTTTCTATGTCAAGGAGCAGAAAACGAGTAAAAATATCAAGACCAATAAATTGTTCTTTTCTTCAAAAATAGAAAAGAAACTGCATTAAATTCAGCTAACAATGAAAGAGAAGCTTCCTCAAAGACTGACGGGGCTTTTAGAAATTCGGGAAGTAAGGCGCTAATTGGAAGGAAGACAGGAACTGCAGGCTGAAACATAACAAAAAGAGAGAGAGACAGAGACAGAGACAGACAGAGAGAGAGAGAGAGAATGTCCATTTCTTTTTCCTCTGTCAGACTCAGCCACAGGGTAGTTTAGAGTTGAAAAAGGCTTAGGACAAACCTCAAATGCTCTGCTGGGTTCTACTTTCCCTTATTACAATCTGTCTTATAATTGCTTACTCTCCCACCAGCCTGTTTTTATTTTCTTTATTTTGATGTTTTGTTTCCCTCAGACTAGATTTTAAAATTCTCCTTTAAGCTCTTAAATAGAACTTGGTGTTCTACTTAAAACTGTATGAACAAAAAAAAATAATTATGATGATAGCATAGACTTAATCCAAATATTTCACAGCTAATTAAGCTAAAAGGAGCATTGGTGGTGTAATCAGTGGAGACTTGCATTGCTATCTCAAAAGCCATGCCTCTCTGATGATTGGACTCCCCCTGCAGCCACTTGGAAGGAAGATGGGCAGCCTCTCTCTCTGTGTGCAATTTACAGCCTCGGAAACCCAGCAAAGGTCAACTACGAGTTGGTTCTGACTCAATATCAATAAGTTATTTAAAGGCATCCCCTGCTGACTTCCCCATTATCCTAATTCAAGTAGGTTTTTTTTTTTTAAATTTAGGTTATTTTTCAGATTTTGGGATTCCATTCATAGTTTTAATGACATGCTCTTGGACATTACAATATAGATGACTAATCAATACGTCTAGAATTCAAATACATTATATTTCTGATAGTTTTCAGCTTTTTTCTTTACCAACTACCTTTTTTGATGAGGCCCCAGCAAGCACGATGTTATATCCACTAAGAATTGTTATATTATTCTACCATACATGTGTGAAAAATTCCCCGCATTATAGTCACATCTCTTTGGCTCCTCAAGTTAGTTCTAGAGAGGAGTACTTGGTCCTATGCATCTTTATGTCCATAAAGACACAGTTAATAACAACATCTTAGAAACTAAGTTCAGCAATAGGATGCATACAAAGAAAATTAAATATTTATTTAAAAAATGAAGTATTTATCCCAGATACTTTTTTAAGTGTTCATAATTTGGTAAGAAAAATGTCCACTGGGATACTTTTCATACTTGATTTAAATGTTAGTAGAATCATTTCCAACTCATGGCAATTCCATGTGTTAAAGAGTAAAATTTCTCCATGGGGTTTTCTCCATTGGGTTATCTCCATGGGATTTTCTTCTAATATTTATGAACAGAACCATATTTGTCCCCTTACCCTAGAAAAGTTATGCAATAGAATGTGGAAATTATAAAACAATTTCATTAATATCATATGCAAGCAAACTACTTTTGACGATCATGAAAAAAACGGCTGGAACAGTACTGTGAAAGAGAACTACCAGAAGCTCAAGCTGGGTTTAGAAGAGGCCAATGGCACAAGGGATATCATTGGTGATGTCAGATGGATTTTAGTTAAAAACAGAGAATGCAAGCAGAGTGTCTATTTGTGTTTTAATGACTGTGCAAAGGCATTTGACTATGTAAATCATAACAAATTACAGCTAACACTGAAAAGAATGGGAATCCCAGAATACTCAATTATGCTCATACGAAACCTATACCTATTGTACAAACAGATCAGGGGAACATTGCAAGGAAAGTATGTGTCAGGGCTTTCTTTGTTCTCCTTATCTATTCAATGTGCATGCTGAGCAAATCATTTGAGAAGCTGGACTTGATAAACAAGAACATGTCCTCAGGATCAGAGGAAGACTCTAAGAATGCACTACTGAACTACTGAGATGGACACCAGGACCTCTGCCTTAGTTTAAATAGAACTCGCAGGGGAGTTGAAGTTGAATTTGTCAAAATGTAAAAGGGACTAAAAGTAAAAAAGAAGGATCTGCTCCACAGTTCGACGCACCAAGTGAGATTGATTTTTAAGACTTTTTTCTTCACTTCTCATTGCTTGTGAGTCACAATCAACACATAACTGTCTCTCCAGTACATTTTCAAAGATTGTAAATTCCAAGAGAGGAGATGCTCTTTCTCCCACACAATCCCGGTGGATTTGAATTGTTAGAGAGGTGCCATCTTTCTTAGCAATTCAACTCCCTACTGACTACACAACCAGAGCTCCCTTGATTTACATGGCGATGTTTCATGCTAATAGGAAGAAGTGAAAATGGAAATAGTTTCTTTTTTTTTTCTCTTTTATAAAGAGTGAAATTGCAGAGAAGCTAGGCAAAAGCCAAAATAGATTTGCACACATATATATTTGTCTAACTTTTTATTTTCATTTTTGCTTTTATGTTATGTTTCGTTTATTAACCTGGTATAGATGTTTATTCCAAAATTAAATGTCAAAGGAATATTAACCTATTAAAAGTATAAGCATTAGCCTGAGTATGCTGAGTTCATTAATATTTACCATGCTTCGATGAATCTAAGTAATGAACATGTGTGGCTGGAATCTTGGTGGGTCACTCCAATAACCAAGGAAAAAACACTCTGTGTTTCTCCACCAAGGACCCCTGAACAACTTGACTTGGCCACCCAGAGTCAAACAATGAAAAAAAGGGAAATGATAAGCCTTTCCCTGTGCCACCCAGACAATGAAAGAAAAAAACATTAAAAGACAATAATAAAAACTAACCTATAAATACAATAACTTACTAGCAAAACACTAAAGAAAATTTGAGGATGTGCACCAAGGGAGCTTCTTAGAGACAAGGAGGGTGAAACTTCATCTCATGCACTTTGGGCATGTTTTCAGGAGGCCCAATCCTTGGAAAGACATCCTACTGAGAAAAGTACAGGCTCAAAAAAATATAATTCCTCAATAAGATGAACTGACACAGTGACTAAAACAATGGAATTGAGTATGGCAGAGATTGCGAGGATGATACATGATGGAGCAAGGTCCCCACTCACAGGGTCACTATGAGTCATAGTTTACTCAGTACCTAAACAAAAACAAAGAAAACTATTTGAAATTCTAAATTGAGGCAGCTCGACTTATTTAACAGCTAATCCAGCTCTTGAGCTAGATGCCTTCTGAGTCCTTCCAATCTTGTATCTACACCTTTGCCATTCCGCCGTGTGGGCTCCTGCCCCACCCCTTGTCTTTCTCCTCTCTCCTCTCTCAAATCTAGTCCTGCTTCTCTACCTCAAGCCTTAAAGAGCCCAACAGAATGTCACTCTAGTTTTTCCACTCTATTAGCATTTATCTTTTGTCACCTGTTGTTGTTATGTGCCCTCGAGTCGCTTGCGACTCATAGCGACCCTATGTACAACATCCCTAAACTCTGCTTTATCTTGTGCCAATCACACTGCCTCCGACACACCCATCCCGATTAAGAAAATAATGTTTGGGGTTTTTTTAATGGGAGGACAGTGTGGGCTATTCCTCACTGAGTCTTCTCTAAGTACTAGGCCATTGAGAGACTACAGAGCTCAAGAGAACTACAGATTTAGGAGGCTGTTCCCTGTTCTACTGCCTCATCTATGTCTGTCTACCTGACTCTCCTTTTTTTGTGAAATCAGCCTTCACCTGCTGTTCAAAGGCATAATTCTTCAGGCTTGGTGTCAAGTGGAACTATAAGATATGGAGAGCTCATTTGTTTCCTGTGTTCCAAATGACTCTCGCGTCAGCTTCTCCAGATGGCATCCTTCTCTTTCACCACTCTGAAATGAATTTTTCTTGTTATTTTTAAAAAGCCTTCTTCTTGGTCACCCTCATTTCCTTTTCCTGTAGAAGTACTCTATGTGCTCAATGCATTTTCTTATCATCTGAGCATGGTGGGTGGATTAATTGACATATTCTGTGTATTGTCATGGATTCAATCATGTCATCAACTATTTTCTCTCCTGTCACACTCTTGAGTATGTGGCATGGCCTAAAGGCATACAAAGTTGGGCTTAAACATGACATCATGTTAGAAGAAGAGAAAATGAAAAGTAATTTTATTGTCAGATGAACATAAGTACATTATGGAACAGGATATGAATCTTTAAAGTAAAACAGATGTCAAAATATACATGTTTTTATGGTCAGCTTGCCAGATTTCTGTGTGAGAACCAGTTGTGTTTTCTTTTCCTGCTGACGGGATATAAAATTTTCTTTATAAAACTTTGAAAAGCACTATCCCAGATATCTCCTAAGGAATGATGTTCTAAGCAATTTTCTCTATAGATTTTTTTAATTTCAATTAGCAATAACTGTGCCTCAGCTAGACCTCATTGGCTATGATATTGCCACTGTGCAAAGCTCTCTCTATAGATTTTAACAGAATAAATACTTTAATAACTATAACACATCAGATATAGCCTCAAGTAAAGATGAACTTTTGCTTTGTAAGCATGGAGCTAACATAATTTCTTAGAAATTCAGAAACCTACTGCAATGATTTTTCAAGATTTATTTATCCATAAGGTTGAAAGTATCTACTGTAAATTTATTCTTCTTTTTAAAAAGTATACATATTTTTAAAGCAACAGCTAGCTTCCTTGTGGAAATATAAAATTAATCAGCTCAAACTAAGAAATAAAATTAAAACCTGTATGACACAAAGATTAAATCATTTAAAACAAAATCAATAGGGCAGCAGATTTCATTAGAGGCCCATATTAGTGAGAAAAAACTGTTCAACCTCTAAGAGTTTCACGAAAATTGACTTTTAATTATTCTAAATCATAAAAAATACAAACAGTCTGAGGCTAGATCTAGTCTATAGGTTTTTTTTAACAATTTGGTATTTTCATGTCAGCACGTGTCACACATAAACCTTAATCCTAACTTAGTTAAAAATTGGCTGTGTTGTACTACTAATGAAAAAGTCAATGGCTTAAATCTATCAGCCAAACCATGGAGGGAAAGATGGCAATCTCCTCCTATAAAGATTTACAATCTCAGAAACCCAGTGGAGGCTCACCATGAGTTGGAACTCACACTAGAGCAGTGGGTTAGCCTTCAGTGCCTCATGGCAAAAATGGACTTAAGGTTAATTCAGACTGCCATTTTTTTTTTTAATTTAGGGTGTTTATTTTTCATTTCAATGAACATCTACAGAGATTTTGGGATT
>NW_006399806.1:8862464-8863042 GCF_000299155.1 Elephantulus edwardii | reverse complement strand
TGTATTATATATTATATTATATATTATATATAGTTCGATAGAGGATTCTTTGTATTCACATCACTTAATGTGCAACTCACTTCCTTCACAAATATATTTATAATGTAATGGGAAGACTCTTGTGAGACATTTCTAAATTCATCAAGGCATAAAAGAAATTGCTACTTGATTTGAAAATAATTGTCCTAATTTCTATTAAACATACTAAAATGAAAATCTGTTAAATAACTGGATTGTAAGTTTTGCCCAGGTATAATGTGATACAAATAATTCTTTGTTATCAGTACTTTCTAACTTTTAGGCTATTTTCACTTAATCTTCTTTCTTTACTTTAAGTTTAATATATAAGTAATAAGATTTTCTTAAATTATGAGCTTTGATTGACCAAGTTCCATTTTCAGAATGCATTTCAAGTTAAATAAAAAATAAAGTACCTTTTCTCTTGCATTTTAATAAAAACAACTAAAACATTTCCATGGTTGTTGTTGTTGTTGTTATGTGCCGTCGAGTTGCCTGCAACTCATAGCGACCCTATGCACAACAGCCCTAAACCCTGCTCTATCCTGCGCCAACCGCAC
>NW_006399806.1:8861464-8862086 GCF_000299155.1 Elephantulus edwardii | reverse complement strand
TTAGACTATTCTCTCCCCCATAGACTTCAATGCCGTAAACATATTTCATCCAGTTTTTCTCAGTCTTACAGACTGCCATTTTTATATAAGGTGTCCTCTCCAGATCACTATGTCCCTAGCACTTGTTGTCATTATACATTTACTTGTCCAGGCATCTGAATTGACAAGAATTTTCGTTCAGTCATCCTTCTATCATTAGCTTGACCTTGCTCCCGAATACCCCAGACATCTATGAAGCAAGCATCTGTCCTGTGACAGGGATCTGCTCGGAACATTATGGCAATTCTGAGGACAGCTACTATATCTGGAAGGCAAAAAGAAGATTGGGGGGGGGGGAAACAGACTTTAAAAAAAAGGCAGCGAAAACAGTGTAATAACGCCACCATAGTCAGATTCACTTCTGTATTTTCTGTGAGGCAGAGAAACTAAGGAAGAAGGTGATGAGGGAGGAGAAGAGAAGTCAGACTATATAACCAGTTTAGTGAGTTGTCCCTAAGAACAGCTTCAGATTGACTGGTATGGTTGACTGTTGCCAATAAATTAATCCACATAAAAGATAATTAGCTGAATTAACATGAACTACTGCCCTTTATAGCAAACAATATTTTTTAATCAATTTGGC
>NW_006399806.1:8860765-8861364 GCF_000299155.1 Elephantulus edwardii | reverse complement strand
TTCAATTCTGTGCCATTCCTGACTCCAAAGAGCACTCTGGCTGCACCCCTCCAAGGCATATCTGTTCATTCTCTTGGCCTTCCATGGTATGTTCAGCACTCTTCTCCAACACCATGGCTCAAAGGCATCATTTTAAGGATGAAACATACATCCCAAAGCTATAAAAAATTTATTGAATAATCTCAGCTGCAAGAATATAAAAGCCTAATAGTATATGCATCTGAAAGAGCTATTATAAAACCATAGTGTCCAAAATACAAAGTCTAGCAACACCATATGGAGGCCCTAGAGGAAAGAATTTTAGAGCTAAGGCCAATTCACTGAAAATACTTGTACAAAGTGGCTCTGATTAACACATCCAATAGGATTTACTAAGTCAATGTCAAGCACTAGTCACTGTGCACTGATGAATGCTCTATCCACAAGTAGCTGTTATTCTATTGAAGGAGAGGTATAACCCTACACGCAACAAAAACCAACCAGCAAACAACATAATCAAATCCGACTTCAAGTCATGGCTAAAACTCCTAAGAGCCACAGTTCTTGATCAGATTACTTTTAACTTTCTGAACATCCATTTCCTCATTTACAAACAGAAA
>NW_006399806.1:8856416-8858790 GCF_000299155.1 Elephantulus edwardii | reverse complement strand
GAAAAAAAATTCTAAACCGATCAGAAACTATCCTTTCCCTTTTAATCTTTCTCTCTAATTCATACCAGCTCTAGCATACACATCGTATTTCATTGACTTTAAAACACATATTTCCCCCATTTTAATGTTCTTGGAATTGGAATATATATTCTTATGTAAGCCATCTTGTAATCGCTGTCAGTTAGATGTTAGTCATTACTGAGACAGTTTTTGTTGTCAGTGGATGCACAAGCCTTAAAAGCAGTGGCATCCAAAGTTTCAGGATGTATTATACTGACTTAAAAATAAACCCTAAAAACAGTACTGTACGTGTGCCTGGGTACATCTGTGCCTGTGTATGTGTGAATTAGGAAGGAGTTAGGGGGAGCAGGGAGCTCATAAGAAGCAGAGATGACTCAGATCTTTTAGTAACATTATACAATTGTTAGTCAGTTTTTTTAAAGCCTCATTGCCCTTGACTCAGAACCACCACATAGCCGACCCTCCAGTGGGTTTTCAGAGGCTGTAAATCACACAAGTATAGATGGCTTATCTTTCTCCTGTGAAGCAAATGGTGGATCCAAACCACCTAATTTTGCAGCACAACTCCTTAACCAAAAGGCCACCACAGCTCCCTGTTGGCCAACAGATATTTCTATATAGTTACGAAGTTTGGAAAAAACCAACAAAGTTTGTTTAATTGTCCAACATCAAAAGTTTTTTGCTCTATCATGGATGGTCTGGTCTTTTTATTAAAATGCATCATCAATGTTTTGGTTTTTGTTGGTTTGGTTGTGATGTTTTGTTCATTTTTTTTTTTACAGAGGACATTATTCTGTTGAAAAATAAGAATACTGAAGATTTTTACTCAAATATTGAATAGAGTAAATTCTGAACATAAAAGAACTGAAGAAATACTTTAATTTTGCTAATATATGTTGTTGTGGTTATGTGGGGTCAAGTCACCTGTGACTCATAGCGACCCTATGTCCTGTGCCAATCTCACTATCTCCAACACATCTACCCATATTACCCCAGTCACTGAATCAATCCACCTCATAGAGGGTCTTCCTCTCCTGGGCTGTCCCGCCACCCTCTCAAGCATGACATCCTCTCCAAAGACTGGGCCCTCCTTGCAACACGTCCACAGTATGTCAGAGAAAGCTTCAGAATCCTTGTCTCAAGGAGCAGCCTGGTTTAACCCTCTCTAGGACAAACCTGTTCATTTTCCTAGCAGTCCATGGTATATTCAATACTGTTCTCCAACAGCACTCAAAGGCACCAATTCTCCTTCTATCATCCCTAGTCATTGTCCAGCTCTCTGATGCATAGCAAGTGATTGCAAAGACCAAGGCCTGTATCAGGCACACCTTAGTCTCTAGAGTGACATCACTGCTCTTCAGTATTTTGGAGAGGTCTCTAATAGCAGACTTTCCCATTGCAATATGTCTTTTAATTTCCTGGCTGCTGCTGTCAGGAATGTTGATTATGGAGCCAAGCAAACTAAAGCCGTTAACAATCCCAATCTCTTCACCATATATCATGATGCTGCCAATTGGTCCAGTGGTGAGAATCTTTGTTTTCCTGTTAATAAGCCTCAATCCATATTGAAGGCTGCAGTCCTTGACCTTCCACAGCAAGTGCTTCAGGTCATCCTCAATTTCAGCAAGCATGGTTGTGTCATCTGCAAAACACAGAGTGTTGATGAATATTCCTCCAGTCCTGATGCTACATTTCTCCTTATACAGCCCAGCCTCCTGGATAATCTGTTCTGCATCTAGATTGAAAAGATGTGGACACATTCCTGGCATACACCATTCCCAATTTTGAACCATGCAGTGTTTCCTTGCTCTGTTCTGATAACTGCTTCCTGGTCCAAGGATAGGTTTCGCATTAGCACAATCAAGTGTTCTGAGATTCACATTCTTCTCAAAGTTTGCCACAGTTTATTGTGATCCACACAGCCAATGCCTTTGCATAATCAATGAAATTCAGATAGAAATTCCTTTGGTACTCCCTGCTTTCAGCCAAGATCCATCTAACATTAGTTTCAATATCCCTAGTACCACGACCCCTTCTAAAGCCAGTCTACACTTCAGGCAATTCTCTGTTGATGTGCTGTTTCAGTCATTCTTAGATAATCTTCAGCAGAATCTTGTTTGCATGTGATATCAATGATCTTGTTTGATAATTTCCACACTCCATTGGATCACCTTTCTTTGGAATGGGTACATATATAGATTTTTTCAGTCAGTTGGCCCAAGTGGTTGTCCTCCAGATTTCCTGGCACAACTTGGTGAGCACATCTGGGGCAGCATCTGTTAGCTGAAATAATTCCTGGGGCCTTATTTTTTGCCAATTCTTTCAAAGCAGCTTGAACTTCTTCCTTCATCAC
>NW_006399806.1:8845012-8855771 GCF_000299155.1 Elephantulus edwardii | reverse complement strand
AAGGATTCTGAAGCTTCATCTGACATACTTTGGACATGCTGCAAGGAGGGGACCGGTCCTTGGAGAGGGACCTCATACTTGGGAGGGTGTAGGGACAGCACAGAAGAGGAAGACTCTCAATGAGATGGATTGATTAAGTGACTGGGGTAATGGGGGGTAGGTGTGCCAGAGACAGTGAGATTGGCACAGGATAGAGCAGAGTTTAGGGCTATTGTACATAGGGTTGCTATGAGTCTCAGGTGCCATCAATGGCACATAATAATAATAGCAATAATATATAATTATTTAAAAAGAAATGTTCCAATAGGTTTTTTTAAGTTAAAACTATTAAGACAGTGACTACTATTAATTACTGTATAGGATTCATCTACTTATGAATCTGGACCAAAAGGGAGTAAATGGAATGACCGACCAGTAGCTTTGAACCACTGAAATTCTAATTAGTAGTTCAATTTAATCACTGTGCAATCATGAATGATTTAAGCACTGTGCAACCAAAGCTCCGTTATACAGCTTTAACTGCCTAAATGATTTAAAATAGGTTTAGAAATCTTGTAACTTCCAGTTCTTCTTCCAACTATCAAGATAATTTTTTTTGCAATTTCCATGTAGAAATCTTTCTGTCCCAGGTGAGGGTTTTGTGCTCATCTCCTTCCTACATGTTAATGACATGACACTCTTTGTGTTGCAAACCAGAGCTGCTGGACATGAAACCTTTTAATTTGCTTTGACTAGTCAATCTTAGCACAATTGTATATACAGGAATTGATCTCTTAGTATTCTCTTTGATAAAACAGCATTATATCATAAAAGCAATTTTGTCCACATGAAAGAATTTCAAGTAAAAGAAAGCTTTCTTTCTTGTAATCTTCAAAGTGCCATGGTCAGTTAGTGTATCAGTTGGTAGAATCAGTGAGTGGTTTACTTACAGATTATTTCATTTTGGTACATCTGTAGTCTTTCTCTTGAAACAAAGAGTGCCAGGTTTTCAAAGCCTTTTCCCCTCTGCTATCAAATGAGATAAGTGATAAGATGGGGAAAATCCCCAATAAATGTTACATATTAATTTTTATCATTACTGAACATAATCATGTAAGGTCAGCAAAGATAATTTAGAAGTAGATAGATTAATTGCTGTTGTTGTTATGATGTGCCGTCAAGTCGCTTGCGACTCATAGTGACCCTATGTACAATAGCCCTGAAATTTGCTGTATCCTGTGCCCATTTTACTTTCTCTGACATACCTACCCTAATTACCCAGTCACTGAATCAATGCATCTCATCAAGGGTCTTCCTCTTTTTCTCTGTCCCTCCACCCTTCCAAGCATGATATCCCTCTCCAAGGACTGGTCCCTCTTTGTAACATGCCAAAAGTATGTCAGAAGAAGCCTCAGAATCCTTGCCTCCAAGGAGCAACTTTGTTTCACCCTCTCTAGGATGAACCTGTTCATTCCCTTAGCAGTCCATGGTATGTTCAACACTCTTCTCCAGCACCACAGCTCAAAGGCATCAATTCTCTTCCTATCATCCCTAGTCATTGTGCAGTTCTCTGATACATAGCAAGCAATTGCGAAGACTATGGCTTCTCTGATACATAGCAAGCAATTGCGAAGACTATGGCCTGGTTCAGGCGCAGCTTAGTCTCCTATGAATCTGATGTCAATATGAAGTATGGAAGAGAAAGGCATTTTGGGTTAAAGTTACGGCAAATATAATTTGACAACTTGCTTAACTCATTGCCATTGAGTTGGAACCTACTCAACTGTCACTCTCTTGGTTTCCAGAGGTTTTAAATCACATGGGAGGGGACTGACCATCTTTCTCCCAGGAGGAACCATTGGTGGATTTGAACCACCAGTGAGGCTCAGCTTTTGGGTTAGTAGTATTAAAACTCTCTAAAGACTGCACCACTGGAGTTCACTAATTTTACAACAAGAATTTAAAAATATGTACTACACATACTCTGTTGTTGTTGTGTTGTTCACCATCAAATCGGAACAGACTCATGCTGACCCTCCAGCAGGGTTTACAAGAGGTAGAAAATCACTCAGGAGGAGACTATTCATTTTTCTCTTGCAGAGCAGCTGGTTGATTCGAATCATGCGCCTTAGCACAGCTCCAGGCCACCAGAGCTCCCTGCACATTCCATGGGCATTGGCATATATGAGTGTAGTACAAATATGTGAATAACTGTGTGCACACATAGACATACGTATAGGCATATGAACAAACACGTATGAGTGTACATGCGTCTATATTCATGTCTGTAATAAATAACCCAAGGAACACAGTTGCAGGTACTTCTCATGGTACAACTCATGGTAGGGTTTGTGTTTGAAGACTCAGGTTCATTGTCTTGTAGGAAAACACAGTTCATTGGCATGATATTGTTTTAAAGGGTATGCTTTACCTTTCAATGTGGTTTGCTGTGTTTGGGGTCTTAAATGCTTGCCAGAAGCCATTTAAGATACAACTATTTGTCTCTACTCATCAAGAACCAAAGATAAAGAGGGAAAGCAAAGACTCAGAGAAGGAAGCCATCGACAGGACTCATACTCTATATCAACCATAGCCATAGCCTCATGAGGCCTCTCTCAGACTAAAAGAACTTGACAGTACCCAGTTGAGTATGCAATTAAATATTATTTTAAAATAATAAGAGTAAAGGAAGTAAATACAAAGATTAAAATAAATATGAAACTATGTCAAGAGCAGTTAAGAAGATACAGAAGCTAAGTACACTTGTTAGTGCTACTCTTAATTTTATTTCCTATCTTCTCTTTCGCAACCTAGAACATGACTCAGACATGTAGAACAGAGTGAGGAATCTTCTTTCAATGGACCTCTGTGCCTTCTGAAAAATCTAGCAAAAGAGAATGCAGCAGGAGTAATAAATGGGCTCTCCAGATGAACCACCCACTTTGCATCCAGCAAAGTCAGCCTAGCCAAGCGTGATGATATAGGTACTGAAACAGAATTCTGTGCAACCTGTCAGCTCTTCTGTCTGTGAGTTCCAGCTTGCACTACCGGGAGATATATGGGGTTGGAACCACTTGAAAATAATTGCCCATGTAATCATTTAAATGCTGTTTAATGCTATTAAATGCTAGCATTTTCATTTATAAAATGGACATTAAAAACAGCCATCTCAAGTATCTGCTCTGAAGAACAAATGCAGTGTATGACAATTAGCAAAGGACTTGATAAAGACAGGGATTTTAAAATGTTAGTCCTTCCAAGTATAATCTTTTGGAATGATTCTATGGAAAAACAGCTAATTGCATTCAAAGAGCAATAATTCATACTTCTTTTTAACATAATTTCTCTTCTTTGTTCTGGGTGAGTTATCTGAATTAAGCAGAGAATAATCATGTATATTATTTGGATATCTGTAACATTTATTTCAATACGCTGCTCTCAAAACCTGATGTCCTAGGAGAAATGTGGCTCAATTAATTTCTATGGTTTGAAAAGTCTTGAACAGCATAGCAAGTCTTAGATGCCAAAGTGTAATTGAAATTTGACATGTAGATGAGCATCTATCCATGTACTGAAAGCTAGCAAAACAATTCCTAAACAAAGAGCAATCACAAACGGTGATTCTATCCAACTGGATCCAATTATATTTAGCACTTTACATGAGAGAGGGAGAAAAAACAAGAATAGACTAAAAAATGTTTCTTTTTTGTGATTTTCACTCTCTCAGAAGCAAAGAGGAACTGTCTCATGCACTTCTCATAACTCAAGGGATATAACTATCTAAAAAATGTATGTAGTGTCTTCCTAAACATTCAGTTATACAATAAACATCAGCATCTAAGCACATTTGGCAGTAACTCTACAATCCAGTATGTTGATCAAAAAAAAAACTCTTTTTCAGAAAAATAATTTGTTACCAAGGAAGGCTGATTAAGGTAGGTGAGCTTAGCACAGACATGTATAACACACATCTCCAAAGTGATTCACTTGTAAGACACTCAGCATCAGTAAAAATGGCTAGAGGAAATGCTGACTACTTAACAGAGCTGGGTGTTGGTGGTGTTAAGCACCGCTGAGTTAGAATCTACTCTTAACTGACCCTCCAGTGGGTTTTCAGAGGCAGTAAATCACTTGGCAGGAGTATTTCCTCCAGATAGATTCAAACTGCATGCCTTTGGACTAGCAGCACAACTCATTACTATGAAGCCACAAGACTTTCCTATAAATAAAGCAGAGAAAGGCGATCTAAAAGTTATTATTACCCTTGGGTTTTCTTGGGAAGCAGGTTCTAAACTGCAAATCTGTAAGCAAGGTCCAACTCCTCAGATGTCATTTCAAAAGACACAACCGAACCACTGCTGTAAAGTCCCAAGTCAAAACAACTATACAAGATGCATTACACATACCCTCAGGGTTTCTGAGGATGTAAATTTACATTAACAGATTGCCTCATCTTCCATAGACCATCCTGTGAATTTGATCTACTGACTTTTCCATCAGCAGCTCAGTGCTTAACTCACTATACTGTCAGGACTCCCTATATGACATAACATATACTTCTTGTTATTGTTTGCCATCGAGCTGGAACCAACCCATACCTAATCCTCCAGTGGATTTTCAGAGGGAGTAAATCACCCAGGAGGAGATTCTTTCCCATTTCTCTCACAGAGCAATTGGTGGATTTGAACCACATACCTTTGGGATTGTAGTGCAGGTTCTTACCACTAGGCCACCAGAGGTCCCTAACATATACTATTGCTGTTGTTGTTGTTGTGGTGGTGGTGGTGGTGGTCGTGGTTGTGGTGGTGTACCACAGAGCTGGGACTAACCCATAGCTGACCTTGGGCAGATTTTCAGAGACAATTAATTGCATGGGAGGTGATTACCCATCCTTCTCCTGAGGAGGATCGGTGGCCTTGAACCATGTGCCTTCAGGATTGCAACACAGTTTCTTGCCACTGGACCACCAGTCCTCCCTCAACATATACTAGGATTATTTCTTTGCCAAAAGAACAAATAGGTCTGTCTCAGAGAGAGTAAGACCATGTTGCTCCTTGGAGGGAAGAATTTTTAAACTTGTCTCACAAAACTTTGGGCATGCTGCCAACAAGGACCAGTCCTTGGAGAAAGATATGCTTGGAAGGGTGAGAGTCAACACAGGAGAAGACGACCCTGGATGAAATAGATTGACCTATATTGACACAGTGACTGTGACAATGGGGGCAAGTGTGTCAGAGTCAGTGAGATTGGTTGAAAATCGGACAGGGTTTAGGGCTACTGTTTGTAGGGTCACTATGAGTCACAGTCAACTAGATAGTACATAACAACAACAATTCTAAACTACTACATGTTGTTGTTGTTAAGTGCTGTCGAGTCACAGGTGACTCTATGAATGAAAGTCCTGGACACCTCCTATATAACTTTGGTCCTTTCTCCAGGTTCATAGTGTTTCCAGAGACAAGCTATTATGGAAGTGGATGCCACTCCTGCTTCCAAGCTTGTTTTAATCAGGAATCTTCACTAAACACTGTCCACCATGGGTAACCATTCTCACATTTGATGTTATTTTTAATTTGTTTTATTCCAGTCTTGTAAGAAAATTAGCTCCTTGCATATTTTTGGAAGTCCTTTATATTGTGGTTCAGCTGGTATGTAATGAAGTGACTGTCCCTTTGGAGTCAGAGAGTAAAGTTACACTTGTTTAAATATATGGTGATACCTTAGTGTCAAGGAAGGGAAAGAAAGAGATCACGGAAGAAGAAAAGGAGTCTAAAGGGCAGATCTTAGGAGCAAAAGAGAATCCTCCCTCTGACTAGGGAATTTCTGCCGGCATAGTCCATAGTGAGTGGTGCTGCTAACCATGCCTCCCAGTGTTTTCAATTCAATAGCAACTCCTCAAAAGAAAAGTGGGTAAGTCTCCTCCCATTTCCATTTACAGCCTCAGAAAGTCAATGGAAGGCGACTACAAGTCAGAACTGACTCCACAGTAATGAGGTTGAGTTTTCTGTCTGGTCTGGGACTCTTAAGGTTGACTGAGGATGGGCAAGGAAAGTGCTCTGCCAGCTGGACAAATCATTTTTATTACATAGGAGTCAGGCCTCGAAGGCTACCATCAAGTCTGAACTGACCCACTGCTGACCCTCCAGTAGGTTTTCAGAGGCAGTGAACTCCATGGGAGGAGACTGCCTATCTTTCTCTATTGGAGCAGATTTCTGGATTTGAACCACGTACCTTTGGGTTGGCTACACAGTTTCTTACCGATAAGCTACCAGAGCTTCCTCAGGCCTTGGGAAGTTCCATAAATCATATTCCATAATGAGTTTCTTTCTGTATGCTACTTTTCTTTGGTTATCTCTGGGCTTTTCACAAACCCTGCTAAAGGTGCGATACTCAAGCCCTGTGCTGGTCACTGTGTCAGTTCATCTCACTGAGCATCTCCCTTTCCACCTTTCCCAGCATGAGCTCTCTAATGACTGGTTCTTTCTGTTAATACATCCAAAGTAAGTTAGATGAAGTTTCACTCTCTTTGCTCTAACCCCCTTACAGCACCGTTGGTTGCATTTTCACCAAGACAGATTTGTTTCTTCTTTGGTAGTCTGTAGAATATTCAATACTCTTCTCCAGCACAATTCAAAGGCATTGTTTCTTCTTCAGTTGATTCCTTTCTCACTGTCCAACTGCATTCACAATCCATTCTGCTAAGACTGGCAGCAGACTAGCTACTAAAAGGCAGAAGTCAATAATGTATCATGTTTGTTCTTCTGTACCAATCCATGCCTCCTTCACTCAGTTCTCCATTTCTCTATGACCCTTGTCTTCAGTGGTTCATTGGAAGGTCTCACAGGGATGGGTGAGTGATGGGCCAGGATCCTACAGGATGTTGTTGCTGCACAGGTGACTGCTGTGTCCTAGGAGAGAGTGTCCCAAAAGAGTGTAAAAATTGAGCTTCCATGAGTTTATATAGGTCTCCAGTACAGTGGGGCTTGTTTCACATCCTAATCCATCTCCAGTACAGTGGAGCTTGTTTCACATCCTAATCCATCTCCTTAATACAGTAAATACTTTATCACAAAATAAAACATTAATCAATGGCTAGGAAATCCATTTTGAACAATAAATCCTTAACATCACAACAATTTTCAGATTCATAGGTAACAACTGACAGTACCAAGGCATGGATCATGAGGATGGTACAGGTTAGGGTAAGATCCAGACCTGTCATTCGTAGCATCACTGTGAGCCAGAGTCGACTTGACAGCATTTAAGAACAACAACAGCAAAGGTACAAGGGGAGCTTTCGTTTGGTGATTTAGTAATTTAGGCGTTATGCTGGCAACTCAAAGGCAAGTGGTTCAAATCCACCAGGTGCTCGGCAGGAGAAAGACAATCTCATCATGTGCAATTTACAACCTCTGAAAACCCACTGGAGAGTTAGTTATGGTTCAGTTCCAACTCAATGGCAACTCACTGCATATCTGCATTGGTAAATGTATAAGGCTCCCTGGTGGCACAGTTAGTACATGCTTGGTTGCTAACCTAAAGATCAGTGCTTTGAATTCACCAGCCTCTCTGTGGGAGAAAGATGTGGCAATCCACTCCTGTTAACTATAACAGACTTGGAAACTCTGTGGTGTACCTCTACTCAATGCCACAGGCTCACTATGAGTTGGAATTAACTCAAGGGTGGTAGGTACAGTTTGGAGATTTTATATATCAGTAAATGAGTTCTAGGGATTCAGGTGATTCTGTTTATTTCACCTGGAAAAAATGAAAACTGAGCATGGGACTTTTCTTTGTAGGAATTAAAAAAAAAATCATAATCAGGAATTCTAAGTCTGTGTGGGGCTTAGGCTTCACTATTAGGTAACTAAAATCCTGTATACATATATTTTAATGGCTCATTAAAACAGTCTTTTATTTATGTATTTAGTGAGGGCAAGTGAATTAAGAGTTACCTGTGTTGGCTAGTTTCATCTGCTCAAGTTGTCCTTTGAAATCTTTTGTTCATCTTCCACATTTCAACAGTCCTTCCCTGAGTTCTGTCCTCACAATGTTCTACCCCAAGTTCCAGGTGCCTAGTGACATTCATTTTCATCTTTTTTTTTTTGCCCCTGTCGACCTCTTGCTTTCTTTGTGGATGATATCCTTGATATCACCACACAACTCATCTGGTTGATTATTAGCGTTCAACCCCTCCAAACCTATTCTTGAGCTGGTTTTTAAAGTCAGGTCCGATAGACTCAAGAATGTATTTTTATTGTTGTGGACTTGTTTCCATTTTCTTCAGCTTCAATTTGACCTTGCACATGAGCAATCGGTGGTCTCTTCCACAATCAGTGCCAGGTCTGTTTTTGACTACTGATAATGAGTTTCTCCAATGATTTCTTTCCACAATTGTCATCAATCTTATTCATGTGCAGTCTATCAGCAGAGGGTCATGTGTATAGTCATCCCTTGTGTTTTAGCTTTTTCTTTTTAAATTTTATATTGGTTTGCTTACAAAGTTTGTATCTATTTTATTTCACACTACTCTTCTTTCACATAATGTTTCATACAATCATTCCCATGCACTACATTTTATAAAATTAATCACTATTGGTCATTGCCCATCATTACCCTATCTTTTCAGGCCTTGCCAGATCCTTTCCATTTCCTTCACCCCTCCCTCCACTCAAATTGTGCAACCCTGTGGTTTCGCCCCTTCCCATCTTCACCCCTCTCCTCCTACCCCTTACCCCTTTGGGTCTCCATACTTGTGTTTTTTAAAAAATAAATTAAATATTTACAATTAGCCCTGCATGTGCTCACCAAGCTATACCAATAAATTTGGAATACAGGAGGAGATCTATATTTGTTCTCATTCCCCGAAGAAAGGTAACCCCACTGAATGTGAAAATGATCGAATACTACATGCAAGTAAAATCTTATCTTAAGTTAATTCTTAATAGATGGATAGAACAGTGTTCATTGATAGAGACCCGCCTGAGATTCAGGCTGGATTTAGAAGAGGCCGTAGCACAAAGGATGTCACTGATGATGTCAAATGGATCCTGACTGGGAGTGAAGAATACCAGAAAGACATGTTTTACATGTTTTTTTGTGGGTTTTTTTTTTTAAAAAAAAGACATGTTTTACTGGCTACATGAAGCCATTTGATTGTGTGGTCATAACAAACATATTGAGAACGGGAATCCCAGAACACTTAATTGTGCTCATACAAAACATATGCATACACCAGAAAGTTGTTTTCTGAACAGGATAAGTGAACGCTACATGGCTTAAAATAAAGAAAGGTGTGAACCAGGGCTGTATCCTTTCTCCAAACCTGTTTAATCTCTATACTGAATAGATTATTTGAGAAACTGGGTTTTATGAAGAATGTAGTCTCAGGATCAGAGGAAGGTTCATCAACAACCTACATTATGTAGATGACACAAAGTTGCTTGCTGAAAATTAAGATGACTTGAGGCACTTGCTGCATAAATTCACGGACTGTAGCCTTCAGTATGGTTTACATCTGAACATTAAGAAAGTAAAATTCCTCACCACTGAGTCAATAGGAAACATCATAATAAATGGAGAAAAGATACAAATTGACAATTATTTCATCTTATTTGGATCAATAGTCAGGCATCAGTAGTCAGGAAATCAAAAGGCATATTGCATTGGGAAATTCTATTGTCAGGGACCTCCAAAGTGCTGTAGAGCAAGGATGTCAGTTTGAAGACTAAGGTGCACTTCATTCCGGCCATGGTCTTTTCAATCACTTGCTATGTATCTGAGAGTTTGACAGTAGATAAAGACTACAGAAGAAGAATTAGTGCATTTGAGTCGTGTTGCAAGGGAAAAGCACTACATATCCCATTGAAAGACAAGAGAAAGAACAACTACAGTTTGAAGAGAATGCAGCCAGGATGGTCATTAGAGAGAAGGATGGTAAAGCTTCATTTCACATACTTTGAGCATGTTATTATGAGGGGCTAGTCCTTGGAGAAAGGCATCATACTCAGAAAAGTGGAGGATCAGTGAAGGGGAAGGTCATTAATGAGATAGATTGGCACAGTGATTGCAGCAATGGACTCTAGGGTAGGTCACCCATTGATCCAGTAGAGGGCAGAGTTCAGATCTGATGCACTTAGGTTTGCTATGAATACCCAACTTGACAGCACTTAATAACAACATATTGGCTAGTTCACCACCAGGTGCTCTGTGGGAAAAAGATGGAAAGACTCCAGTTTTCATTTGTAGCCCAAGAAATCAAATAAGAATCACTATGAGTTAGAATTGACTCTACTACAGTGAATTTGAAGTTTGTTCTTGTTTTGATATTTAAAGAAATTCTACTACCAATAAAGCACCAATTTGTATAAAACACTGTTAACAATCGTAGTATAAATAAAATATTTTACGTGAAAAAAGCACAATTCTTATATGCTGTATACCATATATTAAGTCTATTATGAATATATTTCTATTTTAAACAGTATCTATCTTAACTTGCTTACATGTCAAAATATACTGATTCAAATATCTTGCATTTTATTCATTTTTAATATTTCCTCTTATCTTTGCTGTACTCCAATTTCAATAAGATACATTTCAAAATCAATTCCTTTTTCTGTAGCCCACTAATGAATATACTTCTTTAACATTAGAGCTCATCATTTCTGGAGAATTATCACCTATAAGGTGTTAAAATAAGTGTTATTTCTTTCTCATTCTCTGCATCCTCTTTATAAGAACTTCAAATTCTTTATTCCGTGACTAAAAAAAGAAATAA
>NW_006399806.1:8758465-8844912 GCF_000299155.1 Elephantulus edwardii | reverse complement strand
CTCCTGTATAACTTTCGTCCTTTCTCCAGGTTCATAGGGTTTCCAGAGGCAAGCTATTGTGGAAGTGGATGCCACTCCTGCTTCCAAGCTTGTTTAATCGGGGAAGTTCACCAAACACTGTCCACCATGAGTAACCATTTTCACATTTGACGCATCAGTGTCACAGTGTTTGGCTTCACAGTTCTCTCTATGCTACATGTTACATGTACAATATCCTAAATTATGCTATGCCTATTCTGTTATTTAACCCCTCCATCAGGTTCTTCTTTTTACTTCACTAAGTATATTATTCATATCTTGATGTTCTATTTATTAAACATTATTATTATTTTTTAAATAAGTCTTGTTCTGTTTCTATTTTATATTTCCTTTATATTGTTGCTGTACACATTTGTATTTTATGTTTTCTCCCATTCTGCTTAGTTGTCTAATATTATTATAATAAAAATATCACAAGTAGTGGCTTTAAAAAATAGGGATTTATTTTCTCACTGTTTAGAAGACTACAATTTTTTTTTATTACACTGTTATTGTACTAGCTAGTTGGAACTGACTGACCTCTGTCCAGAGAATTTTCATAAGCAGTACATTGTGCAGGAGAATACTGCCCAACTTTCTCCTGCACAGCAGCTGGTGGATTCAGATCATGAGCTGTTAGCCTGGCTGTACACGTCCTTATCACTGGGCAACTCAGGGTGCTGGTGGAGAAAGAACGGCAATCTATTTCCATATGACTTAGGGCCTTGGAAAGTCCAACTCAATGGCAGTAAGTTGTTTCTTTTTATATAAAAGTGATGACTAGAAACATGTTTTCTTTGTAAATGAAGAAACCATCTGATATATCTTTAAGGACTGTGGTAGAACATGAACAGAATCTTGCTAAGCACCACTGCAAATTAATCACAATAGAACAATTACTTGAATTTCAGACAGAGTCTGGCCCCCCCAAAAAAAATTCGAACATTTTTCTAAACACCATTTCCAAATGCTATCACCTGTATTACTAAGACTTGAAAATACTTCTTTGTTTTCAAACTTAGTTAACATACTACAACTTAATAAAAGCAGCACAAGCATGTGTAGTTATACTAGTACATCAATAAACTCTGAAATAGTTTTTTGTATAATAGAATTTACTTCACAAAAATGGCAATTAATTTACAAGAAATTGAGAATTTATGAAGGAAAAAATCTCAATGTTGGGAAAATGGCATTGCAAGCAATATCTAAAATGTGACCTGTGATTGAGTGCCACTTTCATGAATATATTATTTTGCAAAAGGTTGAAATTATTTTAATCACATTATCAAAAGTATATGGAAGAATTAGAAGGATTTATTTATTCTTTCTAGCAAAGAAAAATTACTTTCTTTAGTTCATTCTCATAAATCATATATGTGAAATATTGTTGTTAATTGATTACTTTTGTTGTTGTTGTTGTTGTTGTTACTTGAAAATTAAGCTCAAAAACTCAAACTCACTGCCGCTGGGTCAGTTCTGACTCATAAGAACCTTCCAACAGACTCCCCAGGCTACAAACACAACTGAAAGAGACTGCCCATATTTTGATTATTAACGAGGAAGAAGAGGGAGACTGCTCCTTTTTGCTATTAAAGGGAGCAGAAGCAGAATCTCCCAGAGAATCTTGCCAGAGAAAACAGTGAATGAAAAGCAACTATAGAATCTTTTGGAGAGAATAGATTCAGACAAGCTCAAACTCTGACGTTGACTTGGTCTGCTTGCTCTTCATCTGTCAGGGTTAAGCCAGCACAACGCAGGTGCTCATTAAGAACCGAAAGCACAGTGAAGTATTTCTGTTCATCTCTCTGCTTCTCTGGTCTACTTATTAAAAGTGGACTGGATTTTCTGAACTATGGGTGAAAAACCTTACTCTGTATATAGTAGCTAATGTTAAAAAAAATTTAAAAAAAAAAGCACAACCCACAAAAAAACCCCAAACAAACCCTAGGTAAGTAAGTTTGACAGTAAACCACCTTTAAGAAAAGCAGTGGCAAAAATTTTTGTAAAGCCTGAAATTCTTTTTACCTGTCACTACTAGTATAGAACTGTAACTGTTTAAATCAAATAATTTTTTTCCCTATAGACATAGCAACTGCTTTTTGGGTGACCAGGATATAAAAACAGAAAAGTCTATGTTCATGAACCAGGCTAATAATAATTTTAAAGACAAGTACAGCTTTTTAGGCAGCTCTGGTGGCCTAGTGGCAAGAAGCTGCACTGCAAGTCCAAAAGTACATGGTTTGAGGCCTCCAGCTGCTCTGGGGAGAAGGATGGGCAATTTCCTCCCATGCATTAAACTGTCTCTGAAAACCTGCTGGAGGCTCAGTTATGGGTCAGTTCTGACTCTAAGATACACAACAACAATATACCTTTTAAAGTTACTTAATTTAGCCTGTAGGTAACTTTACCCAACATAACTCTAAGGCTTGGTAGCCAAAAAAATTTGAAGTCACAGCCAATTAAAAAAAAAAAAGTCCACCTAAGTTATAAATATATACCTTCTGACAAAGCAAACTTGAAAATGACTGCATTCAGAATGTCCAAGACTGGTTTACTTTTCTATTATTTTGGTCATCTGTCTCTTTGCTCATCAGACACTGCACACACCTCAACACATCTGGGACGCAGCTAGCAATGGAGGACCTGCTGCTGAGCCTAAGACATGAATTAAGGTGATAAAACAAGCAAAACCTGTCATCAAGTCAGTTCCAACTCAGAGACCCTCTACGCTTGAGCACAGGTGAATTCAAATAACTGACTTTTCAGTTAGCCTCATTACACTTTAAGGACCACGCTAGTAGTGCTCCTTAAAACATGAATTATAATCTAGTCTACACTTTATCAAGCTCAAATTGGTGAAACTGGTGATTGTGTGCCTATTAAGTCTAAGATGCAGTGTAAAAAGAAGTAGAAATTTATCCTAATCTAACTTGAGATCTGGATGGTTGGTTGTTTGCTGTTGTTTTTTTAAGAGACAGCAATGTTCTGAAATTCTACAGAGTTGAGTGATGGTTGCACTGTTCAGTTACCATTCTTTAAAAACCACTGAGTTTATGCACCTTTAAAGTATGTTTTATGAGGGATGATGGTGGTGGTGATAAACTAGTTAATGCTTTGAAAATCCATAACAGATGAGTGGGACCAGATCTAACTTTGTCATTTATCTTGGGAAAAGGAGAAAGGATGTACGACTGCCTAGCTCAGTTCTTACTTCATAAAAGAACTGGAGCTGGACTTGACTTTGATGGCCCTGGCCAGTACTCCTAAGGCCTAGACTGGCATCCTAAGGTCTTCCAGAAGCCCATGCATGGGGTTCAACTCCCCTTCATCCCTAGAGCTGCACGGAGAGCTAAGAAATGCTTTCCTAGAGAAACCACAAACGGGTGGCTGTCACAGATCAGGAAACCTGACTACTAAAAAAAGGGCAAAGCGACAGAAATGCTGCCATTTGCATTCGCGATCACATGACTGTGGAGGACTTACTTTTTTCTTCTTTCCAATTCCCACCACTACCACCTTCCACGCAACCTCCGCAGAATAACAGACTCTCAAAGTCTCCTAAGTACCTGAAATCCACTACCATCAGCGCAGAAGCCCACAGGTTCTGTTTCTCTGCCTTGAACCTCAATGCTAGAGGGTGAGTGAGAGGATGCACCAGGAACCACTAGCAGGGGTCTCCCTGTGCCCACGCCTATCTTCCAACTTTCCAGTTGCCCGCACAGGACACTGCGCGCCGCGGGACAGGCCAGGTGGGCAGCCGGACGCGCGGGATCCGGGCTCCCCCATGGCACCACGAGGGCCGGTCACCTCTGTCCTGTGGTTCACCTCTCCCCTGTGGTCGAAGTGTTGAGACAGTTGCTTGCTCAGTTGATGCCTTTTGCACAACGACACTGAATCTCTTTGAGTAGCTCCAAGGGGCACCAGGGCTGAAAACATCACCAAGCATCTATGTGCTCACCTGTGGGTGGAAGCACTTGGAAGTCTTAGACTCTCGAGAAACGCCACCATAAATCCTCACCAAGAGCTCTCTCGAACCCACACGGACCCCTCATTCCGTGGGGTACCGAACACCCCCCCCCAGCAGTCCCCGGCGCTCCGCATGTTCCCTCCCGTGCGCCCCGCTCCCCGCCGCCGCCGCCGGCGCCCGCACTCACAAGCAGGGGTAGTAGCCGTAAGGGGGCTGCGGGCCGCCCTCGTCGCCCAGCTCCGAGTCCATGAGCAGGTAGTCCTGGCTGTCGTTGCGCCGCGCGCCGGCCCCGGCCACCACCAAGGGACTGCCGCCCCTGCGGGGCCCGAACGCGGGGCTCTGGCTCATGGCGCGAAAGCGGGACTGCCCGGGGTCCCGCTGCCAGAGGAGGCGCCTCGGCGCTTCCTGCCAAATGTGTCGCGGAGGGTCCTCTCCGGGGACAAACTGCAGACGCCCAGGGCCGTGTAAATGGCTCCCCCACAGGGCGAGAAGCTGCCACCACTTAGGGGCCACTAGGGGAGCGTTACTCTGCTCGTGTAGGGCCCGGGGGACCGGGAGGTGGCCGCCCTCCTGGACCCAGAGCGCAGGCGGGGCCCGGTGGCAATGCAGGCAGAGAGTTACTATGTCAACCAAGACTCTCCAGTCCTTGGCTCCCGCCTCCTTCCCCCGCATCCTCGTCATGAACCCCACCTTTAAAGGGATCGGAAAGGCGTCTAGAGCGCAGCCAAAGTCAGTCCTACAGTAGCCGCAACTTTGAAGGCCTGGAAGGAGCCAGACGCTCTCTTTTCTTTTTTCTTTCTTTTTTTTTATTTTCTTTTTTGCATTACTGCTTCCAGACTGCTTATTTAGAAAACGACACAAACTGAGAACTTTCTAGGAAGTTCCACTTAAGATTCGAAGAACCAAAGAAATCAGTGCTTTAAACGGGGGATAAGACCTTTTCTCATTTTCTCCAGACCGATTCATTTTCTCAGGGCATTTTTCTCTTTCATATACAACTCCCAAAGTTGTTACAGCTCTTTATTTTAAAATAAACAACGGTTTTATCTACCCAGATGTCCCTACTTCCTGAGTAAACAAACCAACAAAAATAAGCCAGCATTTTCTGGTGATGCCCATCACAGTACTTCCGGTGGCATGAATGCTACAAGCTTTTTTCTTCTAGATGTTTCTTCATTTCCAAAACTCAATTTTAGGACTGAATTTTAAATTCTATTAAAATGCCACCACATGAGAAGTAAAAATTTCCCCAAAAGAATGAATCTGTAGTCATATTCTCAAGCTGTAGACAATTGAGAATTCATTCATTCATTCAACAATTAATGATGCCAACTGGGTGTCTGCATGTCAAGCATTTTTAGACATCAGAGTTAAACAAGCCAGATTAGAAATGTACCCGCACTTGCGGTGTTTAGAAGAGAGGGAGACTGAGATTAAAAAAGAAATATCAGACAAAGATGAAAAGCTACAATAAAAAAAAAAGGTGAGTGATCATATCAGGAAGTATTAGATTATATTAGATAATTCTAGAAGAGAACTCTCTAATGAGCTGCTAGTCGAGCCGAAACGTACATGACAAGAGCCTATCATGAAAACTAGGCATCTGATTGCAATGGGTGTAAGAAAGTCAAAGGCTGAGATCTTATTGATAATGACAACTTTGCTGCCCATATCAAGTAGTCAGTGAAATGGATACTAGAAGGGAGAGCAAAGCAGCCAACTTAATGAAGGGGGGGAAGATTACAACCTCTGCCTTCTACAAATTTAGAAGCCTTTTCTTGTGCCAGTACACTAAAAACTGAAGTCGTGAGAAGACAAGAGTCCCTGTATCTTCAGGATGTAGTTCTATTGTTCTTTTCACAGATAGGTGGCCTGAATGAATGGAAGAAGTAAAGCAACATGTTTGACCACTAGAAGAACATTTACTCTGAGACATTATCTCCCATATTTCTGAAGTCTATTGTTCCTGAGTTAAGAATCTCTTTTTTTCTGATTTCTCAACATATAAAGCCGTGACTAAAATGTGTTCTGTTTTCTACTAATTATGTATCATAGTAAGACCTCACTGGAAATTACTTGTTTATTGCAATTACTTTCTTTCTGTTCTCAACCTTGATGCTTGAAGGAATTAGTTAATAGCTGTTTCATTTTAATAGTCCCAAGATGATGTGTTAGAAGACACTCAACATGAAGGATAAATTAGTGAGAAAAATAGTGTTAAAATGTTCACTGCCTGACTCAGATTTTATAAGCTGAAGCAACTTGAAAAACACTAATGGTGCTAATTGAAGTGGTAGACTTAAACTTAAAAGTTGAGAGATAATTTATTTTGTTTTTATTACCACATGGTGTGTGCCTTTCCTTATAACACTGTTTTTCATTCCCAGGAAACAGCCTTCCAACTGGACAAAAAAAAAAGCTACTGTAAATTTATAATGTGATGTCAACCTATCATTTTCAAGACAAGAGACACTGGTTTTTTTGATGATTTTTTTTTTCTTTTTTCGTTCTGAGAAGCATAGTTAGGACTGAACCAATAAAACCCAGGAATATTTGTGGAGGTCCCAAAAGGAAAAAAGTTATTTTGAAAGCACTTAGGACATGAAAAATTGGAAATAGCACTGGAATAGAGGTCTGAAAGCCTGGCTTCTAGTTAAAATTTATCCCCCTGCTAAAGCTGTGTGATGTCAGAGAGGAACATTTGATTTCTCTTTGCCTCAGTTTACTCATGAATAAACTTATGTAAAATTATTGACGATTCCTATGTCTCTCTCAATGTCTTATTTCTTCCCTATGTGGTTTAATCTCTTCACTTACTTGACAAGCACAGGGAAACAAGGAAAAAGTGAGATAACATTTCACTCAATTCATATATTTTAAAATTAAAAAGAGTTCAGTGAATCTGGAGTAATGAGAAAAGTGGGGTAATGGAGAAAGTATTTTCACAAAGTTAGAGTTACCATGTAACCTCACACTATTTAAGTTTATGTCAGATGTCTGTAGTATTAAAATCTAAAAACTTCAGGAAGTGAGATGGAGGGTAGACTATGTGGAAGGAGGAAATACATTGAAAGACTCAGTATACACATCTATAGTGTTATAGTCATCTTTTATAAAAAATCTACATAAATTGCATTGCTTCTTTTAAATACATCATTTTGAGTAAAACTAATGAAGATACAGAGTTTACTTCTAGAATATCTTAATCAAGGATCCTAGAGGGAAGGAAAGTAATTGTCACTGTTGTCAGGAACCAAAGGTGGAAGATACCTTCTTGCTGTTAGATGCCATGTGGTCAATTTCAGCTCAGTGATATGTACAACAGAGCAAAACACTGCCCCACTGGTAACACCCTCACTGTTTCTGATACGCTTATGCCCTTTGTGTAACAACAATGTTCGGTGCATGTCTTGAGGGTCAATTAATGACTCAAGAAGAAACTAAGGAGCTTCATGAGGAAGACGGAAGACATAAAGCATCCAGAGTTTATGAAACACTTTTGGGAAATCAAGATCAACATGGAAAACCAAAAATGAAGAAGTTGCTCTAGGATACTGCAAGTGATGATAGTCTTCCAGGAGCTATCAATATAGCTTTATGAAAAAATTATTTGCTACATAATTTACATAATTCAAGGTTCTAATAATAATGTAAGCCATAATAAATTTTGGCTAACATTGAGAAAAGTGGAAATCCCTTAACTCTTAATTGTGAGCATGTGAACTCTACACATAGACCAAGAAGCTATTGTCCAAACAAAAGAGAAAATACTACGTGGTTAAAGATCAGGAAAGATAGGAAGGGATGGGTAAAGGAAAGGGGAAAGATCTGGTGTGGGAAAAAAATCCACAAAATTTTATATATATTAAAAAAAAAGATCAGGAAAGGTGAGCATCAGAGTTGTATCCAGTCTCTATACCTATTCAATAAAGATGGTGAGCAAATCATTTGAGAAAGGGGAGTATACAAAGAAAAATGTGGCATCAAGATTGGAGGAAGTCCCCTCAACAACCTGCATTATATAGTTGATACAACCTTCGTTGTGGAAAGTGAAGATGACTTGAACTACTTACTTGCAGAGTGCAGAAGACCGAAGTCTGTAGCCTTCAAATATTAATTATATCTCAACTTCAAGAAAACACAAATCCTCACTACTGAACCAATAAGCACATCATGATAGATGGAGAAATGATTGATACTGTCAAAGATTCATTTTCATTGGATCCACAATTAACATTCATGGTAATAGTCGTCAAGATATGAAAAGACCAGCTGTATGGGGAAATCTGCTGCCAAGGACTTCTCCAAAGTGCAAAAAAGCAATAATGTCAGTTTCTTGTTGCTGTTCTTATTGTTGTTATGTGCTGTCAAGTCTCCGGCAACTCATTGCAACCCTATGTACAACAGCCCTAAACCCTGCTCTATCCTGCGCCTATCTCACTGTTTCCAAAACACCTACCCCCATTACCCCAGACACTGAACCAATCCATCTCACCGAGGATCTTCCTCTCCTGCGCTGTCCCTCCATGCTCCCAAACATGACATCCTTTTCCAAGGACTGGTCCCTCCTTGCAACGTGTCCAAAGTATGTCAGAGGGAGCTTCAGAATCCTTGCCTCCAAGAAGCAGCCTGGCTTCACTCTCTCCAGCATGGACCTATTCCTTTTCTTAGCAGTCCATGGTATATTCAATATTCTTCTCCAACACCACAGCTCAAAGTATCAACTCTCCTTCTATCATCCCTCGTCATTGTCCATTTCTCTGATGCATAGCAAATGTTGCAAAGACCATGGACTTTATCAGGCACACCTTAGTTTCTAGATTGACATCATTGCTCTTTGGTACTTTGGAGAAGTCTCTGATAGCAGAATTTCTCAATGCAATGCATCTTTTAATTTCCTGGCTGCTGGTACCAAGAGTATTGATTGTGGAGCCAAGCAACGAAAGTGTTAACAATCTCAATCTCTTCACCATCTATCATGATGCTGTCAAACGGCCTACTGGTAAGGATCTGTTTTCTTGCTATTGAGCTTCAATTCATATGGAAGGCTGCAGTCCTAGACCTTCTGCAGCAAGTGTTTCAGGTCCTCCTAAGTGTCAACAAGCAGGGTTGTGTCATCTGCATAACACAGATTGTTGATGAATCTTCCTCTGATCCTAATGCCACATTTCTCGTCATAGAGACGAGCCTCCTGGATCATCTGTTCTGCAGATGATTGAAAAGTATGGAGATAGGACACATCCCTGGTGTACACCCTTCCCAATTTTGAACCTTGCAGTGTTTCCTATCTTTGTTCTGTTCATTGCCTCCTGGTCCAAATATAGATTTCTCATAAGCACAATCAAGTGTTATTGGATTCCCATTCTTCTCAGAGTTAACCATAGTTTGCTGTGGTCCACGCAGTCAAATGCTTTGGAATAGTCAATGAAAGACAGATAGAGATTTTTCTGGTACTCTCTGCTTTCAGCTAAAACCCATCTAACCTTAGCTACAATATCCCTAGTTCCACAGTGCCTTCTAAACCCAGGCTGCACTTCTGACACTGTTGATGTGCTGTTCTGATCTTCTTTAAATTATCTTCAACAGAATCTTACTGGCACGTGATATAATGATATTGTTCGATAATTTCCGTACTATTTTAGACCACCTTTCTTTGGAATGGGAACAAATATAGATTTCTTCTAGTCAGTTGGACAGATGATCATGAATTTCAAAACCATCTCGGGAACAGGTTTGAGGCCTCGAACACTAATAAGTAAAGACTACATGAGCTGTGGAAAGATATCAAGAATATAACCCAGGAAGAAAGCTAAAGGTCATTACAAAAACAGAGGATGAAGAAAATACCAAAATGGATGTCAGAAGAGATTCTGAATATTGCACTAGAGCACCAAGAAGCCAAAGCAAAGTGGAAAAGTCAAGATATTAAGGAGTTTAACAGAAGATTTCAAAAGGCAATGCAGGAAGGCAAAGTAACTATCACAATGAAATGTGCAAGGCACTGGAGTCAGAAAATCAAAAGGGCCAAACTCGCTCAGCATTTCTTAAGCTCAAAGAACTGAAGAACAAATTCAAGTCTCCAGTTTCAATACTTAAGGATGCCTTGGGCAGAATATTAAAAGATCCAGGAAGTATTAAAAGAAAATGGAAAGAGTACACAGAGTCATAGTACCAGAAGGAATTGGTAGGCACAGAAGAATTTCATGAAACAACATATGAGCAAGAGCCTGTGGTGACGAAGGAAGAAGTATAAGGTGCTTTGAAAGAATTGGCCAAAAACAAATCCCCAGGAATTGACAGTATACCAATTGATGTCCGTTTAAGGAGAGCAATATGCCTAAAATAAGTCTAGGCATTTTTGATGACTTCCTAGACATATAAAAAGTGAACAGTAAATAAGGGTGACAGGGGGAAAAAGTTGATGCTATTGAACTGTAATGCAGGAGAAAATTGCAATCTCAATGAATGTCAAAGAAACAAACAAGTCTGTCTTAAAGGGAGTACAAATAGAGTGGTTCTTAGAGGCAAAGATGGAGAAACTGGGGAGGACTTAAAGCATTTGCTACAGAAGGTCACAGACTGCAGTCTTCAATATAGATTGAAGTTCAACATCAAGCAAACAAGATCCTCATCACTGTGGCAGCAGCACAGTAAACGGAGAAGAAACTGAGATTGTTAACAATTTTAGCTTGCTCAGTTTTACAATTAACACTTTGGCACCAGCAGTCAGGAAACCAAAGACAAATTGCTTTAGGAAAATCTGCAGCCAGGGACCTCTCCAGAGTGCTAAAAAAGCAATGAAGTGAATCTAGAAACTAAAGTGCATCTTATTCAGACCATGGTATTTGCAACTACTTGCTATGCATCAAAGAGCTATACAATGACTAAGTCTGACAGAAGAAGAATAGATGTCTTTGAGTTGTGGTGCTAGAGAGGACTCTTGAACATACCATGGACTGCTAAGAGAACAAACAGCTATGTCTTAAAGAGGGCGAAACCAAGGTGCTTCTTCGAGGCAAAAATTTTGAAGCTCCGTATCACATACATTGGTCATGATACCAGAGGGACCTGGAAAGAGACATAATGAAGGTTGTCCTCATGCTTGGAAAGGTGAAAGGGCAGCACAGGAGAGGAAGACCCTGCATGAGATGAATTGGCACAGTAACTGGTGTAATGGGAATAAGTGCATCATAGATTGTGAGATTGCCTGAGAACAGGACAGGATTCAGAGCACCAGTGCACAAAATCGCTATGCATCTCAGTCAACTTGACAGCTTATAACAACACAAATATACTCAAGAAGGAAAAATTAAATACATATCTAGATCTTTCATCATGAAATAACACAAAAATTATTAACCCTAAAAGCAGGTCACCTATAGGTTATATATTTTTTTTTTAATTAGAATATGCTGTGGTTAAAAAAAATAAAATCTCAGCATTTCTGTAGGTTTTTCATCTTGATCAATGAAAATTGAAGAGATTGATAGAGAAGTAAATTAATTCATTAATAGACTCAGTAATGAGAATGCAAAAACATTCTGTGCCATTGACAAACATGTGAAAAGTAGAGCAGTTCCATATTCTTTTGATATAATCTTATCAAAAGCAAATAGTCAGACTTTATGTCATGTATATAACTCTAATAATATAAATTCAAAATAAAGAAGGCACACCATTTAAAAATTATATACAAATGGCCAATGTGTAAAAGAAAATAGCTCAATATCATTAGAGATGATATAAATGATAACTGAAAACACTTTGAGATACTATTTATTACTAAGCAATTCTAACCCATATTGGTCCTCCATCAAGTTTTTGTGGTGGATTAGAACCTCCAACTCATTATGCACCAGAGATTCTATTAAAATGAAAACAACTTGTGATGCTAATCCAAAGACAGTTCAAATCCACTTGCAGCTTCACTGGAGAAAGATGAAAAATCTCCTATGTTTATAGATTTCCAAAATCCACTGGGAGTTTATCTATGAGTTAGTTCTGACTTGATGGCAATAAATTAAGTTGTATAGTTGAGTTCAGCTTAAATTTGGTACATCAGTGAAATGACTAGAATTCATGCATTTTTAAGCAGAAGAAGGATGGTCAATCTCCTCCCATACAATTAACTGCCTCTGAAAACCCACTGGAGGATCAACCATGGTTTGATTCTGATCGACAGGACACAACAACAACATGCATTTTTAATGAGAATATAAAATGGTATAAACACTTTGATAAGAGGTGTGGCAACAATTTTTAAAACCAAATGTAAATGTGCCTGTATGAGGAGAAATGTAGCATCAGGATTGGAGGAAAATTCATGAATAACCTGCGTTATGCAGATAACACAAACCTGCTTGTTGAAACTGAGAAGAACCTGAAGCACTTGCTGCAAAAGGTCAAGGACTGCAGTCTTCAATATAAATTGAAATTCAACATCAAGAAAACAAAGATTCTCACACTTGGGTCAATTGGCAGAATTAGGATAGATGGTGAAGAGATTGTGATTGTTAACAGCATTAGTTTACTTGGCTCCACAATCAACACGCTTGGTACCAGCAGCCAGAAAATCAAGAGATGAATTGCACTGGGGAAAGTTAGCTGTCAGAGACCTCTCCAGATTACTGAAGAGCAATGGCATCAGTCTAGAGTCCAAGGTGCACTTGATCCAGGTCATAGTCTTCGCAATTGCTTGCTATGCATCAGAGAGCTGGACAATGAGTAGGGATGATACAGAATTGATGCCTTTGATTTGTGGTTCTGGAGAAGAGTGTTGAATATACCACAGACTGCCAGGAGAACAAACAAGTTCATCCTAGAGAGGGTGAACCTAGGCTGCTCCTTGGAGGCAAGGATTCTGAGGCTTTGTCTGACATACTTTGAGCATGTTGCAAGAAGGGTCCAGTCCTTGGAGAGGGACATCATGCTTGGAAGGGTGGAGAGACAGAGAAAGAGAGGGAGACCATAGATGAAATCGACTGTTACAGTGACTGGGGTAATGAAGTATGTTAGCCACAGTAAAGTTGGCACAGGATAGAACAAGTTTCAGGGCTTTTGTACATAGGGTCACTGAGTTGTAAGCAACTTGATGGCACATAACAACAACAAACTTGTCTTACAACTCAGCCACTCTTTTTTTTTGTAGGCATTTGCCTGATATGAAAAGTATGTTTAGTAAAGGCTTTTATGAGAATGTTCACAAAATCATAACACTCAAAATTTTCATAAATGATACTACTCTAAACTTAATCCAGTGCAGGTGTCCATCATAATAGGTAAGGGAGGTAATAGCAATGGAATATTAGTTAGCAAGAAATGAATTACTGATACACACACAACATAAGAGAATCTCAAAAGCATTATTCTAAGTGAAAGAAGCCTTATAAATGAAGAAAATGTAACATGCAATACCATTATACAAAGTTGAATCATACGAATGTGTGATTGTATTTTTCAAAGTTCTGTAACAGATAAAAGTGATCGCTGGTTAGTTCTTTTGGCAGTCCATAATATTCAGTACTCCTCTCCAGCATCACAGTTTAAGGGCATCAGTTTTGCTTCTGCCATCTTTATTCATTGTCCAGCCCTCAGCAGCATAACAAGTGATTGAAAATATGATGGTCTGAGCCAGGTGCACTTTAGTCCTCAATTAACACCATTGCTCCTTGGTAATTGCACCTAACAACAACAGTTAGTTCAGGGTTAGAATTGTCTGAGAAGGATCTGAGATGTCTAGACTTTTTAAACTGATGACAATATTCTGTTTATTAATAGGGATTTTGAATCACACAGGCCTATGAATTTGCTAAAACTTAGCAAATTTTTATGCACATAAAATGATTTTTTTTTCTAAAAGAAAACCAGTACTACACTATATTGCTAGTGAGGTGTGAAAACCTTCAGAGAATAAAGATAAATTAATGAATAGATCAAAATAAATCAAATCCACTACCACTGAGTCAACTCCAACTCATAGCAATCCTCATGGGTTGCTAAGGACATAAATATTTGTGGGAGAAGACTGTCCATCTTTCTCCTTAAAAGTGACTGGAGGATTTCAAGAGGGCTGATATTTTTCGTTAGCAGCCTGACATACATGTAAGGTAACCAGGAACACACACACACACACACACACACACACACACACACACACTGTAAGGGAACACTGCATGGTTTAAAATCAGGAAGAGCGTGTTTCAGAATTGAACCCTTTTCCCACGCTTATCTAGTCTGTACACTGAGCAAATAATTTATAAAGCTGGACTCTATGAAGAGGATATAGCATCAGTATCAGAGGAAGACTCATCCACAAATTGTGTTGTGCAGGTGACACAATCTTGTTTGATGAAAGTGAGGAGGATATGAAATGCTTACTGCAAAAGATCAGGGACTACAGTCTCTGGTATTAATTACATCTCACAATCAAGGAAACAGAGATCCACCCTAGAGGACCAACAAATCAACATTATGATAGATGGAGAAAGATTTGAAGATGTCAATTATTTCATCTTGCTCAGATCAACAATCAAAACCTCTGGTGCCAGCAGTCAGAAAATCAGGAGACATATTGCAGTGGGCAGAGGAAGCACTGGTGGCCTAGTGGAATAATCTGTACTGCAAACCTGTACTGCATCTGTTCTGCATTCTGTACTGTGTGCAGTTCAAATCTGCCAGCTTCTCCACAGAAGAAGGATGGGCAATCTTCTGTGATAACTACCTCTGAAAACTCACTGGAGAGTCAGCTATGGGTCAGTTCTGACTCAACGGTACAAAACAACATTGCTTTGGGCAAGTCGCCTATCAGGAACTTCTCCAAAATTCTTAAAAGCAATGATATCATTTTGAAGACTAATATGCACCTTCATCAGGCCATGTTTTCTAAATCAGATGCCTTCTACACATCAGAAGGGTGGACAAGAAATAGGGTTGACAGAAGACGAAGAATTAATACCTTTGAATTGTAGTGCTGGAGAAGAGTGCTGGATAACCTATGGATTGCCAAAAGTACAAACAAATATGTCCTGGAAAAAAATGCATCCAGAGTGTTCCTTGGGGCAAAGATGGTAAAGCTTCATCTCTCATACTTTGAGGATGTAGCTAGGAAAGGCAATTCCTTGGAAATGACATGTTGCTTGGAAAGATAGAGGGTTGGCAAAGGAGAGGAAGAGCCCCAATGAGACTGATTGACATGATGACTTCAACAATGGGCTCTAGTATTTCAGAGACGATGAGGATGGCACAGGATAGGGCAGGATTCAGGTTGAATGTTCATACGGTCACTATGTGTCATACTCATATCAATAGCACCTAGCAACTGCAATGTTATGCCTTGCATCAACTACAACTCATAGTAACCCTATGAACAACAGATCAGAACTTTGCTCTATTCTGCACTGTCCTCTGGTTTGTGCAAGTCACTGTTGCAGTCACTGTGTCAATCAATGTTGTTAAGGGTCTTACTTGCTTTCTCTGACCCTCTGTCTTTCACAGGATCATATCTTTCTCCAAAGACTGGTTCCTCCTGACAATATATCCAAAATATGCAAGACAGAGTTTCACTATCCTTGTCTCTAAGAAGTACCCTGGTTTTACTTTCTCTGAGACTGACTAGTTTCTTTATTTGGAAGTTCATTTGTTATCTAGTACTTTTCTGCAACATCTCAATTCAGAGACATTGATTCTCCTGTCATCCTAATTCACTGTTCAACTATCAGAAGAATAGGAAACAATTGAAAATATTATGGCTTAGACTAGGCTCACCTTTGTCTTTGAACAATATTAAAACTGTAGCCTTTAAACTGATATTGCTGATCTTAAGCAATTTGTAGAGACCCTTGACAGCAGATTTCCCAAATGCAACATGGTATTTGATGTCTTGACTGCCATTACTATGGTTGTTGATTGTGGATCCAAAGTTATTTCTTTTTACTTCAATCTGTTCTCTATAATGATGCTGTTGACTGGTCTAGTGAAAATTCTTGTTTTCTACATGTGAATCTAACCCATATTGAAGGCTTTGATCTTCTACAATAAATGCTTCAAGATCTCTTATAAAGTAAAGGTTGTGTCATCAGCACAATGCAGTTTCTTCCAATCCTGATGTCACCCTTTTCTTCATATAGCCCAGTTTCTTGGATGATTTTCTTGGCAGACAGTTTGAATAAATAAGGAGAAAGGCTACAACAGTCATTCACACCTTTTCTGATTTTAAAACATGCAATGTCTTCTTATAATTTTATATATATTTTATATCTTATAGCTTTTATATATAGGTTATGCTCTTATGAGTGGTAAAGTAGGAGTCAACCCATCACTGACCCTCCAGCGGGTTTTCAGAGTTTGTAAATCACACAGAAGGAGCTTCCCTATCCTTTTTCTGCAGAGCAGTTGATGTATTCGAACTACCTCCCTTTGGGCTGGCAGTACAACTCTTTACTCAATAAATCATCAGAGGTCCCTTGTTAAATATATTAATCTATATAACCGTATGGATAAAAATGATAAACTTTGTTGTTGCTATATGCCATTGAGTCAATTGTTACTTATAGCAGCTCTATGAACAATAGCTCCAAACCTTGGCCTACTCTGTGCCATCCTCACCATCTCTGACACATTTGCACCTATTACTACCTCCACTGTGTCAATCTTGTTTCTCTTACATTGATTCTCTGCCTTTCCAAGCCTTATATTCTTCTCCAAGGACTAGCCCCTCCAAATAACATGCTCAAAATACATGAGACAGTATTTCACCATCCCTTGTCTCCAGGGAGTATCTTGGTCTTGGTTTAACTTTGTCCAGGAGAAATGTGTTTGCTCTCTTGGCATGGATATGGGATATCCAGTGTGCTTTGCCAACACCACAACTCAACGGTGTTTTGTGATATCAAAGGTTTACCATTCAAATTGTCTTTGCTAGCCGATAATAAACTTTATTTTATGCTGAAGTACTTACTATATTAGGAGAGAGGATTAGGATGGAATACAAGTACCACTTCGCTAGAGGCTTATATAAGCACCTGGGACCTCTCTCTTTTGGGGACTCGCACTATTCAGCTACACTGCAAGTGACAGTCTACAAAACTCATCAGTCTTTGTCAAACTGGCCTGAAAACCTACAGTCATGAGAGATATTTCTCTGATAAGTCTGAGTCTCTCTAGAACTTCCAGAAAACTGCCAAACCCAAGGGAGGACAGAGGAGTGAGGGACATGAACAAAGCAGAAACTGTTGATGTTGAAAATCATGGAGCAAGAGCCTGTGGTGATGAAGGAGGAAGTTCATTTTGCTCTGAAAGAACTGGCAAAAAACAAGACCCCAGAAATTGATGGCATACCAATTGACTAATTTAGCAAACAGATGCTGCCTTGGATGTGGTCACCAAGTTGTGCCAAGAAATCTGGAGGACAATCACCTGGCCTACTTACCTACTGGAAGAGATCTATATTGGTTCCCTTTCCAAAGAAAGGTGTTCCAGAAAAGTGTGGGAATTATCGAACAATATCATTGGTATTAAATGCAAGCAAGATTCTGCTGAAAATCATCCAAAACTGACTAGAACAGCACATCAGCAGAGAACTGTCTGAAATGCAGGCTGTATTTAGAAGAGGCCATGATAATAGGGATATTATAGCTAATGTCAGATGGGTCTTGGTTGAAAGCAGAGAGTCCCAGTGGAATGTCTATCTGTGTTTCATTGACTATGCAAAGGCATTTGACTATGTGGATCACAACAAAGTGCGGCTGACTTTGAGAGGAATGGGAATCCCAGAACACTTGATTGTCCTTATGTGAAACTTCTACTTGGACCAGGAGGCAGTCGTCATAACAGAGCAAGGAAACACTGCATGGTTCAAAATTTGGAAGGGTGTGCATCAATGATGTGTTCTATCTACATATCTTTTCAATCTATATGTAGAACAGATGATCCCAGAGGCTGGGTTCTATGAGGAGAAGTATGGCATCAGGATTGGAGGTAGACTTATCAACAATCTGTGTTATGCAGATGACACAACCCTGCTTGCTGAAACTGAGGAAGAACTGATGTGTTTGCTGCAGAAGGTCAGGAATTGCAGCCTTCAATACGGATTGAAGCTCAACATCAAGAAAACAAAGATGTTACTACTGGGCCAATTGGCAGCATCATGATAGATAGTGAAGAGATGAGATTGTTGACAGCTTTATTTTGCTTGGCTCTACAATTAACACTCTTGGTACCAGCAGCCAGGAAATTAAGACAGATTGCATTGGGAAAGTCTGCTGTCAGAAACCTCTCCAAGGTACTGAGGAGTAACGATGTCAGTCTGAAGTCTAAGGTGCGCCTATTATGGGCCATGGTCTTTGCCATTACTTGCTGTGCTTCACAGAGCTGAACAATGACTAGGGATGACAGAAGGAGAGTTGATGTCCTTGAGCTTTAGTGCTGGAGAAGAGTATTGAATATACAATGGACTGCTAGAAGAATAAACAAATTTGTTCTGGAGAGGGTGAAGCCAGGCTGCTCCTTGGAAGCAAAGATTCTGAAGTTTTGTTTGACATACTTTGGACATGTTGCAAGGAGGGGCCAGTCCTTGGAGAGGGATGTCATGCTTGGGGTGATGGAGGAATGGCAGAGAAGAGGAAGACCCTCGATGAGATGGATTGATTCCATCACTGAGGTAATGGGGATAGGTGTGTTGGAGACAGTGAGAATGGCAAGGGATAGAGCAGGGTTTAGGGATGTTGTACATAGGGTCGCTAAGAGTCACAGTTGACTTGACAGCACATAACAACAATAGTAACAACATACAGCAAATCAAACATTTGGGACAATGTTGAATCAGCACTTCTTGTAACTGATCTGCTACTAATCATAAGCAGAAAGAATTATGGATACTAGTATAAATTCTTCTCCCATCTTTAGTCATTGTCGAGCTTTCAGGTGCATAGCAAACAATTGAGAAGATCATGGCTTGGATCAAATGCATCTCAGTCTTCAAATTAAGGTCATTACTCCTAACTATTCTGAAGAGGTCCCTCACAATAGATTTTCCCAATGCAATACATCTATTGACTTTTTGACTGTACCATTGGTAAATGTTAATGGTAAGATTTAGGTGGTAAGTATACTGACTTTCACTATAAAATATGGCTAACATTTTTGGCACCATGAAAAATTTTATATTAAAATGTTGGGAACATTACAAATGCACATTAGGTTTTTAAAATATTGTCAAACTTGCTTCTATGTGTTTCTTTTTCATTTTGGATTCCCAACAGCAATATATGAGAGTCCCTATTTCCCATTATTCCACCATAGAAATCTATCATAAATGTTTAATTTTGCCAGTGAGAAATCACAATGTGATTTTCAATTTGAACTTCATTTTTATCTATCTTATCATGAGTAAAATTGAACTTTTTTATATGCTTAAGAATATGTGTACACTTGATTTATCTATTAATGTCTTTCCCCCTTCTTTATTTAGTTTTTGCTTTTTGTTCCTATCTATTTTTAAGATCCCTTGGTATATTGACTATACTAACCACTAATCTGGAAGTTCTGATGGTCCAATAGGTAAGGAGCTGGCAAAGTTAACCTAAGACAGGTGGTTAAATCCATCAGCTGCTCCAAGGAAAATAGATGGGAATTCTCCTTCTGTGGATTTACAGCCTCTGAAAATCTGCAAGTGAGTCAGCTATGAGTCAGTTCTGACTGTATGACAATGAGTTGTGCTTTTTGTTGAGCCGTTAATCTGATATATGTAAACACATATATTTCGTGACATATAATATTATCTAATAGATTCTTATTTTAGTTTTATTTCCCCTTTTTATATTTTTTGTCATGCAGTGTGATTTTTTTAATTTAGCATCAATTTTGTCATTTTTTTTCTCTTATTGAATCTAGCTTTTGATTGTATTTCCCTATAGCCAGAATGTGGGGGATTTACCCAGGTTTTTCTCTATTTCTTGCAAGGCTTCCTTTTTTAATCTGTGTATTTCATCTATTCCAGAGCTTTTTGTTGGGTTTACTGTGGATTCTATAGTATCGTTTCTCAAAATTATATTCACTTAACCCAGGAACCTTTGTTAATAGTTTACCTTGTATGGAAGTTTTTAGATACCATGATAAATCTAACAAATGTATATTAAATTACCATGTGTAATTGAATTTACTTGTTGACTTGTTATTTTTTATTCTATATTGCTGGTATGTTTTCTTAAGTTCAGTTGTGATTCATTTTGTGTGTGTGTGTGTGTGTGTGTGTGTAATCTCTGGTGGCTTAGTGGTAAGAAGTAGCACTGGCAACCCAAAAGCAGGGAGTTCAAATCCATCAGCTCCTCCGTGAGAAAAAGATAAGCAATCTCCTCCCAAGAAATTTATAGCTTTTGAAAACCTGCTAGAGAGTCAGCTAGGAGGGAGTGCACACTCAAAACCCTGCTTACTGAAACTTAGGAGGACCTGAAGCGCTTGCTGCAGAAGGTCAAGGACTTCAGCTTTCAATATGGATTAAAACTCAACATCAAGAAAACAAAGATTGTCACCACTGGGCCAATTGGCATCATCATTATGGATGGTGAAGAGATTGATACTGTTAACAGTTTTTGTTTACTTGGTTCCACAATCAACACTCTTGCTACTAGCAGCCAGGAAATCAAGAGTTGAATTGCATTGGAAAAGTCAGCTATCAGGGACTTCTCAAGACTACTGAAGAACAATGACATTAGGCTTGAGACTAAGGTGCTCCTGATCTGGGCCATAATCTTCACAATTGCGTGCTATGTGTCAGAGAGCTGGACAGAGACTAGGGATGATAGAAAGAGAATTGATGCCTTTGAGCTGAGGTGCTGGAGAAGAGTGTTAAATATACTATGGACTACTAGGAGAACAAACAGGTTCTTCCTGGAGAGGGTGAAACCAGACTGTTCTTTGGAGTCAAAGATTCTGAAGCTTCATCTGACATACTTAGGGCAGGTTGCAAGGAGGGACTGGTCATTGGAGAGGGACATCATGTTAGGAAGGGTAGAGGAACAACACAAAAGAGGAAGACCCTTGATGAAATGGATCGATTCAGTGATTTGGGTAATAAGAGTAGGTATGTTGGAGACAGTGACATTGGCACAGGATAGAGTACGATTTAGGGCTCTTGTACATGGGGTCGCTATGAGTCACAAGCAACTCAATGGCACATAACAGCAACAACAACATATATATATTTTCCACAATCAACACTCTTGGCACCAGCAGTCAAGAATTTAAAAGACGAATTGCACTGGGAAAATCTGCTGTCAGGGACATCTCCAAAGTACTGAGAAGCAATGATGTCAGTCTGATCCAGGCCATAGTCTTCACATTACTTGCTATGTATCAGAGAGCTGGACAATGACTAAGGATGACAAAAGAAGAATCAAAGTCTTTCAGTTGTGGTGCTGGAGATGTCTTGATACAGTGGACCACCAAGGAAACAAATAAATCTCTTTTGGAGAGATTGAAACCAAGTTTCTCCTTGGAGGCTAGGATACTGAAGTTTCATCTCACATACTTTGGGCACATGGACAGGAGAGACCAGTCCTTGGAGAAGGACATCATGCTTGGAAGGTTGGAGGGACAGCACTGAAGACCCAGGATGAGATAGCTGATTCAGTAACTGGGGTAATAAGGGTAGGTGTGTCAGAGTCAGTGAGGCTAGTCTTACGTGCTTATTTTTTTTAAATAACTTTGATAACAGCTTTCCCAACTCTAGATCTCTGGTAGCCTAGTGGTAAGAAGATTTGCTGCATTCCCAAAAGCACACAGTTCAAATCCACCAGCTTCTCCTGTGGAGGAGGATGGACATTCTTCTTCTGTGCAACTTACTGTCTCTGAAACCCTCTGGACAGTCAACTGTGAGTCAGTTTCCACTCAGACACAACAACAAGACAACAATATCCCAACTCTGAGGGGGAAATGATGATATTTTATTGGTAGCATATTATATTTATAAATATATAAACACAAATGATATATTATGCTCACTCAACCTATCTAACTACAATTTAGGCCTATTTGTATAAATCTGGTTTTTTGCCTTTCAGAACTGTAATAAAGGATTTTGGACTTTTTTTTTCCTTTTGCACCCTTCATATTAAGCACATTACTATGTTTTAGTTTTTCTTCCCATTGCTAGTATAAGGAGCTCTGATGGTGTAGTGTACTTATCACTAGAAGGTCAATGGTTATGATCCACCAGTTGGTCTGTGAAAGAATGCTGGGTAGCCTCCTCCCATAAGCAGCCTCAGAACCCCAATAAGGGCCATTATGCACCAAAATTAATTCCTGGGTAGTAGGTTCTTCTAATAAAACTTTATCTTCTATTACATCTTCTTACTAGTTACTATTATTTGTAACTATTACTGTCTGTATGTTAGTTTGATTTCTTGCTACCTTACTGACTTTTTTAGTGTTTCAGTTATTTTTATCTCTGATTTTCTAGGAGTTTGGGTGAGCCTCCATATCATTTTCATATAAAAATAACTTTCTGCTTTTCATGAAATTCCTATAATTTCGATGTTTTTCATTATTGCTTTGCCCTGTTTATTCATAATGTTATGGAAAGCCAGGAAGACAACAAGGCTCAAGACACTGTGCACAGGTCTGTCTGAAAGGAGAGAAGCACCAAGAAAAAGAGAAGGGATGATCTTCTGAAGCTAACAGAAGAGGGAGAGAGAGAATGGCCCTGGTGACACCTGAATTCGGACTTCAGATCTCCAAATCTGAGAGGGGGAATTTTTATGTCCTTCAAAGTTACTTACTTTGTGATATTGTTTTCTGTCAGAAAATTAGACTGTGAATATCACCAATGAAACAAAAGACAGTAGCGTAAGGACTAACATAAGACAGTAGTGCAACATAAGATAGTAGTGTAAGTATGTGTGTTTTGTGCTTATGCATATATATGTAAAAAAAGTTTTCGTCTAATCAATTACAACTCACAGCCACCTCCTGTGTTTCAGAGTAGAACTATTCCTCACAGAGTTTTCAGTGGCTGTGATCTTTTGGAAGTAGATTTCAGACTTTTCTTCCAAGGCCACCTTTCTGTTAGTAAGTCAGTGAGGGAATGAATCATTGACAGCTGTGGTAAAATGGGCTGTTTGGGATTGCCTTGGTTACTTGTTACTTTTTTTTTTCTGCGTTTGTCTACGCAGAAATCTCAAATTATTATTTGTCTCACAATTTCCATTTTTGGTTTTAATTCTAAGTGAAATAATCAAGGACATAGGTAAAGATGTTTTGAGAGAGCCCAACATTTGACTTGTTTCTCTAAGCCCTTTGCTTTGTACCTTGCAGTCTCTCCTTAAAGGAAATAGAGTTTATTTCCTTATCTTATTCTGAGGCTGGTTGTATGAAATGTTTTAGCCAAATAATATTATTGTTTTTGTCAAATGCCCATTCTTAGTCACAGCAACTCTATGCACAACAGAAGAAGATACTTCCTGGGTCCGCACCATTCTGAAACCCCTGCTGTACGTGGCATCTCATCCCCTTGAAGATCTCTCTTTAGTGCTCAATCCTCTATGCTACCATGCACGATTATCTTCCTCCAGATATATAATATTTGTGATCGTTTACAGATGAAGTTATGTGATTTCACTTCCTCTCTTGCTATTTCTCTAACATTCCAAAAGTACTTGGAGCTCAGAGTTTCTGTTCTTTCTGCTCTCTGCATCTGAATGATCCTCCCTGTAAATACCTGCATGTGACCTGATGTCTTCCTTTCATTATTGTCTCTGCTTAATTGTTAACTCAGTGGGGAAGCCTTCCTACAATTCAAGAAAAAGTAATTTTACAAGCAAGAGAAGAAAGGTAGGCCATCATTCTCTCTCCAGTATCCCAGGGTTTTTTCTTCATCATACCTTCTCACTATTTGACATAATAATTAAAACCCAAACAACAACAACAAAATCCACTTCCCTAGAGTTGATTCCAGCTCCTAGCAACCTTCTGTCCCTCCATCAAGTCCCAAGACTATACATTATTTGTAGGAGGAGACTGCCCATCTTTCTACTGCTGCTGGTCAATTCAAACCATTGGCCTTTTAGTTAGCATTGTAACACATACACCACATCACCATAGACCCTTCATTTGACAAATGGAGCACTTATTTATTATCTCACTACTCTCATTAGAATATAAGTATAGTCATTTTTAAAAAAAATCTTATTCACTAATGAATTTTTATTATTAACAATAGTGTCTGTAACATAGACAGAATTGAGGAATGTGTGTTACATCAGAAACTATGTTTTGGGTCTCATTACCCCAACTATTTAAAGCTTTATTAATTTACAAAAAACATTAAATCTCTAGAGTGTGACACATTATAGGAGTGGAGTCAGTGAAATGAGGTGTGAGTTAGAAATTGCTGAAAGACTGAGTAGTTACATAAAACTTTGTTCTAACAGTATTTACAATGAAATAAACATAGTTTTAATTGCTTGTCCAGCTATTTCACACTGAGATAATAATAAACAGAGCATTTATTAAAAACTCATGTAAAAACGTAAGATATTTTTTCTTTAGAACTTGAAGAAACTTTGGAGGAAAACTTTAAAACTATAACAAGTAAAAAACCTAAAAATAGATGAAGCTTTAATTAACAATTAATTGACAAGATGCAAGGAAGAAAATGAAGTATATTTACCAAATTATATATATAGAAGAATTTGGAAGCAGGGGTGGCATCCACTTCCTGAACAACATGCTTCTGTAAACTCTATGAACTTTGATAAATGATGGTAGTTATAGAAAGGCTTCAGGCCTTTTGTTCATAGGGTCGCTATGAGTCATGCTTGAGTTGACGGCAATCAACAACAACAACATAGAGGGAAATAAAACCACAAGAACATTTGGTCCCATAGACGCAATATATATATTGTTCTATAAAATTAAAAAGTTAATGAAATAAAAATGTATAAAGCAAAATGTATGTTCACAACAAAAACATTTAGGTGTTGAGAATGGGCTTATTTGCATAACTGAAGGTATTTGCCAGGAATTATGCAGTAAAGTCATTACACATGTGATATGGTAATTTAGTGCAGTAACATTCAATTGGAGAGGTAAATAATAGATGAAAAACAAAAGCTAAATTCTGAGAATTGCTTTCAAGGAAGTTACTCAATGTGTAAAGACATCTTGTTCATCCCACACAGATGCTTTCATAGTGACTATTAATGGATTGACTCTATTTTTAAAAAAATGTACCACAGAAGAAAAAACTTGCCTACTGAGCCTAAATTAGTTTAAGCTATTTTAGGTCTGTGATTCTGCCCTAGTGGCCTATGAGAAGAAGCTTTGGTGATTCAATATTTACACTCTTGGCTGTTGTCCAAAGGTCAGTGGTTCAAGCCTACACAGCAGCTCTGTGGGAAAGGTGCCCTGGTGGTGCGGTGGCTAAAGATTGGCTGTGAACCAAAAGGTCAGTAGGAAAGTGATGTGACAGTCTGCTTCCATAGAGACTTATAGCCTTGGAAACCTTCTGGGACACATCTTCTAGCTCTTATAGGATCACTGACTAGGAAGGCATGGGAATTGGAGGGAAACATACATAGAAACATGGTGTGTTCCCAGCTGAATTGTACCAAGTTTGTCCTGAAACATATTTTTTAAAAACTTTAGGTCCAAAGAAAACTCAGTTCTGTCAGTCACAGAGAAAATAGAAAGGTAGAAAGTTTATTTTCATAATACAACATTTCCTCCAACTAGCTCTCTCCAGGGTAACTACTGCCCTTCACTAGTAGTGGAAATATAGTAAGTGGAAATAAATAGAGACATGAAATCTATGACTAAAGCAAACATCTATAAAGTAAGATCAAGAATAAGGTTTTGATCAGTTTGGAGGGAAAATAAGTTTATTCATCTAATTATCTCTGACTACTACCCCACAACCATACACAAATTGTTCTTATTCTAACATTTTTCATTGTCTGTTGTCACTAAATCAATTCCAACTCATAGTAGCCCTATGTTGTCACAGTATCAGAATTGAATTGTGTCCCATAGGATTTTCAATGGCTGATTTTTCAGATGCACATAACCAGGCTTCTCATTACTTAGTCAGTATTAATAATAATTTATAACAATAATGATAATACTAAATGTTGATTCCCATCTAGTTCCTGACACTGTTAGAAGCACCCATATCTCGATGGTGAACCGTGTGAATGGCACTGATGCTAAGACCTCAGGCTGATTAATATCTTGTGGGGGAGGTGGATGCTCTGTGATTGCACTTATGATAAGGATAAATGCAAATTGATATGAGAGAACCTGGGATGGAGATTTACTTTGTTTTCTCAAGGGATAATCAGAGGAGAAGTTCATAGCAGAAGAGACTGATATGACCAAGTATTTGGGAGAGTGATGGAGGAAAAAAGAATAACTTTAATGAAAAAGTCAGAATGGAAGTTTCTGAGACCCACAAATGTCCAGGCTGCATAGATATAAACTTCTAAACAGAAAGCAGAAAGAGCAGATACTACCTAACTCTCGGGAAAATCTAACTTCATTTTTAGCAATATTTCACTTCCCTTTCTGAAAATTCTTATCTCTTAGAAAAAGTTCTCTAAACCAAACCTCTCTTATTACCTTTCTTCCTCATACCCTTTTGTATGTGGTTTATTTACTTGATATCATAAAAACTAAGCCCTCTTCCAGTAACTAGAAAAATGAGATACAATTCTTGACAAAGGAGATTAATCACAACTGGTTTTGACAAGCACTGTGGCAATGGGATAATTAAAACAAACTTTCAAGGAAAATTTTTTTAAAAAAAAGCTCTCCGGAGAAAATTTAAAGTAAAACTTCTACCCAGTATATGTTTATTGAACATCTTTATGATACTAAACTAATGAAAATATACACTAAAAAGATGTTGCTGTTGTTGTTGTTGTTATGTGCCGTCGAGTTGTTTGCAACTCATTGCAACCCTATGTACAACAGCCCTAAACCCTGCTCTATCCTGTGCCTCTGACATACCCATCCCAATTACACCAGTCACTGAATCAATCCACCTCATAGATGGTCTTCCCCTCCTGCGCCGTCCCTCCACCCACCCAAGCATGATGTCACTCTCAAACAACCTGTCCCTCCTTACAACATGTCCAAACTATGTCAGACAATTCCCAGAATCCTTGCCTCCAAGGAGTAGCCTGGTTTAACCCTCTCCAGGATGAATCTGCTTGCTTTCTTGGCAGTCCATGGTACATTCAATACTCTTCTCCAGCACCACAGCTCAAAGACATCAATTCTCCTTCTATCCTCCCTAGTCATTGTCCAACTCTCTGATGCATAACAAGTGATTGCAAAGATCCTGGCCTGTATCAGGCACACCTTAGTCTCCAGAGAGACACCATTGCTCTTGAGTACTTTAGAGAGGTCCCTAACAGCAGACTTTCCCATCGCAATACATTTTATTTCCTGGCTACACTTGCCAAGAGTGTTGACCGTGGAGCCGAGAAAACTGAAGCTGTGAACACTCTCAATCTCTTCGTCATCCATTCTGATGCTGCCAATTGGTCCAGTGGTGAGAATCTTTGTCTTCTTGACATTGAGCCTCAGTCCATACTGAAGGCTGCAGTCCTTGACCCTTCGCAGCAAGTGCATGAGGTCCTCCTCAGTTTCAGCAAGCAGGGTTGTGTTATCTGCATAACACAGATTGTTAATAGCTCTTCCACCAATCCTGATGCCACACTTCTCCTCATAGAGCCCAGCTTCTCAGATAATCTTCTCTGTATACAGGTTGAAAACTCTGAAGATAGCACTGGAGCGTAGAGAAGCCAAAGCACAAGGAAGAATTGAAGATAGTAAAGAGTTGAACAGAAGATTCCAAAAGGCAGCACGGAATGATAAAGCAAAATCTTACAATGAAATGTGCGAGGAGCAAGAATCAGAAAATCTAAAGTGCCGAACTCGTTCAGCATTTCTTAAGCTCAAGGAACTGAAGAACAAATTCAAACCTCAAGTTACTCTAATCAAGAATGCTTTAGGCAGAATATTAAATGATCCAGGAAGTATTAAGAGAAGATGGAAGGAATATACTGAGTCATTGTATCAAAAGGAATTGGCAGGAATTAAATGAAATAACATTTGGGCAAGAGCCTATGGTGATGAAGGAAGAAGTTCAAGCTGCTTTGAAGGAAATAGCAAAAAAACAAGGCCCCAGAAATAGATGGTATACCAATTGACATATTTCAGCTAACAGATGCTGCCCTGGATGTGCTCACCAAGTTGTGCCAAGAAATCTGGAGAACAGCCAGCTGGCCCACTGACTGATTGAAGAGATCTATATTTGTTCCCATTCCAAAGAAGGGTGACCCAACAAAGTGTGGAAACCACAGAACAATATCATTGATTTCACATGCAAGCAAGATTCTACTGAAGATCATCCATAAACGACTGGAACAGCACATCAGCAGAGAACTGCCAGAAGTCCAGGCTGGGTTTAGAAGGGGTCATGGTACTAGAGATATTGTAGCTGATGTTAGATGGATCTTAGCTGAAAGCATTGAATACTAGAAGAACGTCTATCTGTGTTTCATTGATTATGCAAAAGCGTTTGACTGTGTGGATCATGACAAACTGTGGCTGACTCTGTGACTGGGATAACTGGAATGGGAGTGTCAGAGACAGTGCGATTGGCACAGGACAGAGTGGAGTTTAGGGCTGTTGTACATAGGGTCACTATGAGTGGCAAACGACTCGACGGCACATATCAACAACAACAACAATTCAAAACCTATACTTGGAACAAGAGGCAGTCATCAGAACAGAGCAGGGTAACACTGCATGGTTCAAAATTGGGAAGGGTGTACCTTTTCAACTAAAAAGATACTTTTAAAAAGTCAGATACACTTCTATTTTCCACCAAATGTAGACAAATAATCTTATCCTCTCATATGTTGGACATTAATTCAACATTAGGATAACAGATCCTCACTACTTTTCCTCCTCAGGCATTAAAGCTAATGGATCATTCCTTAGGAAAATGCCCTTTGGAGACTTAGTCCTAAGCAATGAAAAAAAGCATTTCAATGTATGCATGTATGTATGTATGTATGTATGTATGTATGTATGTATGCATGTATGTATAGCAGGAGAACTCTAAAGGGACTGGGTTTGTGCTAACACAACTTTGTTGTTTCTATGTGCCGTCGAGTAGGAATCAACCCATAGCTGACCTTCCAGTGGGTTTTCAGAGACAGTAAATCACAGGGGAGACTGTCCATTATTCTCCCACGAAGCAGCTGAATGGTTCAAACCACATACCTTTCATTTGGCAGTGCAGCTTTTCACCATTAGTCCACCAGAGAGCCCTAAAGAGTATGTTAGCACAACAAAATTCTCAAAATTATCCTTAAGGGGATCATTGTACATGGGCTTAATATTGGCTATGCTTTGCTTATGGATTTTGGGGCTCTTATTACAAAGTGCACTGTAGTAAAACATTTTGCTCCATATCCACAAAATATATATCATGTTTTAATTCCCTTGTTAAGACAAATATTTCACCTCTGAGTGATAATCACCTGGGGGGCAATGAGTGCTTTGTTACACCTTCATTTCTCCACTAATCAAAGTGATGCCCTTCATGTCATAAGTTACATTCCAGAACCTTCCCTGAGAAGAGTTTGTCAGGGTTTGTTCTATTTCCTAAAATATCTTTTCCTTTCATATTCAGTAATTTATATTTTTGGAAGCAGGAGTGGCATCTACTTCCTAAACAACATGCCTCTGAAAACTATGAACTTTGAGAAATGAAGATAGCTATAGAAAGGCTTCAGGTCTTTTGTTCATAGGGTCGCTATGAGTCATACTCGACTTGACGGCAATCAACAACAACAACAGCAACAATTTATAGTTATATGTAAAAACAGAAATAAAATGTTAAACATCATTCTTGGAAGAATAGAAGGATAATGCAAGAAAGGAAGACCCTGGATGAAATGGATTGACTCAGTGACTGGGATGGGGGTAGGTGGGGTAGAGACAATGGAATTGGCTCAAGAAAGAGCAGGGTTCAGAGCTGTTGTCTGACAACAACAAAAACAATTACCTCAAAACAATCATTGTTAACAGTTGAGGTCAAGTCTTCCAAAATTTGATATTTTTGTTTTATGCTTTTCTTTTGCTATATGGTGGTATATTCTGTAGATAATTTTTGTGTCTTGCTTTTTTCACCTAACAAGTTATAAATATTTCCACATGTATTTATATAAATTGTTCTCCTGGGTTTTATACTTTGAGGGTATTATCCCTTCTTTCTCTCTAATTTTTCTTATTATTGTTGTCGTTGTTAGATACTGTCGAGTATGACTCACAGCAGCCTTATGAACAACAAAGCTAAACCTTGTGCTATCCTGTGTCATCCTTACAATCTCTGACATACAGAAACCTATTACTGCATTCATTCCACCTAATTGAAGGTCTTCCTGCCCTTCGCGGTCCCTCTACCTTACTAAACATGATGTCCTTCTCCAAGGAATCGGCTCTTCTAGCAATAGTGGGAGTGTCTACTCTGTGCCTTTTCCTACGTTGTATTTTGGAAGTAAAAGTTTAAATATGAAAATAGATTTTGCTCCGCGATGAAACTTGGATTTGGAGTAGGTTTAAAACTTTTGAAACAATATGGTTGAGTCAATGTGTTTTTTTACAGGGCAAGAACATGAATTTAAATAAAGCTTTAAATAGTTGAGGTGGTAAGACCCAAGAAGGTTGGGTAGAATGTTATGTATTGAATAGCTTTACCCTAAACAATATGTATCAACTTACCTGTGCCATGATCATTTTTCTTGTTGTTAAATGTCAGGATCATTTTTCTTGTTGTTAAGTGTCATTGAATCTACTACGACTGGTGGCAAACCTATGAACAACTTTGTTCAATGTCAACACCATCCTCACACATTATGCCATGCTTAAACCCATTATTGCAGTCACTGGGTATGTCTCATTAAGAATCTTCCTCTCTTTCGCTGATTCTCCACTATTTCTTGCATGCTTCTCTGTTTCCAAGGACTGGTGCCTCTTGACAACATATTCAATGTCAGATAAACTCTCTCCATCCTTGCCTCTAAGGAGAACTGTGGTTTCGCTCCCTCCAAGACAAATCTGTTTGTTCTTTAGACAGTCCATGGGATATTCAACTTTCTTTGCCAACCTACAAATCAAAGGCTTCTCAGTATTATATAATTATAATTATCCTTCATTTTGTGGTTGATATAATTAGACTATCATAAAGGAAAGGCAGGATTAGGGGAAGTTGTGTTAATGAGAAAGAATACTATATTCAGAATTAAATTTTATCTTTTTTCAGTCAATTTTATTATATAAAAAAAGATAAAATAGCAACAGAGAGGGAGAGCTCCTACCACCAAGGAGGAGAGCTGAGAGTGAAATATGTCCTTTGAACCCAAGTTCTCAGCAGTGAGAAAATCCTCAATCTTGTATAGTCAGGCAGGCTTCCTGTAGAGCTGACTTATAGCCTACTGACTTCTAGACTTCTAAATAGTGAGAAAATAAATTCCTGTTTGTTAAAACAATCCACTTGCGCTATTTCTGTTATACAATGTTAGATAACAAGTAGGAACTCTGGTGACATAGTCTGTAAAGACTGTGCTGCTAACCTAAAGGTTAAGCTTTTCTCAACCCACAAGTTTGAATCCACCAGTTAGTTACTTAAAGAGAGGATTATAGTGTAGGAAAGCCAGTGAAGGGTCAACTATGAGTTAAAACTCTTATAGAGAGAGAGATAACTAAGACAAGTGTTTTAGAGAGTGAGATATCTTTAAGACAAGTGTTAAAAAGGCAAGCGACAAAGGCAAAATTCAGAAAAATCACTCTGTGAAGATTATGGAGAATAGTCTAAGAAGCAACACTAGTACATGCTAGTACATGCCAAGGAGGAGCAGGAACACTCAATCCAATGTCTTGATTGAAGTCAATTGAAATTAATGTAGACTTATAACAAATCACTAGACACCACCTTCCAAGCTGGCATCAGTTCACAAATGAGCTCATCTGTCAATTTGGAAATCATTTAAGTGCACTAAACTCTTGCCTACATTGCCCGTTCACACAATAGTGTCATCATAATGGTCTTAATATCAGCAAAACAAAAAAATCATCATGATCCAACAATAATTTTATTAAAAAGGAAGAACCATGATAATAAGGAGGATGTCATTCTATTTCTCTTGACTTTTCTTGCCCTATTACTTAATGTTACCAGAAAACTGTGAAAAGCCTACCTGAGGTTTCAAGTAAAAATTAAGTCATCCCTTAAAGTCATGAAAGATTTACATTTCTGAAGACCAATTAACAAACTACCTGTTTCTTTACTATTCTAAAAAAGGACAGAGTTGGCAGCCTTACCACACTCACCTTGTTTCAATATTGTCTAATAATAAAGATAATAGACTTCTGGTGGCTTAGTGCAAGAAGCTGTGCTGCAATTCTGAAGTTCGAAGCCACCAGCTAGTCCACACAAGGATAGGCAATCTTCTACCATGCAATTAACTGCCTCTGAAAATCTGCATGAGAGTCAGCTATGGGTCAATTCTGACTCTATGGTACACAACAACAACAACAAGGCAAAACTCAGTGACTTCAAGTTGGAACTAGTTCATGGGTGAACCTCTAGTAGATTTTCAGAAGCTATAAATCACACTGGAAGGGACTGCTCATCTTTCTCCTAAGGATCAACTAATGGATTCAAACAGTGTGCCTTCGGGTTGGTGGTTCAAATGTCTACCTTCTTAGGCCACCAGAAGCTATTTACCATAGGGATTTTATATCAGAGGACAAGGAAGATCCACAAAATAACCATATAAAAATGTTTTAATATAGTGGTGATTTGAATTTTATTTTCCACTTTATTTGACCCTCCTTTCTATATAGTTTATTGACATCATGTGTAATATTGTTTGGTATTTATTTTATTCTTTACATTTTTTTGTCACATAATGTATGCTATTGTTGTTGCTTGCTGTTGAGGCAAGGGGATGACATGTTTTCAAATAGAACACAAGATAATTTGATAATTTTTAAATGTAATTCATAAATATAAGCAGAGGAATGAGGATGTGCAGGGTAGGAGGGATTAATCATGGGGTTGAACAATTTGGTGGGTGTGACGTTGATGAAAATTAGAAGAATCTGTTGTGGAAAACAAGTTGGATTTTGTAAATAAACTAGTATAATAAAAAACGTAAAAAAATATTTGGAACATAGAGCCTAATAGATTGCTGCTGCTGTTGTTGTTGTTGTTATGTGCTGTCAAGTTGCTTGCAACTCACAGCAACCCTACGTACAACAGCTCTGAACCCTGCTCTATCCTGTGAAAACCTTATTGTCTCTAACACACCTACCTCCATAACCCCAGTCGCTGAATCAATCCATCTCATTGAGGAACTTCCTCTCCGGTGCTGTCCCTCCACCCTCCCAAACATAATGTCCCTCTCCAAGTTCGGGTCCTTCCTTGCAACAGGCCCAAATCATGTTAGTTGAAAATTCAGAATTCTTGCCTCTAAGAAGTAGCCTGCTTTCACTCTCTCTAGGACGAACATGTATGTTCTCCAAGCAGTCCATTCAGTACTCTTCTCTAGCACCACCACTCAAAGTATCAATTCTCCTTCTATCATTCCTAGTCTTTGTCCAGCTTTCCAATGCATAGCAAGTAACAGTGAAGACTATGGCCTGGATCAGGAGCATCTTAGTGTCTAGACTGATATTTTTGCTCTTCAGTACTCTGGAGAGGTCCCTGACAGCAGACTTTTCCAATGCAATACGTTTTTTAATTTCCTGGCTATTGGTATCAAGAGTGTCGATTGTAGAGCCAAGTAACCGATACATAGAAAATAAAACAATTTTTCATCATTTTGAATATGTTTGTTTCTGCTACAAAATTAATGGGTTAGATTATTTGATTTCTAAGAGCTCTTGCAACTTAAAACACAATTTAAGCTAAGATTTATTTCCAGAACCCGTTCCTAAACTTACATCAAGCCCTTTTGAACAAAGTAAATAATTAAGCCAATTGTCAAATAAAAACACTCTAATAATCTTATTTCTGTTCCCTGGATATGACAGAGAATAATTCAATGGTCTCAACTACTTGGATAACAGCCTTAATGTTTTTCTGATAGAGAACCCATTGAGAAACTTTCTATAAAACTCTTATCTTAGGTGTTGTAAGCGCTAGTGGCTTAAGAAGTTGCGCTGTTAATCCAAAAACATAAGATTTTAATCTACCAGTGTTCCATAGGAGAAAGATGGATATTCTCTAATGCAATTTCCTGTCTCTGAAAAGCTACTGGAGGATCAGACAAATAGGTTTCAATTCAACAATACATGACAATAGCAAATCTTAGATGCCATTCATCAATTCTGCCCATAAAAATTTGAGCATGAAAATGTAAGCGTTGACTCAAGATGGAAGAGCTTTAAGCATGACACTTTGTCTTACTGGAGGAGGTAAGTGTCTGGTGAGGGTCCCTTACCTGTCAGTGACAGGCCACTGGTGATGGAGTTGCAAAAGTGGTTTTAATCTTAAGAATCCACCTAGGGAAATCCATAGCACATCATAAATGTTCTCTTACCTCATCCTGCCTTTGTGCATCACCCCAACTTGATTGATAGCTTAAAATCATTTGCTTTCTAGCACAGTACAATTGTAATCCTGTGTTCCTCTTCTGGTGATCCAGCATTTTCATTCTTCATGGGCTTGATCTAAGCTCCCCTTTTTTGTTTAAAGGACCTAGAGCTCTGGGAGAGTAAAGGGCACAGATGCGAGCTACCTTACCTAAAGTAAAGGGGTTGTGTTTCTTAGCCTTCACTACATCTTCATCTAAGACTGATTTTTCATGCTTCACATCTTTCCTGTTGGTAAGAAAATGAACTACAAGAATTTCTTTCACTATCAAATCTTCATTGCTAAATACTTCCATGATAAAAGAGACATATACATACCCATTTAAAGAAATTAATGAAACAATAAAGACATAAACAATTATATGATTACCACCTATCTGTTAGTTAGTTGTACTGCTGCAGTTTGTAAGTTGTTGTGACACAGGAAACCATGTCACAGGTATTTCAAATAGAAGTAGGCTTTAAGTTCTCCTATGGAGAGGCAAAGATACTGGAACCTGTTCTCATACGCTTTGGGGATGTTGTCAAGTGGGACGAGTCATTGGGAAAAGGCATCATGCCAGAAAAGCAAAAGACCATTGAAAGAGAGGCAGATTCAAAGGGTTTATGATGGTGGAGATTGTGATGGTAGTGCAAGATAGGACAAGGATCCAATCTGCTGCTCATAGACTTACCATGAATCTTATTTGATTTGACAACACCTACAATAACTCCAATATATTTTTGTTGAGCTTAAAGACCAGGGCTCTCTTAAAAAAGCCTTCACAAAATAGATCAAGAATACATAACCTTGCTCAACATTTAAGCACCAAATGATGGACATGCAAAATACATAAAACAATGGTTAACAGAATTGAATAAAGAAATAGACCGCACCACAAATAGTGTTATATTTCAACACACCACTATCACGAAAGGATAGGTTGACACAAATGGAACTCAAAGAGGGAGAAGATCTAAAATATACAATCAGCCAATTAGACCTCGTGGATGTATTCAGGATACTGCACCCAGTTGAAACTCAATTCACTTTCTTCTCAAATGCACATGGTACATTCTCCAGAATTAATCACATATTAAGACACAAAGCGAATGTCAACAAATTAAAAAACATTGAAGTAATACAAAGTGTCTTCTCATACCACAATGCTATAAAACTAGAAATTAAATGACAGGAGGATAAAGCTTACAAAACCACCCATGTGGAAACTGAATAACTCTCTGCTAGAAAACAAATGGGTTATAAAAGAAAGAATGAAATTAAAAAGTTCCTTGAAACAAATGAAAATGAAAATACAACATACTAAACCTTTGGGATACTGCTAAGACAGTCCTCAGGGGGCAGTTCATACAATAGGCACACACATAAAAAGGAAGAAAGGTTGACTGGAGCAGGTCTGACTCCTTAAGCTCCATCAGAGGGGAAGGAGACAGCTGGAGTTCATTACTAAAAAAAAAAAACAAAAATAACAAAAAAACAAACAATAAACAAAACCAACAAAAAACCCAAGTCTTCCTGGTTTTCCATCCAGGTCTCTGCACTCCACTTTGTGTCTTTTCACATCCAGCCCATCAACTACCTTTACCCCAAAACACCTTGGGCTACCTTGGGCAGTTGTTTGACAGAGGAGGCTGCTTCCACCAGCCATTTCTCTACCAAAATGAAGCACATCTTCCTTTGGGTCAGAATGAAGAAAGAAAACTAGGAAGGGTAGCTGCCCCACCCTCTTCTAGAGTAGTGAATACAGATCAGGACCTGTTATTGCCTCAGACATGAAAAACTCTACCACAGCAATATTAAGTAGGAAGCAGGCTATCTCACATCCTACATAAGCCTAAAGCAAGATGTCACCCAAAAATAGAGACACAGTATCAATGGAGTTCATGAAGCCAGAAAGCCAGATGGAACTTTCTGACACAGCATTTAAAAGAACAACAACTGACTATTTTCAATGAGTGAAAGACAAAGTTTAAGAATTACAGTACACTGCAAGCCAAAACGAGGAAGAGTTTAAAAAAATCTAGAACAACACAGATAAAATAAAGAGGCATTAGAGGCTCTGAAAAAAAACAAGAAGTCACAATATAAAATTTCTCAGCAGAAACCATGTGAGAAAGTACATGATGGAATGACATATTGAACACTCAAAGAACACAACTGTCAACTAAGCATATTATACCCAACAAAATTGTCCATCATATATGAAGAAGAGATCAAGATATTTCCAGAAAAACAGAACCTAAGGGAGTTTGTAAAAACAAGACCAGTGTTGCAGGTAACACTGAGAGATGTCCTTCTTACAGAAGTGCCACAGAAAGCAAGATGGAAGACAGTAACTAGCAACAATACCAAAAAGAACAAAATTATAGCAATGAAACCTTGCCTCTCAATAATCACACTGAATGTAAATGGCTTAAATGCATCACTGAAGAGAAAAAGAGTAGCAGATTGGATTAAAAAAAATTCATCAGTATGCTGTCTATAAGAGATACACTTGAAAAATGAAGATAAAGAAAGACTAAAAATAAAAAGGTGGGGAAAAATATACCTAGCAAATGGCAACCAGAAAAAAGCAGGAGTGGTGATATAAATTTCTGATAAAATACATTTCAATGCAAAGATCATCATAGAAGACAGGCAGATCACTACATAAGGACTATGGGGTAAATACAACAAGAAGACATAACAATAATACATATCTACACACCAAAGGAAACACCTGCAAAATATATAAAACAAACATTAACAAAACTGAAAAAGGAAATAGACAACACTACTATAGTGCTTGGAGACTTCAATACACCACTCTCACAAAAAGATAGAACTACTAAAAAGAAACTCAACAAAGATACTGAAGAATTAAACCACACAATAAACCAACTTGATCTCATATATATATATATAGGCTAATGAACCCCCAAAAAGCACAGTATGCCTTCTTTTCTAATGCCCATGGAACGTTCTCCAGAATAGATCCCATTTTAGGTCACAAGGCAAGCATCAATAAATTAAAAACCATAAAATAATACAAAGCATCTTCTCAGATCACAATACTATAAAATTAGAAATTAATAACAAGAGGACAAAGAAGGAAAAAACCATATATTTGGAGACTGAACAACACCTTGCTTGAACATGAGTGGGTACTAGAAGAAATAAAAAATGAAATTGAAAAGTTTCTTGAAACGAATGACAGTGGAAACATCACTTACCCAAATCTCTAGGAAACAGCCAAAGCAGTAATCAGAGGTCAATTTATAACAATAAGCAAACTCATCAAAAGACAAGAAAAAATGACCACTGACTCTCTAACCCAACATTTCCAAAGAATTAAAACAGAACAGCAAGAAAACCTGACACCCTTTAAAAAAAACAACCTGAAATTATAAAAATTAGAGCAGAAATAAATAGAAAAAAACAGCAATTGAAACCAGCAACAAAACTAGGAGTTGGTTCTTTGAAAAAGTCAATAAAATCAACAAACCACTAGCAAAACTAACAAATGAAAAGAAGGCAAAGACAAAATTAATCCAAATAAGAGATGAAAGGGGCAACATCATAACAGAACCAACTAAGATAAAAAAGCTAACACTGGAATATTATGGAAAAACTATACTCAAACTTAGAGGAAATGGACAAGGACTTAGAAATGCACAACCTACCTAAACTGACACAAATTGAAATTGAACAGAACAATTAAAAAGAAGAATTTGAAAAGGTATTCACATTTCATCCAGAAAAAAGCTCTGGAACAGATGGGTTTACAAGTGAATTTTATAAAAAATTCAGGCAAGAACTGTAACCAAGTCTGCATGAACTATTTCAGAAAATAGAAAAAGAGGAATTCTCCCAGATTCATTCTATAAAGCAAACATATCCTTGATGCCAAAGCCAGGAAAGGACACCACCAAAATATAAAACTATGAGCCAATATCTCTTATGAACATAGATGCAAAAACCCTGAATAAAATACTGGGCAATAGAATCCAACAATCAAAGAAATAATTCACCATAACCAAGTGGGATTTGTAACAGGTATGCAAGGATGGCTAAACATAAGAAAAACAATCAATGTAATTCATCACATTAATACCCTTTCCTGATTAAAATACTCAACAAAATAGGATTAGAGGGGAATCTCTTCAACATAGTAAAAAGTATACATGCAAACCTGAGAGCCAACATTATTCTCAATGGAGAGAGATTAAAGGCTTTCCCTTTGAGAACAAGAACTAGGCAAGGATGCCCACTATCATGTCTCCTATTCAATATTACATATAAGTCTTAGCAATAGCAATAAGACAAGAGAAGGAAATAAGAGGTATCCAAATTGGCAAAGAGGAGGTAAAATTATCTCTCTATGCAGATAATATGGTAGTATACTTAAAAACCCTAAAAACTCAGCATGAAAACTATTGGACATAGTTGACCAATTCAGCGAAGTAGCAGGTTACAAGATCAACATACAAAAATCAGTTGGATTTCTCTACAGTGAAAAGGAGAATACAGAGCTTGAACTAAGAAAATCAATACCCTTTACAATAGCTAATTACAAGATTAAATACTTGGGAGTAAATCTAACCAGAAGCACAAAGGATCTGTTCAAAGAAAATTGCAAAACATTGCTACAAGAAACTAAAAGAGACCTTGAGAAATGGAAGAACATCCGTGGGTCATGGATAAGAAGACTTAATATGGTGTTTTCTCATAAAGTTGCAAATATAAATAACATTTGACCCAGGAATTTCACTACTGGGAATATAACCTAAAGAAGCCATTACTGCCACCTAAACAGAGACATGCGCACTTATGTTTATTTTGGCTTTATTCATAATAGCAAAGATTTGGAAACAGTAAAAGTGTCCATCAACAAAAGAATGGATAGAGAGGCTCTGGTATATTCACACAATGGAATACTATGCAGCATTGAAAAACAAGGAACTCATGATATATTACACAAAATGGACTACCCTGAAGGACATTATGCTGAGCGAAATATCTCAGTCACAAACAGACAAATATGGGTTAATGCCATGGTTATAAAAGAGGACTGACAGAGGAGTTGGGGGAGACTGAGAAAGATGGGATAAATAATGTATACTGCATTGAAAATGAAAGCACCTCTGTACAGCAAATAGACACACCATGAGTCGCCTACAACTCGAAGACACTTAACAACACAGAGAGAGACCAGTTGGCCTGCTGGACTGAAAGCGATACTTCCAAGCCAAAGGTGGGTGGCTCTAATCTATGACCCTGAGGCCTGTTTTTCATTTTTTCTGTTCAAACAGTCTTGTATGTGGTATAGCCCTGGTGTGTCCACTTGCTGTACAGAGGTAACTTGTGGTTGCTATGAAGCTGAACACTGTGACACTGATGTGTCAAATGTGATAATGGTTACCCATGGTGGACAGTGTTTTGTGGTGCTCCCTGGTTGAAACAAGCCTGGAAGCAGGAGTATCATCCCCTTCCGCAAAGAGCTTGCTTCCGGAAACCCTATGAACCTGGAGAAAGGATGAAACCATGCACGCAAGTGTCGAGGACTTTTGTTCATAGAGTTGCTACAAGTTGCCTACGACTTGACGACACTTAACAATAACAGCATTGAAAAAGATGAGGGAGAGAACTGTTTTAAAGGGATGTATTATTAGATATTATTTTATGACAGGAATCCAGAAGGAAGGTAGCATAGTGGAGTGGACTTGGAGGGAGGGATTAAATAACAATGAAAGTATTTTTTCTTTCACCTTTGAAAAAAGAAAAGAGAATTGGGGGTGAGGGAAAGAGGTAGACAGGGAGGAAAGTGCAACAATAAATGACTAAAAACCCAAAGTCTCTGTTCATTAAGATAAATGTAAAATTTAAAAAAATCCAGTATTAGTGGGAAAACTGAGAAATCAACATAAAGTAAAGGTAATTGTACATAATTATGCAAGATGTTAACATCAGGGGAAGTTGACTGTTGAATAAAAATTACACAGGCATACTCTATCCTATTTTTGCAATTCTTTTGCAAACGGAAATTATTTTAAAAACAAAAAATTTAAAAAGAAAAAAAAAGAAGACTCATTATTGTGAAAATTACAGTACTACCAAAGGCAATTTACATATTCAGTGCAATCCCAATACAAATACCATTCTTCAATGAGATGGAAAAGGCAATCTCCAGTTTCATTTGGAATGGAAAGATACCCCAAATAAGCAAAGCACTCCTTAAAAATAGAAACAAGGCAGGAGGCATCTCACTCCCTGATTTCCGTGGTGGTCAAGACAGTGTGGCACTTGGTAGAATGACAGAAACATAGATCAATGAAATAGAATTGAGAATCCAGAAATTAGCCCATCTACCTATGGTCAACTGATTTTTGACAAGGGGATGAAATCAGTTAAGTGGGGAAATGACAGCCTTTTTAACAAATGGTGTTGGCAAAATTGGAAAACTATCTGCAGAAAACTCAAGCAAGATCCACACCTCACACCATACACAAAAATCAACTCACAGTGGTTCATGGACCTAGGACTAAAACCAAGGACTATAAACTTCATTAAAGGAAAGTATGGAAGAACTCTACTAGTACTAATCTACAACATAAACAATCTTCCAAGCATCCTGAAAAATCTATAGCCAGGAGAGGATAAAATAGATGAATGGAACTTTCTAAGAATCAAATTCTTATGCACATCCAAAGACTTCTCCAACAGGGTAAAAAGGATAGTCACAGACTGGGAAATAATATTTGGTAATGACATGTTTGATAAGGAACTGATCTCTAGATTTTATAAAATACTCGAGTACCACAACAAGATAAAGGTAAACAATCCAATTGAAAAGTTGCACAGGAAATAAATAGACACTTCACCAAAGAAGATATTCAGATGGCAAACAAACACATGAAGAAACGTTCAAAATCCCTAGCTCAAAGAGAGATGGAAATCAAAACAACTATAAGATAACATCTCACCCCAGTAAGAATAGCAAAATTTAACAGAACAACAAACAACAAATGCTGGCGAGGTTTTGTAGAAACTACAACCCTTATTCATGGTTGGTGGGAGTATAAAATGGCACAACCATTGTGGAGGGCAGTATGATGTTTCCTTAAAAATTGCAAATAGAAATACCATTTGACGCAGCAATTCCACTACTAGGGATATACCCCAAAGAAACCATAACTGCCACCCAAGCACATACATGGACACCCATGTTTATCGTGGCTTTGTTTACAATAGCAAGGAGTTGGAAACAAACTTACGTGCCCATCAACAAACAAATGGATAGGAGCTGTGGTATATTCACACAATGGAATCCTATGTTGCATTGAAAAACAAGGAACTAATGAAATATTTTATAAAACGGGTGACCCTGGAGGACATTTGCTGACTGAAATATCTGTCACCAAAGGAAAAATATTGCATAGTTCCACTGACATCAGGGTTGGGGAGAGACTGAAAAAGGTGGGATAAATTATGTATATTTCATTGAACTAAATGAGGGAGAAAACGGTTTAAAAGGGATATGTTGTTGTTGTTATGTGCCGTCGAGTCGCCTGCGACTCATAGCGACCCTATGTACAACAGCCCTAAACTCCACTCTGTCCTGTGCCAATCGCACTGTCTCTGACACTACCATCCCAATTATCCCAGTCACTGAATCAATCCACCTCATAGAGGGCCTTCCTCTCCTGCGCCGTCCCTCCACCCTCCCAAGCATGATGTCCCTCTCTAAGGACCGGTCTCTCCTCACTACATGTCCAAAGTAAGTTAGACGGAGCCTCAGAATCCTTGCTTCCAAGGAGCCACCCGGTTTTACCCTTTCCAGGACAAATCTGTTTGTTTTCCTAGCAGTTTATGGTATTCTCAGTACTCTTCTCCAGCACCACAGCTCAAAGGCATCAATTATCCTTCTATCCTCCTTGGTTATTGTCCAACTCTCTGATGCATAACAGGTGATTGCGAGGACCATGGCCTGTATCAGACGCACCTTAGTCTCCAGAGAGACACCACTGCTCTTCAGCACTTTGGAGAGGTCCCTAACAGCAGACTTTCCCATGGCAATGCGCCTTTTAATTTCCTGGCTGCTGGTGCCAAGACTGTTGACTATGGAGCCAAGCAAACTAAAGCTGTGTACAATCTCAATCTCTTCACCATCCATCCTGATGCTGCCAATTGGTCCAGTGGTGAGAATCTTTGTCTTCCTGACATTGAGCCTCAATCCATATTGGAGGCTGCAGTCCTTGACACTCTGCAGCAGGCGCTTCAGGTCCTCCTCAATTTCAGCAAGCAGGGTTGTGTCATCCGCATAAGGCAGATTGTTGATAAATCGTCCACCAATCCTGACCCCACATTTCTCCTTATAGAGCCCAGCCTCCCGGATAATCTGTTCTGCATATAAGTTGAAGAGGTATGGAGATAGGATGCATCCCTGGCGTACGCCCTTCCCAATTTTGAACCATGCAGTGTTCCCTTGCTCTGTTCTGACGACTGCCTCCTGGTCCAAGTATAAGTTTCGCATTAGAACGATCAAGTGTTCTGGGATTCCCATTAGGTATTATTGTCATGACAGGAGTCCAGAACAAAGGCTGCATAGTGAAGTGGATTTGGCGGAAGGGATTGTACAACAATTAATTTTTCTTTTACTTTTCAAAACGAAGGTTGCATAGTGGAATGGACTTGGGGGGGAGGGATATAACAATGAAAGAATTTTTCTTTTACTTTTTAAAGAGAAGAGTGAACTAGAGGGGGGAGGTTGGGTAGGGAGAACAGTGAAACAATGAATGAATGAAAATCCAAATTTTTTGTAAACTTTCATTAAAATTAGTTTAAAAGAATTTAAAAACAAGAGAACTGAGAAATAAAGATTTGTGAACCAGTGTCCATAATAGTGTTATTCAATATAAACATGAAAACAGTCCAGATACCCAACCACAATCGAATGGACTGAGAAATTATGATACATTCACATGATGGAATATTATGCAGCATGCAGAAGAAATAATCTTGTAAATTACTACCTAACTTAGGAGGGACTGGAGAGCATTATGCCAAGTGAACTAACTCAGTCCCATAAGGACAAATACTATATAAGACCATTATTGTAGAACGACTATGAGGTCCAAAAGGGGTAGGAGGCTGAAGCAGATGGGTGAGATGAGCAGGGCAGGTGTTTAATCATGTTGTTGCTGTGTTATGTGCCATCAAGCCACTTGTGACTCATAGCGACCCTGTGTACAAGAACCCTAAACCCTGCTCTAACCTATGCCAACCTCACCATCTCTCACACACTCACTCTCACCACCCCAATCACAGAATCAATCCATCTCATCGAGAGTCTTCCCTTCCTCCTCGGTCCCTCCACTCTCCCAAACATGATGTCCCTCTCCAAGGACCGGTCCTTCCTTCCAACATGCCCAATGTTTGTCAGATGAAGCTTCAGAATCCTTGACTCCAAGGAACATTCCAGCTTTACCCTCTCCAGGACAAACCTGTTTGTTCTCCTAGAAGTCCATGATATATCCAACACTCTTCTCCAGCACCACAGCTCAAAGGCATCAATTCTCTTTCTATCATCCCTATTCACTTTCCAACTCTCTGTTGCATAGCACATAATTGCTAAGACTATAGCCCAGATCAGGCACACCTTAGACTCCAGCCTAACATCATTGCTCTTCAGTACTCTAGTGAGGTCCCTGACAGCTGACTTTCCCAATGCAATTTGTGTCTTGATTTCCTGGCTGCTGGTACTAAGAGTGTTGACTGTGTAGCCAAGCAAACTTAAAAAGTTAACTATCTCAATCTCTTCACCATCCATATTGATGCTGCAAATTGGTCCAGAGTGGTGAGAATCTTTGTTTTCTTGATGTTGAGCTTCAATCTCTATTGAATGCCTCAGTCCTTGACCTTCTTCACCACGTGCGTCAGGTCCTCCTCAGTTTCAGCAAGCAGGGTTGTGTCATCTGCATAATGCAGGTTATTGATGACTCTCCACCAATTCTGATGCCACATTCCTCGTCACACAGCCCACTGTCTTGGATGATCTGTTCCACATACAGATTGAAAAGGTATGGAGACAGAATACTACCCTGGTGCACACCCTTCTTGATTTTGAACCATGTAGTGTCTCCTTGCTCTGTTGGGTTGCACAATTTGACAAGTGAAGAGGAGGGGGAGTGAAGGAAATGAGAAAGAGCCTGTGTGAAAAACAATATATACAAACTTTGTAAATAAAACAGTATAAAATAATAATAACAACCCCAAACATATGCAAAATAAGCCTTCTTAATCTACTTCTTCAAAAATCTTACCAATCATAACAGGACACAGTTATAATAACTTCCTTTAGACCCATCATTAGAAATGATCAATTAGAAAGGCATTGACGTTTATTTATTAGAGGTTCAGTGAGGACAAAGGACAACCTTAGTGAGATGGATCAGCTTGATAGCCCAATGCAGACAGTGAGCATGACAAAAGACCGAGTAATGTCCCATTCTACTGTGTCGGAGTCTACTTAATAGTGACTATTACTGTAGTCTACTACTGTGTAAATGTCTCAAATAACAGACAAATCAGTACTTGATCAGTTACAACAGATAAGGTTTGTTCAACTCACATTAAAAAGGACTTAAAGTAGAAACTCGGTGAAATATTTCAGTGCATCAAAAAATCACTATCTCAGATTTTATACCAAACTTTACATATTCATGATTTTTTCCCCCAGTAAGAATTACACTAAGTTTCATAAACTGCTAAGTTTAATGTTGGGCTCAGGTGGTACCTGATTTATGACAATTTAAATATGCAAGATAAATTCTTAATATCAGCTTTTAAAAATTTTTAGTCTGTTTCCATTGAGTCTATCTATGTCTTATGTCCACTGTTTTCTCAGTGTGGGCTACATGCAGATGGATGATGTTTTCCAACGAAAGTGAAAAAGAGTCCAGCAGTCAGATAACCTGGACAGTCCTAACATCATTCTGCTTTAAACCCTTTCACTGTACATTAGATCTCCCTCTTTATTCCCTGAAGCAGAAAAGAAAAAGCAAGATTGACCTTTACTGTCTGCTAGAGCAGAAGCTGACTGTTTTCTCTGAGCATCCATCTGAGGATTTATTGAACATCCCCCACCAGTCTTATGGTCCCTCCTTCCTGGGTGTACCTTCTCCCATCCTCCTCAGCTTGTCTTTTCATACATATGAAACTAACACATAAGGGAGTATTTTAGATTAATTTTTGTTTCTGTGACATTACTTGACATATTCTGCTAGCAAGTCAGAGCCTTTGTGACAATTAACAGGGTTATTAGGGAAAATCAGGAGCTCATCCTCTATGAAATATTGAAAGGACATATAGTCCCTGCTCTGTAAAACAGTAGTCAAAGTGGGTAGTGTCGAGATGGTTCAAGAGAAAGGAAGGAATGAAGGTGACTCAGAGCCTTTGATTCTATTTTGTTCATGACTAAGCACCTACAAACAGTTTGGAACAGCTTTCACCTTTTCCATTCCTGTTCTCATTTCCTAAAATAAAATTATAAGAAAATAGCTACCAGTTATTGAGCAATGTTACATATAAGAAATTATTTGCACTAGGCATACTTTCTCCTGATATTTTAAGAAATTTGATGGCATTTGACAGATGATTAAACAATAAACTTGAGATCTCTCATGTAGAGGTGAAGTCTGAAATGTAAGGCACATAATTTTGGATTTCTCCATACTTTCTATACTATTCAAATGATGAGCTGGGCAGGATATGTGTGATCAGAGATAATGTGAGGTGGGAATCTTTCCAGTAGGAATTGGGTGATTCATTAGGTTTTGGAGGTGAAGAAGAGTAAAAGGACCAACTCAGTACCATTGATGACGAAACTGTTTTCATTTCTTGTCCTGCTTTTCCTCCCACAATCACTTTCTCAACTACTCATTAGGGTTTAGTTTTAGAGATTTGTCCAGGCTCTCAACATCTATTAGAGGATAATGGGTATTTTAGTGTTTCTGAATACTACTCTATAATGAAGTTTTATTAACACATTAGCACTCTTAGCACAAGCAATCAAGAAATCAAAAGACGAACCACATTGGAAAAATCTTCTGTTAGGGACCTTTCGAGAGGGCTGAGAAGCAACAATGTCAGTCGAGAGACAAAGATGTTCCTAATCCAGGTCATAGTCTCCACAATTACTTGCTATGCATCACAGAGCTGAAGAATGACTAAGGATGACAGAAGAATAGATGTCTTCGAGTTGTGGTGCTGAAGAAGAGTCTTAAACATACCATGGACTGCCAAGAAAACAAATAGATCTGTCTTGGAGAGGGGGAAACTAAGTTTCTTCTTGGAGGCTAGGATTTTGAAGTTCTGTCTCCCATATTTTGGATAAATGGCCAGAAGGGACAGGTCCTTGGAGAAGGACATAATGCTTGGAAGGATGGAAGGATAGCGCAGGAGAGAAAGACCCTGGATGAGATGGATTGATACAGTGACCGGGGCAATGGGGGGGTTATGTGTCAGAATTAATGAGACTGTCTTAGGAAGGGCAGGGTTCAAAGCTATGAGTCGCAGGTGACTCAACAGCACATAATGACAACAATAACATATTATATTGGTTGTTTTTTAACAACAACAATAAAGATTTTAATGATTGTAGTTATAAGAGGAAACAAACCACAGCATTTAATGTTGTTTTTGTTGCTTGCCATTGAGTCAAGCAGACTCATAGTGACTCTATGAACAAAAAACCTGAAGCCTTTCTAGAAGTATCATTGTTTCTCAAAGTTCATAGAGTTTCAAGAGGCATGTTGTTTAGTAAATAGATGCCGCTGAGTTTTATCAAAACCTGAAAGTATTAAAACTAACAATATCCTATATTTTGGAAGATGCACATTCTACTTGAGTTCATTGTCTAGTGCTAATATAACAGAAATATCCAAGTAATGACTTTAACAAAAAGAAAGATTTTATCTCACAATTTAGGAGACTAACACACTCTCATTCATCGCCTTGGAGTCAGAACTGACTCATTCATACCTGACACTCCAGTGAGTTTCTGAGCCTGTATTTGCATGACAGGAGATTGCCAATCTTTCTTGCATATCATCAACTCTAGAAGAAGACTTCCTATCTTGTGATGTAACTTCAAGTCAACTGTGACTCATAGTGACCCTAAGCATAATAGCTCTGGCCTATCCTGAGCCAATCTCACAGTCTCTGGCATACTTACCCCCATCACCCCAGGCACTGTGTCAATGAATCTCATCTAGGGTTTCCCTCTCCTATGCTATCCCTCCACTCTTCCAAGCATAATGTCCTTCTCCAAGAACTGATCTCTCCTAACAATATGTCCAAAGTATGTTAGACAGCTTCAAAATCCTTGCCTTCAAAGGAGAAACTTGGTTTTACCTTCTCTTGGCAGTCCACAGTAGGCTCAATATTCTTCTCCAGCACCACAACTCAAAGGCATAAGTTCTTCTGTCACTCTTAGTCATTGTCCATCTCTCTGATTCATAGTGAGCAATTGTCAAGACCATGGCTTGGATCAGGCTCACCTTACTCTCTTTTCTTCCAACATTTGTGAGCTTAGCATCCCTTGGAGATATCCACGTATCTTCACTTCAATTTTCCTCTGTGTCGAGAAAGTTCTCTTCACAGGAGAGAGTGTGAAATCAGTCAATAACCCAGCACAGAGTCAGAAGAGTCTGTAATTATATGATGGCAAAGGGAATAGAGAGAAGAGCTGCAATGCAAGGCAGTATTTTGAAGGAAGAGCCAGTGGTGTTTTGTTATGGAAGAATAAGCAAAATGGAAGAAAATATTTGTTTGATATGTACTGATGGTCTAATGAGCTAAGCAATTGTAGTACACCTAGCCAACTGCTCTGAAACTCAGCCATAGCTTCAAAGCCAGAGAGACTTCTACATCAGCACAAGGGCAGCAGTGCAAAGTGCAGCTCCACTGAGATTCAGATTAACAGTGTTCCAGATTAGTGGCTGAGTGCCAGTCTTCTAGTTGGTGCTAAGCAGCTATTAATAGATTCCAGATACATAATTTTCTTTAACCCTACTGCTCTCTGAGAGTAGGTAATGGGTAAACAACCTTTCAATCACAAAATCTGATTCTCAGAAAACATCAGTGATGTGACATAGCAGAGATCTGAAGGCAGGCTAAAGAACATATGAGGGGCAGAGGAAGTCTTCCTTCTTACGGAAATACTAACCTTACGCATTTGGATAATTAATCATGGGCAAAAATATTCTGTATATCATTTATGACAGCAAATTGGAAAACATGTATTTGACTCCTACTATTGGTCAGACATAGTTGCTGTTCACTGTTATTGAGTTGGCCCCTAATTTACGTTAATCACGTGTGCAATGTATTGAAATGCTGCCAGGTCCTGTGCCATGACCAGACATAGTGAACCATAGAATTTTTGCTGCCTGTTTATCAGAAGGAGATTGTCAGGATTTCCCCGCTCCCTCATGGTTAAAGTCATAGCAACACACAAGCCTCTACTAATAGGAAAATGGTGGCTGAACATAAGGTCCATTGGCTGGAAACCAAACCAGCATTTCCTACAGATGTGGAAGGTGAGAACTCTACCACTGAATAACCACTCCTTGGATTGGGCATGTTGTTGTTATTATTATGTGCCATCTAGACACTTGCGACTCGTAGCAATCCTATATACAATGGTTCTGAAACCTACTCGATCTTTTGTAAACTTTGCTGTCACTGACACACCTACCCTCATTATCCCAGACACTGAATCCATCCATCTCATCGATGGTTTCCCTCTCTCTGTCCCTCCACCCTTCCAAGCATGATGTACTTTTCCAAGAACTGGCCCCTCCTTGCAACATTCTCAAAGTATATCAGACGAAGCCTCAGAATCCTTGCCTCCAAGAAGCAGCCTGATTTCACCCTTTCTAGGATGAACCTGTTTGTTCTCCTGGCAGTTCATGGTATATTCAACCCCCTTCTCCAGCACCACAGCTCAAAGGCATCAATTCTCTTTCTATCATCTCCAATCATTGTCCAACTCTCTGACACATAGAAAGCAATTGTCAAGACTACGGACTAGATCAAGCACATCTTAGTTTCTAGACTGACATCATTGTTCTTCAGTTCTCTGGAGAGGTCCCTGACAGCTGACTTTTGAGGCCAATTTGTCTTTTGATTTCCTAGATGCTGGTACCAGGAGTGTTGATTGTGAAGCCAAGAAAACGAAAGCTGCTAACAATCTCAATCTCCTCACCATATATCATAATGCTGCCAATTGGCCCAGTGGTGAGAATAAAAGGATAAATAAAATACATCCTACTTTAAAGGAATTTAGCATCTTTTTTGGGGGGAGGGAGAGGTTTAACAGATGATGAGTTAAGATTTTAGGGTAGAATGTAAACTGGTATGGAGTAGTACTGCTGTGGTTTTAGCCTAAAGTTGGCCTTTTCTAGCCATTATGTTAAGTCCCTCTGGTCTTCAGCTACCTTAACTGCAGACACATGGTCTTGCCTATCAGAGAAAGTGCTTTATACAGTGAGCAGTAAGATTTGAGGGAGACTGGAACAAGACCCTGTTGAGAGTGAGACTCTGGTGATGGTCATAGAGAGACTGTGGCATTGCTGTAGAGAAACTGTGGCAATGTGTAACCAGAAAAGCCCTGAGACAAAGGTCACAGTTAAAGGTTTTGCTGTTCTTACTGCATAATTAAGGAGAAGCTCACTTATAACTTATTTGAGGCAAATCTTGCTGGATAATTTAGATTTGTGCTCTGAATTGAATTGGAACATTTACTGATTGAGAAAATGTACCTTGGGACTGTTGGACTAAAACCTGGATTTTTCATTGGGTGATATTCTTTGCCTTCCTCACACTCCAACTTATTTCCCTAACAAACACCATTCTCAATAACACAACTGTGAGTAAAGTCTGTGATCAATGATGAATATGGGACCTCATTTTTCTAAAACGTCCCTCGGGGCACCATAGGGCTAGGCTAGGGCTCCTCAGCTGCTTTCTGCCCTAGATAGTGAGGGGCTGTGTTATCTTCACTCCTTCTGGCCCTTTCAGAATGATGTTCAGTGCCCTGTGCCCCTTTATCCCATTTTCTGCTCCTTAGGTGGCTGCTAATCCAAAGCCAGGCAGTCCAAATCCACCAGCTCCTCCTCAGGAGAAAGACAGACAATCTTCTCCCATGTGATTTATAGTCTCAGAAAACTCATTGGAGGGTCACCTATGAGCTAGTTCTGATTTGACAGCACATAACAACATCAACAACAACAACAACATGGAAAATAAAAAATGAATATACCAATCTGCTCTGTGGGGTTTTTTTTATATATACGGTTCTTTCGATTTTACATTTGGCAGTGTAAGATAATTAGATTTTTATTATTCAGAAACATCCAAGAATTAACTAGGATAATAAGTTGAACTTAGGATACTGTAAAATTTTAAAACTGTCATATTAGAAAACAAACAAACAAACAAAAAAAACCAGGCAAACTTACAACTCTGTAAATAATCCTTCACTGGAAGAGATAATTTAGCCTGTACTATATTCTCCAGGTAAAATTTATTTTAAAAAACAAAAAAACTGTGACAAGATGACAAAATACTTAAAAGATGAAGACTTGTTTGCATTAATAGCATTATTCTCACTAAAAGTATCGGTTCTAGCTTCTTACTATCCAGATGGACCAGCACGTAAAATTATTAATAGTTATCATTTAAAATTTAAGTATGTAATTTATTTAACCCTAAAAATAATCAGTGCATGAAAGGTCCTTATCTAGATGCATAGTTATTCTGTCATTGCTCCAACTCAGTACTTGACAATGACTCAGTACTTGACAATTGATCTTTGGTGGCCTAGTGGCAAGAAGCTGTGGTGCAATCCCAAAGACACGTGCTTCGAGGCCACCAGATGCTCTGTGGGAGAAGGATGGGCAATCTCCTCCCATGTGAGTAACTACCTCTGAAAACCTGCCGGAGGTTAGCTTTGGGTAGGTTCTGACTTGATAGTACACAACACACACCTTATTTCCTTTAATATACCTATTTACTTTAGCCTAAAGTGATTCTGTCTGTAACTCTCCGAATGACCTTCTGTCCCCTACTGCAGTGCCATCCAGCATGTTCCCAATCTTACCTTCCATCCTAACCAATACATACATATACTTCCAACAAGTGTTTAAGTGTATGTTTGAACCTGTTTGCTGATTTGTTTGGTTTTTTTTTTAATGATTGTGTGAAAACCAACATATCTATATACTGAAATGAAATGCTGAGAATTGTTGTTGTTGTTATGTGCCGTCGAGTCGCTTGCAACTCATAGCAACCCTATGTACAGCAGCCCTAAACTCTGCTCTGTCCTGTGCCAATAGCACTGTCTCTGACACTTCCATCCCAATTATTATGCTGAGAATTATAGAACACTATTCATGCACATACAAGGAAGATATTTTAATACAATTATTCAGATAGACGCATTAATCACTAAATCCAAAGATGAAAAAAATGAGGATTTCCACAATCCAAAAAATTCGGTACCAGCAAACAAAAGATAAGGAGATACAGTGCTTTGGACAAGTCCATTGTCAAGGACCTCTCCAAAATACTGAAGAGTAATAATGTCAGTTTGAAGACTAAAGTACATATGATTCAGATTTTGATCTTTTCCATTACTTGCTATGTATCTGAGAGCTACACAATGAATAAGGATAAGCCTGCTTACTTGTAACCATCTTACATTTCTCTTCTACAGCTTCTCTGTCAGTTTGTCCTACAGTGGTGACTGGAGTGCTGTTGTGATGTTGCAAGTTATATATGTAACCAGTATCTCAAATACTAGTAAGGAGCAAGGTCACCCATAGTGGACCAGTTTCAGTGGAGTGTCCAAATTTAGGCAGACTAAGAAGCAGGATTACCCTTCTTAGCACTAGCCTTTAGTAGCAGCCCACTTCTGAAATAAGAGACCCTGGGAAATGCTGTGAATAAACACATCTATCTTGGAGGAAGTGCAACTTTAAAGTTTCTTTGAAGAAAGGATGGTGGGACTTCAGCTCACATACTTTGGGCATCATGTCAGGAGGGACCCGTCTTTGAAAAAAGATATCGTATTGGGAAACGTACAGGATCAGTGAAAGAGAGGAAGACCCTTAATGAGATGAATTGACACAGTGGTTGCAATAGGCTTGAGCATGACAGAGATTGTGAGGATGGCCCAGGATAAATTATATTTTTGGTCTGTTATTCATAGGGTCCCTAAGAGTTGTAGCTCATTCAATAGAAACCTAACAACAATGACACCCTTCTCTTGATGTATTTGTTACAGACACTCTACTTCATTGCCACAGAGTTGGAAGTGACACATAACTAAATCTCCATGGAGTTTCTGTGGCTGTAACTTACACACAAGGAGACTACCCATTTTCCTCCTTAGGAGCCACTGACGGATTCTACTTACCAGAGAGATACACTTGTGGGTTAAAAGCACTACTCCCCACCTATTAGCAGGGAAATGAAGAGTGTACTCTCCTTGAAGTACTTCTTAGTTTTGCATAAACTGATATCCAGCAGAATTCCATAATGGGGAACATTCACTGGAGACAAGGTGGAGGTAGGAAGAAAGGAGAAACTAACGTATTTCTTCTGCTGTGTCAGGAGTTCATCATTCTCCAGCAGTAGACGCAGCACCAATGTAGCTTCTGCTCTATAGACCTGCTTTGGTCCCATGTTTCATTGGAGGGCTACCCCATGATAAAAAACAAAAACTATTTTCTCTCAGTGTTAAGGGCGGTAATGACCTTTTGCTATTATGAATCGGTGCCTGCTCACTCTCCCTGTGTGTGGTTTTTGCAGATTTTCTGCCACCTATGTAACTTACTATGAGTGTTTCATTATCTCTTTTAGGTAATCAAAGTAATTTCTGTTTACTTGGTTAAGCACTAAAAGATGCTAAAAAAAAAAAAAGAAGAAGAAGAAAACTTTGACTATATGCCAGTCCCTATACTAAGTATTTTACATTCATGGCCTTATTTAATTCCTATGATGAACTTATTTTACATTCATGGTCTTATTTAATTCCTATGATGTGTTGTTACTGTTGTTGTTATGTGCCCAGTCACCTGCGACTCATAGCAACCCTATGTAGAATAGCTCTGAACCCTGCCCTATCCTATTTTCTTATGTCATAGGTAAAGAAACTACTTAACTTCTCCTAAGCCTTGGAGTTACACAGTAGTGACTGAGGTGAGATTATATTCAAAATATTTTTAATTCATTTTCCATTTATTTACCTATTTAATTAGATTATAACCTCTTTATTATCAACATTCATAAGTATCTTTTTCTGTTTGTTTTCTCCTTGATATTTGGCACATTTAGGAACACTTAGAAGGAAGCCCTAGTAGCCTAGTGGTAAGAAATTGAGCTACAGTCCCAAAGGCACAGAGTATAATTCATGAGCTGCTTCATGGGAAAAGGATGGACAATCTCATCTCTTGCAATTAACTACCTCTGAAAACCCACTGGAGTGTCAGCTATGTGTTGGTTCTGACTCAGTTATACACAGTTATACAACAACAGGAATGTACAGATACATACATAGGCCGATAACAGTGATTGACAAATTTATTTAAGATGTATTCAGCCGTAGAAAACTCATATTTAAGATAATGCTTCTTGAAAAGGGATGTCATGATTGGAAAGACTGAGAATCAGTGAAAGATAGGAAGACCAGCAAGGAAATGGATTGACAAAGTGACTGCAGTAATAGATTCAAGGGTGTCAGAGATGATGAGGATAGCACAGTTTATGAGATGAGAAGATGAGGGTTCAACTTTCTTGTTCGTAGGGTTGCAATGAGTCATACTCGACTTAATGAAACCTAACAACAACAATTGCAGTTACTTAGACTTATTCAAGTTCTCTCATCCAATTAGATATAGGAAGACTTAAGAAGGAGGAGACAGTTGGCAGGAGTAAGGAGGAAATACCAGGGCTAGAAATGGATGATCCTAGAAAAGGGTGGCCTATGAAAGCATCACGTCTCAAGAAACAAAGACATGTTTGATTTTAGAAGGGGAGAGCAGAGACAGGAATAGCAACCAGACAGGAGATATGTGGCTGGCTAATCTCTTCTAAGATGAGCCATGCAAGACAAAAAGCAGGGCTGAACCCAAAGAAACAGAGCTGGGCAGGAATGAAAGTGGAATGCAAATCCCAGCCAAGTGGGAGGGATACAGTGCAAGACGACTGATGGAGTTCAGGGACCTAATAACGGGAGAGAAATTCTAGACCCAAAATCGAGTGGACTGTTCCTCCGTTTGAGTGGCCATTTTTTTAGAATTGCTGGAAAATCATACCAGTTACTGTTGGTGTTATGTGCCATCAAGTTGCTTGCGACTCACAGCTACCCTATGTACAACAGCCCTGAAACCTGCTCTATCCTGTGCCAACTTTATTGTTTCAGCCCTCATTACCCCAGTCACTGCATTAATCCTTCTCATTGATGGTCTCCCTCTCTTTCTCAGTCCCTCCATCCTTCCAAGCATGATGCTCCTCTGCAAGGACTGGTCCCCCCTTGCAACATGCTCAAAGTATGTCAGACAAAGTCTCAGAATCCTTGCTTCCAGCTTGGCTTCACCCTCTCTAGGACTGAAGAGCTTTATTTTTTCTAACATTTTAGTTCTGTAGTGTGAAGCTTCGGTAAGAGTGAAATGATACCCAATATAGCTCCATTAAGGAGCTCTGGTGGAGTGCCAAGAAGCTGCACTGCAATCCTGAAGGCCACCAGCTTCCCTGTGGAGAAAGATGGACTATCTTCTTCCGTGTGATCAATTGCCTCTGAAAACCAGCCAGAGGGTCAGCTATGGGTTGCTTCCAACCCTACGGTACACAACAAAAAAGTAGTTCCATTGGCATTGGATTGTAAAGTCAGCTTGCATTACAGTAGCTGGCTTATAGCTAAGCCTGAAGAGGCAGTTGACAAAACCAACTCTACTGGACATGGTATGAATTTCTGCTAACTTGCCATTTCCCTTCAAAAGAAATTTAACAACTTTACCAGTATATTCACAGTTACTGGCATCTGTTTAATTTGGTTTAAATAGTGAAATTGACCAGGGAGATAATTAAGGATGTTGGAACCTACCTTCTAGCTCTTTGAAGGGAGAACATTTCATAGAAGTCATAATGCCGCTGTTATAGAATAGGACTCATAAGGAGTTTGGGGGAACTAAGAAAAGAGGGGATAAATAATGTACATGGCATTGGAACCGACGAGAGAGACAACTACATAAAAGGAATATGTGATTTGGTATTATTGGCATGACAAGAGTCCAGAATAAGAGATGCATAGTAAGATGGGTGGGGTGCGGTGGGGGGTGAGGAGACTGTATAGCAATGAAAAGACATTTTTTCCAAAGAAAAATGAACTTGGTGGGAGGAGGGACAGGGAGGAAAATGTGCAACAATAAATGAATGGAAATTCAAGTTCTTTATAAACTTTCATTAAAACCTAAAAAATAAAGGGAACGTACAACACAGGGTTATACAATTTGTTGGGAGTGGGGAGTGAGGGAAATTGGAAGAATCGCTTCTGGAAAACAATGTATTCAAATTCACTATGTCCAAAGTAAAAAAAACCAAAAACAAACCAACAAATCATGGTGGACTTGGTGAGATGTGAGGTACTGAGTGGCTTAAAGTTTTATATCAATTTATCAATTTATTTGGACCATGATTCTAAGTAATCTAGTAGGTATGGTGTATTTTGACAGTTTTATAGCAATGTCATCCTGATATGATATGAAATCAGATCGTTTCCATGATGAACACTGTGAGCAACCAACCAGTTGCAGAGGAATTTCCTTTGAGTGTGGTCTGATTCCAATATATGTGGAAGCTTGGCAAAGTTTTCTGACTCTTTGCTAAATCTCAGTCCTAAATCTACTTCATCATTATCTTCAGATCTCTGGACTTAAACATTTACCTGCTGATCTTGTAATTTGTTAGTCTTTGTAGCCTGTGAACCAATAGCTTGCTTCTTGGGTTTATTAGATCCTTCAGCTATAAGATGAAGCCTTCAGCTTGATGTCTAACCCACTGACTAGGATTTGCCTTGCCAACTGTGTGATTATTTGCTCAGTATACAGATTGAATATAATTTGTCAAAGGATACAACCTTGACGAACATCTTTCATGATTTTAAATTACATAATATTCCATTTTTCTGTTCAAATTATTGCTTTTTGGCCTATGTATAGGCTCTTCATGAGCACAGTCAAGTGTTCTGAAGCTCCCATTCTTCACAATGTTATGTACTTTGCTGTCATTCACACAGTACATAGTCAATAAAATACAAGTAAATATCTTTCTGGTAAATTTTATTTTCGGCCAACATCACTTTAACATCAGAATTATACTCTTCATTCCACATACTCTTCTGAATCTGATTTTAATAGCTGGCAGTTTCTAGTCAATGCACAGCTGCCAACATTCTTCAATTATCTTCAGGAAGATTTTATTTCATGTGATATAACTGGAATTATCGTATGGAATTCTTACATTCTATTGGCTCACCCTTCTATGAGATAGACACATACATGGATTCAGTAAGTTGACTAGGTGGCTGTCTTCCACATTTCTTAATATAGAAGAGTGAGCATTTCCGGTTGGTTTAGTTATCAGTGCTGTTATAACCTAGAAACCCTAAATAGGTGACTTTCACAAACAGAAATGTATTCTCTTGTAATTTAGGAGATTTGTTGCATATTGTTGAGTTGGAACCAAAAAATAGCTGACCCTCCAGTAGGTTTTCAAAGGCAGTAAATTACACAGAAGGTGCCATCTTTATTCCATTGAGCAGCTTGTGGATTCAAACCATGTATCTTTAATTTAGCAGTATAATTTCTTACCACTAAGCCACCAGAACTCCCTATTCAGAGTCCCAAGTCTAAGAGAAGGCTTGTTATAAATGTCCATGCAGAAATGACTTTACCTTTCTGAATGTCATGGAACCTTCTTGAATAGACACTTAGGTTAAAAAGATGCACTTGTTTCCTGGTAATTATTTCTTGGTGGTACTGTGGTCCTGCTCTACCCCTCTCATAGCTACTTTCCTCCTCTGTTATTGCTATTGTACATTGTTATCAAGTCAGAACCAACTTGTACCTGACCCTTTAATGAGTTTTCAGCCATCTTTCTAGCTAGAATTCCATTCCAAAAAAATCCCTACTCACTAGGCAGTAAAAGAAACATGCTATGCCCTAGGGAAACTCCCCTCACATCCTATTAAAAATGTGCATGTCGTATCACTCCCTTAATCCTCTTACAACTTTTTAGTTTATGAATTCATGAGGGATTATTACACAGCTTCCACATTTTATCATTACATATATGTATTCTGGAAGGATACAATGCAATCCACGACATTAGTTTTGCATCCATTTGTTGAAACACTTCAGTAGGTATTTTGTCCATCCCTGGAGCATTTGTGGAACAATGAAAGAATCTTTTCTTTTACTTTTCCATAATTTTTGACTCATGTACTTATAACTTGTTAGTCAAATTTGTGTCTTCTAGGTTGCAACAACCCCATGATACATCTTCAAGGATATGAACATGTATGGCCAAGCACAATCAATAAGAGTGCATCTAAATTCCAAAATCAATCTCCATAATAGTCTATGTGTTTCCTACTGCCAAAGGGGCCCTTTAGAGTAGTGAGAGAAGATCTTCACCCTGAAACCCACAGCGTCCCTTTTCAGCAGGAAGTAGCTAAGAGAATACGCCATCCCCTTTTCCTTATGACTCAGGGTGAAGTCTCTCTCAGGGAGGAGTGATAGGGGATGGCAAAGGACACACTGACAAAGAAGATTAATCAGAACTGGCTTTGACAAGCACTGTGGCATTTGGACAAGAACAAACTGGGAGGAGGGTAGAGAGCCTGGTGCAGCGGTGAATGAATGGAAACCCAAAATCTCTGTAAATGTTTATGAAAATTAATAAAATATAATTATAGAAAAAAAACCCAATGCCTTCTAGATGCCTTGAACCTCTTCTTTCACTGTATTCTTGCTTCCCTGAAATGGTAGAATGTTAACCCAATCTTTCTGTTACTATGACTGTCTCCCTTCCATTTTCTTTTGAAGATTTCTCCGTTATTCAGTATGTTTTCCAAGGAATCCTACAATATTGTAATTTATGGCTTGAGTTTTTCTTTCAGCTTGAAAAATCTCAAGTACCTTCATTCCTTTTTTTAAAAAAAACAATTATAACATTCTCAGTTTTAAGCTGTCCTTTGAAATCCTCTATTCAGCTCTTTTATTTCATCATTTCTTTCCATTTTCTTTAGTTACTGTATGTTGAAGAGTAAGTTTCCAGTCTCTTTGAACATCCATTTTGGTCTTTTCTTTCTTTCCTGTCTTTTAATGACCATTAGGATTCTTCGCACATGACATGCTGATGTCACCTCACAATTCTTCTGGTCTTTGTTGATTAGTATTAAATTACTCAAGTCTGTTCTTGAGATGATTTCTAAACTCACTTATTTTGGACATGTGGCCAGGAGAGACCAGTCCTTGGAGAAGGACATCATGCTCAGAAGGATGGACAGAGAGTGCAGGAGAAGAAGGACCCCACCCGCCCCCAGCTGAGATAGATACAGTATCTGGGGCAATGAGAGTTGGTGTGTTGGAGTTAGTGAGACTGGCTTAGGACAACGAAAAGTTCAGAGCTGCTATACATAGGGTCACTATACCACACAGGCAACTCAACAGCACATAACAACATTAACATACTATATTTGTTGTTTTTAATTTAGCCTCCTGTTTAGAGACAACACTACCTCATGGAGAGTCTTTGTATTCATATTTGGTTGTTATATTTTTGGAGGAACATTCTTCTTAATGGTACAGCACTCTTCTGTTAATATGCTCTACTGCAGTAACCTGGGGTTGCTGTGATGCTGAACCTTGTGTGTTACAGTGTCTGGTGGAGCTCCCAGTTTAAGACAGGTTTGGAAGCAGGAGTGGCATCCACTTCCTAAACAACATGTCTCCAGAAACTCTATGAACTTTGATAAACATTGATAGTTACAGAAAGGCTTCAGGCCTTTTGTTTCACAGGGTCGCTATGAGTTGTGCTTGACCCAAAGGCAATCAACAACAACAGCAACAAACTTAATGATATGGACTGCCAAAAGAATAAACAAATATATCTTGGAGAAAGTGTAGCCATAGCGCTCCTTGGAGGCACACATGTTGAAGCTTTGTCTCATGTAATTCAGGCATGTTACTAGAAACGGATATTGCTTGGAGAAGGACAACATGCTTGGAAAGGTAGAAGGTCAGTGAAAATAGGAAGACTCTCAACCCGGTGGATTGACATGGTGACTGCCATAATGGGCTCTGGTTTGTCAGAAAGTATCAGGATCATACAGGGTTCAGATCTGTTGTTCACAGGGTCACTATGAGTTGTACTCAATTCAACAGCATTTAGCAACATACTTAAAGTCATACTTTGACTCTAATCAATTTGTGTCTAGAAGTAAATTCATGAGGTATTAATTGGAAAATATTAGGACTGAAGAGCCCTTCTTTCCTCTCACAGATTGGCTACTGAGAGAATCCAATCATAGGAAACAGCAGCTGTGCTTTTTCTCTCTGTCAAAGATGAGAAATTACCCTACCCCCCTTTCCCAGGAATAATTATCTGACACCCCAGCCCACTTGCCTATCTTGAAGTAAGCATCCATAAGCATCCCCTTCTCCAAGTTCCCTGTAAAAGAATATAAAATCCCTCTCTAACTTTTAGTGGAGGCTGGTCTTCTGCTTGAGAGCCAGCCTGGCAGTTTCTCTTCAGTAAATTTTCTTGGCCTGAACTGGGTTCTGTCCTTTGGTGACCTTAAAGAAAATAATCATTGTAAGATAACATCCCAAGTCCAGGTAGTTTTATTGGTCTTTTATTAAAGAAATATGGATGTTTCTTTGATTGAGGAGGTAAAAGAGTAAGGATGAATGCACCGAAAAATAATATATGTGTAAAGTGAAATGGGGAGGAGCTATCATGACCAGATGTTGTTGCTGAGTACCATGTGTTGGAACCAACCCTTAACTGACCTTCCAGTGGGTTTTCAGAGGCAGTAAGTCACATGAGAGGAAATTTCTCATCTTTTTCCCATGGAACAGCTGGATTCGAACCATATACCTTTGCATTGGCACACAATTCTTTACCACTAAGCCACCAGAGTTCCCAGATTACTGGACATCCAATCATGACTAGATTCCCTAAAAATTCTTTTCATTATTTTTACACCTATAAGTAGGAACCCTGGTGATGTAATGATTAAGCATAGGAACTGCTAACAAAAAGATGCAAGATTCAAACCTATCACCAGCTATGCCAGAGTAAAAATCTAAGCCTGGTAGAGCCTACGAGCAGGTCTACTCTATCCCATAAGATCAAGATGAGTCCAGAATTGACATTACAATTAATAACTATGTTAGTTCAAATACCAAAAAAAAAATCCACTGCTAGGAATATACTCCAAGAAAATCAGAACTGAGACATGAATGAAGATATGGATATGTACACCTATGTTCACAGAAATGTCACAATAGCAAGCAAAAAAAAAATAATAAATAAACCAAACATCTCAAATGTCCATCAGCTAATGAATCTATTGAGAGATTGTGGTATATTCACAGAATAGAATACGATGCAGCACTAGGAAGAATTATTGCCTAAAGTACTATATATGAGTCTAGAGAGCATTTTACTGAAAAATAACTCAATTTCACAAGAACAAATACTGCATAATAGCATTATTGTGAAAATAGAGGGATAACTGAGCATGATACGTATAAATGTTCAAAAGCAAAGGAGAAAGGAAGAACTGGGCCAATAACAGGAAGGGGGAAATTAGTAGGATAGCAGAAATTAGTGGTAGATGAGGGGATGAAAAAGTAGGGAAGATTCAATGGAGATTTGAAAAGACAAGGTGATAATAGGCATAGATCAATAATAATTAATTATATAAAAGACCATGTATATGAATGATTTGTAAGCAGGAGTGGCATCCACTTTCCTCTGGAAACCCTATGAGCCTGGAGAAAGGATGAAAGTTATACAGGAAATGACCAGGACTTAGTTCATAGGGTTGGTATGAGTCACCTGCGACTCGACAGCATTTAAGAACACTACCACCACCACCAACATAGAGAAAGATAGGAAACAGAAAGCCATGCTCCCAAGCCAAAAGGGGGTGACTCTACTCTGCAGCCCTCATGCCTGCCTTATTGTTTTTGGTGAAACATTCTTCTAGGTTGTGTAACCCTGGTATGTCCACTTGCTGTACAGAGGTAAATCATGGTTGCTGTGAAACCGAATACTGTTAGTCATGGTGGACAGTGTTTGGTGAAGCTCCTCGATTAAAACAAGCTTGGAAGCAGGAGTGGCATCCACTTCCACAATAGCTTGCCCTATGAACCTGGAGAAAGGACAAAAGTTATACAGGAAGTGTCCAGGACTTCCTTCATAGGATTGCTATGAGTTGCCTGTGACTCAATGGCACTTAAAAACAACAACAATGTGAATTATTGTGTAAAAGACAATGTACATACATGAAAAACAATGTACATATGGGTGATTGCATGCAAACCAATAAAAATGTGTAAGAAAAATAGCATCTGTGCAGATCAGCAGTCTTTCTTGAGATTACCTTCCTACACTTCTTCTCCTATGCTTTGTATTACAGAGAAATACATATATCCTAAGATCTCCTCCTTTTGGTACCATAGTAAATTGGCATTACTATAGTGATATAGTGATAGATTGGGAGCTCTGGTGGCCTAGTGGGTAAATAGCTGTGCTGCCAATCCAAAGGCATGTGGTTTGATTCAACCAGCTGCTCTGCAGGAGAAAGATTGCAATCTCTTCTTATAAAATTTATAGTCTCTGATAAACACGCTGGAAGGTCAGTTATGATTCAGTTCCAACTAGACAGTACACAACAATATAGTTGATAACTTAGAAGCAAAGAGAAAAGGTCAAACCGACGTGGGCTGGGTTGGGTTTGGGTTCTTTTTCCACTTCCTCTTTATCTCAGTTTCTCACGGTGCCTAGCAGCAATTATGCTTTTGCCATGAGTCAAGATCTTACCAAGCTGTGTTCCTATCTCTCCTCTGTCAACCTCATCATACATTTGGAACCTTCTAACTGGCCTAGCTTCTGGAGTCTGCTATTATAATGTCTTCCAGTTACTGCTAATCTCAAGATTGTCTCATGACCTCCTATTGTCTTTCCTATGTTCCTATCCCTGCATAAATCATTTCTCATGGTAAACTGACTCAATTTGAAAGAGACAGAGTGATTTCTCTTTTCTTAACTGTATCCTGACTAATAGAGAGCCCATCCTCTAAAAAATTTATGTAACAATGTTAAGATGTGATTCAAGTGCCAAGGCAAGGTAGATTTCCTGATAAGCTTTGTAAATAGGCTTTTGGGGAAACATATCCATCTATAGCCAAAATTTTCTAAACTATAAACCAACAACTGTTACTATTTTTCCCTTCTCAAAAATTACTATTGATAATAAATTTCAGGACTTCAGATACTAATATTTTTAAAATCTGTTTTCAATTAATTATATGAAAGAATATATACAAATATCTACTTCTAGGTAAACTGATCATCTATAAGTAATGGAAGTCTGTGTTTTACGTTTGTTACGCACGGTTTAAATGTTTTTAAAAGACACTTTCTCACTTTATAGTGTACTATTACTGCACATTCACAACAATAAAAATATTCTTCATGTTGATGCATAGAGAAATTAGCAATGTTATTTGCCTCTTAAGAATTAGTATAAAGGTTTCTCATACAGAAGGCGGACAAACTTCTTATATGTTCTTATATGGTAAATATCTCTTCCCAAAAGGCTGATATTTACACTCATTGTCACTTAGTCAGAACCAATCAATGGATTTAGTAGACTAGTAAGGCTGTAAATCACGTACATGGTAAGAGATCGCTCACCACAAAGAGCTGCTAGTGGATTCAAATTTCCAGTAAGGTTTTCATTTGAATTGTCAGTGCACTCTTACAGACTATGCCACTAGAGCTTTCACCAAAAGGGTTGAGGAATTTAAAATTTTCCAAGAGAGAATTTAGAAATAGATTGTAATACAGTAATCCATAAAGGGAGGAGGTAAAAAACACTCCCACTAGTCCCAGAGACTCTAACTAAGAATCTTGGGTTGGCGGGTGGAGGAGGGGGAGCCCCTCAATTAGCATATCTATTCTTCCAGCTTATTGACTGAGCTGTTTCTCCTGTCAATTAAATGTGTTTCTCTCATTTAAGAGAAGAGGAGAAAATGCATAACTGAATTTCTCTGTATGTATTTGTTAGTCTTCTGAATTTGGTTTAAAATATAGTATATTTGTTAAGAAAAATCCTTAAACACACACTTTTTTTAAAAAATGTGATATAAATACAAGATTTCACTCATCCATTTATATAGCAGTTTCCGCATCCCAAAATGCTCACTGAGCATGAGGGTTGGAAAAAGATATTTGGGTAGATGTGGGAGTCTGTGGCATGAGGCTTTGTTGTAATATTGGATCTCAACTCCGTTACACATAGATTTGAGAACTCGGCAAGAAGGGACAAGGTTACACAAAGGATGACAGGAAGTATTAATACAGATCACTCTTTCTATGGTCCATGTTGGGTAAAAACTTTTTTTTTTTAGAGTTTATTTCTTTGCCTTTTTTTCTGGGCATTCACATGCTAACTTTTGTATCTAAGATTCCTTTCCGTAGCATCCAACCAGTTCTCCAACATTTCTTTTTCTCATCAAAGATTTGCATGCTTGTGTGCAGAAATGTGTGGGAAAACAGTGCCTTCTGAGCAAATCCTGCCTGACATAGACCTCAACTTTAAAGGTTCAGAGCATGCATGGGTCAGTGCCTTGAATGGGTCATACTCTGACAACTTGACTTGTGGTTTCTAAAATACACAAGAGACCAGTGTTACCAGTGAGAAGAAACTGTCACAGACACAGAAGATACAAGCAATCATATGCTATGTTTTTCCACTGCTATGTGTAAAGTTGTTGAAAATCATCAAAGTCTCTGCTTCAGGGACCAGAAATATCTCAAGACTTTATTGTCAATACACTTTCCCCTTGTAAACAGCTCTGCAGCTACATCTGGACGTTTTGTTGTGAATCTTGATTAAGAGAGTGAGCCAGGGATGGCGTATTCTCTTAGCTACTTCCTGCTGGAAAGGGACGCTGTATGTTTCAGAGTGAAGATCTTCTCTCACTACTCTATTGCCCCTTTGGCAATAGGAAACACATAGACTATTGTGGAGATTCGAACCGGGGAGGAGGGTAGAGAAAACAGTGCAACAATGAATGAATGGAAACCCCAAATCTCTGTAAATGTTTATTAAAATTAATAAAATTTAATTAAAAAAAAAGAGAGAGAGAGAGTGAGCTGGGGCCTACTGTAGTCTAAAGAATCCTTCCAAAAAGATTCTGTTCTCTGCTCTGGGAGGAAGTAGCAGGGCTGTGCTAGATATTCACTTAGGTTAATTATTGTGTTGTTGTTGCTATCCACTTCCGTAATAGCTTGCCCCCAGAAACCCTATGAACCTGGAGAGAGGATGAAAAATACCCAAGCATTGAGGACTCTCCTTCATAGGGTCACTATGAGTAGCCTGTGACTCGGGGGCACTTAACAACACTAACATCAACATAGAGAGTGATCAGCTGGCCCAGTGGACAGAAAGCGATGCTACCAAGCCAAAGGTGGGTGACTTTTAATCCGTGGCCCTCAGGTCTGTCTTTCATTGTTTTTGTTCAGACATTCCTCTAGGTCACCATACAGCGGTCACTTGTGGTTGCTGTGAGGCTGAACACTGTGACACTGATGTGTCAAATGCGTTAATGGTTGTTTACCCAACGCAGACAGAGTTGGGTGGAGCTCCCTGATTAAAACAAGCTTGGAAGCAGGAGTGGCATCCACTTCCATAATAGCTTGCCTCTGGAAACCCTGTGAACCTGGAGAGAGGATGAAAAACACCCAAGCATTAAGGACTCTCTTTCATAGGGTCGCTATGAGCCGCCTGTGACTAGACAGCACTTAACAACAACAACAACAACATTGTGTTGTCATATACCACAAAGTTGGGACTGACCATAGCTGACCTTCGAAGAGATTATCCATCATTCTCCCACAGAGAAGTGGTGGATTTGAATCACGTGCTTTTGGGCTGGCAGCACAATTCCTTATCACTAGGCCACCAGAGCTCCAAAATTTATAAGGCACTACTATGTTGATGAAAAGAAAAAAGCTGCACACTTACACACGTGAGCCAGAAGCTTGTCTCATCCCAGCAGATAGGATTCATTCACAGGATTTTCTCACATAAACCAAACTTGTAGGGGATATTAAGGCAGTAAGGATCCTGCTTCTTAATTGAAAATAATAATGAAGTCCATATAATTAAATGCTGAGCTTCAAACTGAGAATTTGGAGGTTCAAATCCATCTGGTAGTTGTGCAGGAAGAAGGGATGGTGATCTGCTTCCATAAAGATTACAGCCAAGAAAACTTTCTGCTGTTCTACTCTATCACATGAGGTTGCTATGAGTTGGAGTCAACAGTACCCAACAACAGCAATTAATTAAGAAATTAATATTGCTCTATAATTACACTTCTCAGATTACACCATGTATGTAATTGTGTTTTCTCCTTCATGTTGGCCCTTCTGCTTTTCATTAAACTAGCTCTAGTTCAATATTGGATTTTGGGATCATGAGAGGGCCTGCGCTGGGAGTGATTATCCTGATAATGTCTGCCTGATGTGGACTTGCACACTTGTCCTAGTCTTCTAGTTTATTTCTTGGAAATCGCTGGCTTGTGAATCACTGTTCTATTAGATTAATGAAGTCATTCACATGCAGCCTTTCCCATTTTATATGTAAGGAAAATGAAGCACAAGATACTAACTTATTAAAGATTCAAGACGGTAAAACGGGTTTCTAGCCCATTTGTGTATCTGTGTTCAGATAAAAGTGAGGACTAAAAAAAAAAACCCAAGAAAACAAAAATCCCTGCCCCCACAGCGTCAGCCTCCCTGCTCTGCACATGTTGTGACAGTTCGCCTCCTGCTCCTTCAGCAGTGGACATTTTCTCTGTCCAGACTGCGTTATGATAGGACGCTCATAACTACCTCCAGTTTTGCTAATTCAGAAGGTTTTAGCCAAAATTTTGAATCTTGAGAAGATTTCCAAATGCTTGCCTAAGAATACAGACATCCTGCTACACGATACAATTATTTTTCTGCTCTCTTGTCTCTCTTCTGGCAAACCAATTTGTTTAGTTCTTTTCTGTATCTGTATCATGGAGTAGCATGATCAGGCCGTGGGATATGAAGATTTACATTCAGATCCCAGCTTTACCACTGAATAACTGTATTGCCAAACTCTATCATCTGTAAAATACAGACAATAAAAGTAGTTGAGTGTGGCTTCTAGGAGAGTTAGACACTGTGCAGTGCAAATAAATAGGTAAGCACATGACTAATGGCTCAAAGAATTGTCATTCACACTTGTCCACGCACATCTTGATACAGGCCTGGCAGTGTGCTTCTAAAAAGTCGCAGCCTTGAAAACCTGCTCTCTAGACACCTGGGTCCACCATGAGTTGAAATTGACTCAATGGCAAGTAGATTGAGTTTTTTATGAGGTTTAAAAGAGATAGCGTATAAACAGTTCTTGGCATGGTGGTAAACGTGCAAGTGGTAGCTATAGAAGTACTGATAATAATTTGTTGAAGAGACTGAAGTATTATTATAAAGATTTTTTTATAAATTATCTATTTTTTAGAATATTGAGATCAATATTTGTATTGCCTTTATCTCATGCATGAGGAAAATCTGTAGGAGTTGTATCACTTGCTCAAGACCAGTTTGGTAAGTGTCAGAGAGGAGATTCACACATCTTCAGATTCTAGATTTTCTGTATTTTTCACTTTAACAAGCAACCTTACCAATCACAGCAATGGAAGGAAAATGTGTTCTGCTTGGGTTTTGATGTGCTTGATGAAATTATCTGAAATTGTAGAGGATCAGGATTGTGGTCTTTGGAGACTAGTGTGTATTATTGCCTAGAATGTTGTTGTTGTTAGGTGCTGTCAAGTTGAGCACAACCCATTGAGACCACATAAACAACAGATCTGAAGCTTGTCCTATCCTGTGCCATTCTCACACTTTCTGAGTCCATTGCAACAGTCCCTGTGCCAATTTATCTACTTGAGTGTCTTCCGCTTCTTCATTGACCCTTTATGTTTCCAAGCATTATGTCCCTCTACAAGGAATAGGCATTCCTGGCAACATGCTCAAACTATGTGAGGGGAAGTTTTATTATCTTTGCCTCCAAGGAGTACCCTGGCTGCACTTTCTCCAAGACATACTTGTTCTTTTCTTGTTCAGTCCATAGGATGTTCAGTGCTCTTCTTCAACACCACAGCTCAAAGGCATCAATTCTTCTTCTGTCATCCTTATTCATCGTTCAGCTCTCAGATGTATAGCAAGTGATCAGAAAGATTATGGCCTAAATCAAATGTACCTTAGTCCTCAAATTGACATCAATGCTCCTCAGTTATTTGGACAGGTCCCTGACTGCAGACTTTCTCAGTTTAATACATCTCTAGACTTCCTCACTACTAGTATGTCTTTTTCATTTACTTAGAAGTTAGTTGGAGGCCAGTATCTTCTTATTTAAAGCAGTTGGGATCCAGAAGGTAAGCCTTTTTTATTTGATTAACAGTCAGTTGGAGGCTGGAGGCCTCTTGTCTAAAGCCTAGAATATTAGAGTATAAATAAATTTATATAATTATTAATGTAGATTTATTCAATAGAAACTGTATGCCTGATACCATGTCAGAGGCTACCTTAAATTTCTCATCTCTTCATTACACTAGATGTTAATTGTCTTCATCAGCAAATTTAAAAACTAGGGGTTAAGGGAGGTAAGCCATTTTCATAAACTGCTGATGGCCGAATGGATGATGAGTTGTGCTGCAGGCAGTTTGCATCTACCAACTGCACAGCTGGAAAAAGAGAAAGATGGATAATCTCTTCCTCTTCCAGGGTGATATATAGGCTCTGAAAATCCACTGGAGAGGCAGAAGCAGAGTGAGGGGGGGAGAGAGAGACCTTGACTTTGGGTTAGTGCCTGAATCCAAAGCATCTTTTAATGATCTATAATTATCTCTGTTTCTTGGGGCTGACATTGCAAAACATCATGACGTCAGAGACTTTAGGGAACAAGAATTTATTTTCTTACAGTTGTGCAGGCCACAGGTCCAAATCAGAGTTTTGACTGTGCTATATTTTTCAATTTTTTATTGGGAATTGGGCAAAGGTTTATGGAGTGTGTCAATTACTTTGTGAATCTGGGGAGCAGAACTGCTTCTAATGAGTCTTTCCAGGTTTCTAGTGGCTACTGGCAATCCTGAGTGTCCCTTCGCTAGTAGATTTATCCTCACATGTGGGCTGGCTCCTGTGTGACTCTGCTTCTGTATTTCTTCTTCTATTTTGTAAAAAGGTGCTTTGGTGGCCTTGACTGAAGAGGGCTGTGCTAACCAAAGTTTGCACTTGTTTTTCTGTTTTAATCCAGCAATGGCTCTGCCGGTGAAAAGTGGGCAAGCTTCTCCTGTGTGATTTGTCCCTTGAAAGTCTAGTAGAGCTTCAGCTGAATCACCTGGAATCTGAACTAATAGTTCAATTCTGACTCCACAGCAATGAGTTTGGTTTGGTTTTGTCTGTAAAACACTACTTAGAATTAGGATTTGTATCTACCATACTCTAATATGACTTCCTTAATTAACTGATAACATCTGCTAAGAAAACTTTATCTCCTCAAACGCAGTCACACTCACTACCATAAAAATTAAAACTTCAACACATCTTTTTGGGGGCATAATTCAGTCCATAGTAACACTGCTTCCAATTAAGCGGACCAGTATTCTTGTCTCAATTTTAGAGAATATTTACATTGAAGTATTAAGTGAAGATGAACTGACATAAAATAATCTGAATTTATAGATTTAAGTAATGTAATTCTAACCTTCTTTGTACTTTTGTAGATTTATAGATTGCTATTCCTACTGTTACTTTTATCTTAGAAATGCCATATAATATTTCAATCAGTGAAAGTTTAACTTTCAAGCATTAGCTGTTATGTTTTTAAAAAGTCAATTAACAAAAACAAAACTCTCTGACCATTAAAGATACATCTGAGCAACACGAAGGCAGCAGAGATGCAGAGAATAAAGCTGGGCCTTACCTGGATCTCACAGTTAGCTTCTCTGTGGCTGCAAACGTTAACAGAAAGCTTGAAATCCAAAGATCAAGAGGATTTTAACATTTTACTTGGATTGGCATAACTTTTTCAGTAAAGTTCTAAAATCCTTTCCATGTTAATGCACTGTAACAAGAATGACATAAAATGCATCACTGTCTATGAAGCCATAAACAAGAAGCAAAACAGAGACTCAAGACTTGTGAGGCTTGTGTGGATTACTGAAAATGAGTTTATCAGCCTAATCTCATGAAATCCTTACACAATGAGTATGCTCCTCCATTGAGACTTCCATTGTTTTTAAGTTCTTGGGAAATATTGAGTAGAACAATTATCCAGTTTTAAATGAATGGTAAAAATAAACTCTTTGAAACATTTATTAAATAATTCCTCCCCACAAGCCTCTCTGCCATGTTATATGGTACACACATTGAACAAAATACAAGCCCCTGTCTTCATGAGACTCATAGTTACCTGTGTGGGAGACTATACAACAATGATTATGTAATTGCATAATCACCACAATGCAGAATGTAAGGAGTGTCGCAGAGTGTGGTGGAGGGAACTTGCAAAGGACACATAACTATGACGTGTCTGAGGATGAGGAGGGCCTTTCCTACAGTGCTCAGCATTGAGCTAAATTTGAAATACAAACATGTTTCAGAGATGTTGCAAGTTCAGTTCCAAACCACCAAAACAAAATGCAATAAAGTGAACCATTCACTTTTCCCCCCTCTCTACTAGTTTTTTTTTTACAAAATTCTAATACAAATTGGAACAAATTCTTTCAATTTCCCTCAGCCCCCACCCATCAAATTGTACAACCCAATAATTAATTCCCTCTCCTGCACATCCACATCCCTGTTCTTCCCAGCCTCTCCCACCCCTTTCCCAGTGAATAAAGAAGTTATATTTACACTATAGACTATTAAATGTGCAATAAAGTATTCAGAAAGTCTAAACTCTTTCAAGAATTAACAAAATAAAACAGAGATATAAAACATTTAGATGCTGTTGAGAAAATGTGGCATCAGGATTGAAGGGAGATTCATCGACAACCTGTGTAATGCAGGTGACACAACCCTGCTTGCTGAAACTGAGGAGGACCTGAAGCGCTTGCTGCAGAGGGTCAAGGACTGCAGACTTCAATATGGATTGAAGCTCAACATCAAGAAAACAAAGATTCTCTCCACTGGCCAATGGCAGCATCATGATAGTGAAGAGATTGAGATTGTTAACAGCTTCAGTTTGCTTGGCTCTGCAGTCAATACTCTTGATACCAGCAGCCATGAAATGAAAAGATGAATTACACTGGGAAAGTTAGCTGTCAGAGACCTCTCCAAAGTATTGAAGAGCAACGGTGTCAGTCTGGAGACTAAGGTGCGTCTGATACAGGCCATGGTCTTTACAATTACTTGCTATGCATCAGAAAGCTGGACAATGACTAGGGATAATATAAGAATCGGAGCCTTGGTGCTGGAGAAGAGTACTGAATACACCATGATGAACTGATAGGAGAACAAATATGTTTGTCCCAGTGAAGGTGAAGCCAGGCTGTCCCTTGGAGGCAAGGATTCTAAAGCTTCATCTGACATGTTTTAGACATATTGCAAGGCGGGATCAGTCATTGGAGAGGGATAACATGCATGAGAGGGTGGAGGGACCGTGCAGGAGATGAAGACCCTCAATGAGATGGATTGATTCAGTGACTGGGGTAATAGGGAGTAGGTGTATCACAGACAATAAGATTGGAAAGGATAGATAGAGCAGGGTTTAGGGCTGAAGTACATAGGGTCACTGACTAGATGGCACATAACAACAACAACAGACTCTCTAGGTGCAAATTATTCAGGTGAGTTACCCACCTTCTCCTGGACAAGCCCAGACTGAAGTCTTCGAGTAGTATATATCTTACTTTATCTTCATACATTCACAGGGCCTACATATTGTAGTACATAATGATAGACACCTGTTGTTGTTGCTGGGTACGATTGAGTCTTGTACAACTCATAGCAACCTTATGAACCCTGAACCTTGTCCTCGTGTGCCATTCCCATAATCTCTGACAAACTTGAGCCATTGCTACAGTCACTGCTGTGTCTATCAGTCCATCTCATTGAGGGTCTTTCTCTCTTTTTTCTCTTTAACTTTCCAAGTGTCCCTTTCCAATGAGTTGTTTCTCCTAGCAACATAATCCAAAGTATGTGACATAAAATTTTGTCATTTTTACCTCCAAGAATCATTCTGGCTGCATTTTTTCCCAAAATACAACTGTTCTTTTATTTTGGCAGTCATAAGATATTCAGTACACTTCTCTAAGACCACAATTCAAAGGCATCAGTTCTTCTGTCATCCTTATTTACTTTCTAGCAAGCTCTCAGATGCATATCAATTTTTATCAAATAAAAATACCATGACCTGAATCAGGTGCACCTTAGTCATCAAACTAACATTATTTCTCCTTACCACATATTCTTATTAATCATGTTATCTGTATATGCTTTTACTTTTAAAAATTATTTATTTTTGTTGATGTTGTTGACAATACACATGGGAGAACACACACCAATCCAAGAGTTTACATATACAATTCACTGCTGTGCATTACATTGACTTGTATTTTGTATATTGTATAATCATTCTCATGCTCATTTTCTTAGGTGTACCTTCTCCATCAACATGAACTCACTGCCCCTACATTTTCTAATTGTTCATGTTACTGTTGTCAGTTTGATCCTATACTGATGGATCTTTAAAAAGCATAATGCAGACCTTCTTTAGTTATTGACATTACTACGGGCAATTAAATATCTGTTCTCAAAATCCCACCACAAACTGCCTTCTCAAGGAGAAGCTCCTTCGCTTTTCTCTTTTCTGTAATTTCCATATTTTCCTCTTCAGTAGTTCTTTCCTCTCATCATATTAGATCAAATTTCTTACACCTGAAAAACGCCTTCTTCAGTTTCAACTATCCCGTAAAGTGATGCCTTTTTAGCTCCACTTCATATCAAGATTTTTGAAAGCTGCTCAGAGCCTGTAGTGTCAACTTCTTCCTTGGATCTGAGTCCATCACACTCTGTCCTCTATGTAGCAGAAAGCACTTCTGAAGTTTTTAATGATGTCCATGGAGTTGTTTATGATGATCAGCCAACCCTTCTGATGCTTTTTGGTTCTTAGATTATTTAAACGAACAGAAATACTGACATTCAAAACTTTCCCCCTTCTAGACATATATATATATATATATATATATATATATATATATATATATTTTTCTTTCTCTTTCTCCCTTCCACTCTAAAAAACCCAAACCAACAAACAAAAACACCAAGAACCACCACAAAACTTAATCTCATTTCCCTGGAGTCAGAAATGACTCATGATTGACTCTCCATTGGGTTTCTGAGAATGTAAATCACATGGGAGGAGATTGACCATTTTTTTCTGCCATAATCTTAAATCTTCCTTGCTTAGCATTGTTTTTGTAATGTGGACAGTGCTCAGCAAACGCCTGTTATTATTGTTGTTGTATTGTTATGTACCATTGAGTTACCCACAACTCATAGCAACCCTATGAACAATAGCTCTGAACCCTGTCCTATCCTAAGCCAGCCTCACTCTCCCTGACACACCTAATCCAATTGCCCCAGTTACCATGTCAATCCATTTTATTGGGGTCTTCCTTTCTCCTGCACTGTCACCTTTCCAAGCAGTCCTTCTCCAAGGACTGGCCACTCCTGACCACATGCCCAAAGTATATAAGACAGAGCTTCAAAATCATAGCGTCCAAGGAAATACTTGGTTTCACCATCTCCAAGATAGACCTATTTGTCTTCTTGCTTGTCCAAAGTATGTTCAATACTCTTCTCCAGAACCACAGCTCAAAGGCTATAAATCCACCACAACAAAATAAAGGTAAACAACCCAATTGCAAAATGGGCACAGGATAGGAACAGACACTTCACCAAAGAAGACATTCACATGGCAAACACACACATGAAAAAAATATTCAAAATCCCTAGTTCTAAGAGAGATGCAAATCAAAACAACTATGAGATATCATCTCACCCAAGTAACAATAGAGAAATTTAACAGAGCAGCAAGCAACAAATTCCGGTGAGGTTGTGGAAAAACTGGAACCCTTCTTCACTGTTGGTGGGAGTGTAAAATGGAGCAACCTCTCTGGAAGGCAGTATGGAGCTTTCTCAAAACATTGGAAACAGAAATATCATTTGACTCAGCAATTCCACTACTGGGAATAAACTACAAAGAAACCAGAACTGCCACTCAAGCAGATATATGCACATCCATGTTGATTGTGCCTTTGTGCACAATAGCAAAGAGTTGAAGCCACCGAAGTACCCATCAACAAACTAATTTCTAGAGAAGCTGTGGTATATTCATTCACACAATGGTATATTATGCAGCACTGAAAAACAAAGAACTCATGAAATATTATACAAAATGGGGGACTAAGGAGGACATTATGCTGAGTGAAATATCTCAATCACAAAAGGACAAATACTGCATAATACCATTGTTATAAAACAGAACTGAAATGGGGGTTCAGGGAAAACTTTTTAAAGAGGGAATAAATAATGTACAGAGCATTGAAACAGACAAGGGAAAGAACTGTATAAAAGTAATATATGATTAGGTATTATTGGCATGACAAGAGTCCAGAATAAGAGTTGCATTTGGAAAGTGGAGGAGAGGGACTTCATAACAATGAAAGAATTTTTTTTTCCAAAGAGAAAAGCGAACTGGGTGGAGGTGGCAGGGAGGAAAATGTGTAACAATGAATGAATGGAAATTCAAGTTCTCTATAAGCTTTCATTAAAATATCAATTTTTCTAAAAAGGCTATAAATTTTCTGTCACCCTTAGTCATAGCAAGCAATTGTGAAGACCACGGCCTAGATCAGGTGCAACTTCGTCTCTAGCATGACATCATTGCTTTTTAGCACTTTGGAGAGGTCCCAGACAGCAGACTTCCCCAATGCAATTTGTCTTTTGATTTCCTGTCTGCTGGTGTCAAGAGTGTATATTGTTTAAGAGAGCACAAACTAAAATTGTTATCAACCTCAACCTCTTTTCCATCTATCATAGTGCTGCCAGTTGGCCCAGTGGTGAGAATCATTGTCTTCTTGATGCTAAGCTCTAGTCCATATTGAATACTACAGTCTTTGACCTGTAGAATGATAAAAATTGTCTTGATAAGAGTGACCTACTGAAAATGAATGAATTTTCTTCACAAATTCAGTTTAATTCAGTGTCTAAGCATTACTATGTCTGGGTATTCAGCTTAGGAAGCTGCCTGCATCCCCTGACCTGTCTTTTCTTAATAGGATAATAAGCCCATTAGCCAACACACAACAAACAGTATTTAATATTGGCCAGGTTTTATTTGCTCTCTATTTTTAGGAGAAAGGAAAACATGACAACAGAACAAGCTCATTTACTGTAAATTCTTTGTATTATCTCTTTTTTGCTTGTCCTTAAAATTTGTGTCAGCTGAAAAAATTCTTAGCTGATTCAAAATTACAAATATTTGAGGTCTGGTTAGGTGAAGCTTCAATGCAACATCTTTTAAATCTGGATCCTTGAGTGAGAAACAGAGGGAGAAAGATATGCAATCTCCTTCCACGTGATTTAGTGCCCTGGAGGGTCAGTTGTAAGTGGGTTCCAACTCCATGGTGCCCAACAACCAATGGGAAACATAAGGTTAATCAATGGTTCCCGCTAACTGTGGTAAGATGTCCTTATTTAGGATATCTCAAATCCCGCATGAACATTCATAGGACTTGAAATAATACATTTGCATCAAAAATTCTCTGCACTCCTTCCCTCATCACAGTCTTTGTATAGTAGAAATTAGATGTGATGACAAAGACAGTCAGCTTTTCTGTGGCTTATTACCATAGTCCTATGAACAGTAGAATCAGTATTTCTGGATTCTATTCATGAGACCATAAATGGATGCATCACATCTGTTTTACTCGTTGATTCATTCATTGATTTATTCATTCATTTGTGCTTTTAAAAATGCTCTGAATGGGCCAGGCGGGATCATTTTTGTAGATGCATAATTCAGCCCTACTGATATCCTTATTAAAGAGTCTCCAACAACATCTACACGATTAAAAAGCAGCTTCATGGAAGAGCTGTCTCCCTTTGTCTGACCTTCCTGTCACGGATTAAAACTAACAAACGAGAACAACCCATTGTCACCAAGTGAATTCTGACTCCGGCATCTCCCTGAGTATCAGTGTAGGACTGTCCACCACCAGGCTCTCAGCGACTGAGTTCTCAGGACTACATCGCCAGGCCTTTCTTCTGAGGCACTTCTGGGTGGACCAGGATCATTAACCATTCAATTAGTAGTCAAGGTCATGATGCTAGAAAAATGCTCTTCCAGGTACCACTACTCTAAGTAAAATCTTTTATTTAGAGTCTCTTTGTTGGAAGAAGTAGAGCCAAAATTTGTCTTAGAAGTGAACGTGGTGAGATTTTATCTCTTACACTTTGAACACATTATTAGGAGAGACCATCAGACCTGGGGAGGGACAGAGTTAGGGACTTCTGGTGGCCTAGAGGCAAGAAGCTGTGCTGCCATCCTAAAGGCATGCAGTTTGAGGCCACCAGCTGCTCCACAGGAGAAGGATGGGCAATCTCTTCTTCCTACTCCATTAACTACCTCTGAAAACCTGCAGGAGGGTCAGCTATGGGTTAGTTCCAAATCAACGGTGAACAACAACATACTTTGAACATGTTATTTATTAGAAGAAGTCAGACCTGGCGAGGGGCATTATGCTTGTCAAAGTGGAGGATCAGCAAAAAAAGGGAAAGCTCCTCAATGAAGTATTGGCACAGTGACAGCAACAATGGGCTCAAGTGTAGCAACATGTGAAAGGATGGAGCAGGGCTACACAAGGTCTTCCTTTCTTTCTCTGACCTTCCACCTTTACCAGCATGATGCAATTTTTTTGAAGGACTGTCCCTCCTTGATAATATACCCTAAGTATATGAGACAGAATTTCACAATCCTTGCTTCTAACAGTCTGGCAAATGCTACAGGCAGTTTTACCATGTCACTAAGAGTTAGAATAAACCAAATGACAACGGTTGGGATTTTTGTTTGGTTTGTTGGGGGTTTTTAAAATGTGGTCATGTGCTACAGTTATCTCCCCTCATCTTCAAAACAACTTCTTGAAAGTTGTGGTTTTAAAAAAATTCGTTCATTTAAAAATATTTAAAAATATTCGTTCATTGTTGTACATTTTCCTCTCTCTCTCTCTCTCTTATATTCCTTTTGGACAGTTCTTTCCTTTATCTGTTCCAATGAAATATTCATTGTTTACAGATAACACAGAGAGGTCCACATTCCCACATTCTAAGCTTTGATGAGCTCAGAAACAAGAGGACAAAAATAGTCATTGGAGATGAAACTTGGGCAAGCAAAATATGTGACTTCTCAAGTCATGGAATGGGGACATCCTATCATGTAAGGGCTAAATATTAAACAAAATGACTCCCTGGATTCAGAAAACCTGGGGATTGCATAAGCTATCCAGAGAGCTCTGTACCCCAAAGAAACTATAACTGCCACCCAAGCAGATATATGCACATCCATGTTTATCACAGCATTGTTCACAAAACAAAGAATTGGAAACAATCTAAGGGCCCATCATCAAACGAATGGATAGAGAAGCTCTAGTATATTCACACAATGGAATACTATGCTGCACTGAAAAACAAGGAACTTATGAAATATTACACAAAATGGGTGACCCTGGAGGACATTATGCTGAGTGAAATATCTCAGTCACAAAAGAACAAATACAGCATAGTGCCACTGTTGTAGAACGGGACTGACATCAGGGCTGGGGGGAGACCTAGAAAAATGGGATAAATTTTGCATACTGCATTAAAGCAGATGAGGGAAGGAACTGTTTAAAAGGGATATATGATTAAGTATTATTGTCATGGCAGGAGTCCAGAACGAAGGCTGCATAATGAAGTTGACTTGGGGGAAGGGATTGTATAACAATGAAAGAATTTTTCTTTTACTTTTCAAAGAGAAGAGTGAACTGGGGCTGGAAGTTGGGAAAATTGTAACAGTGAATGAATGGAAATCCAGAGTCTCTGTAAACTTTCATTAAAATTAATAAAAGTAAAAATAAATGAATAAAGGGCACTCTGATAGCATTGTCTGTGGCAAGTTGCACTCCTAACCCAGAGGCTGCTTTTCTCAGAAAGTTCTAATTCACCAGTGACTCCATTCAAGGAAAACAATCCATCTCTTCTCATTGTGATTTTCAGTTTTGGAAACCCAAAAGAGGGCTATTATGAGTAAGAACCAACTCTATAGGAAGTGAGTGGGTGAATGAGTCATGAATAAAATTAGTAGTATAGATTTGACAGTTTCTAAAGGGTTCATCAAGACAAAGATGACAACGCTTCATTCCACATATTTTGGGCATGTTGTTAACAGAGGGACATTATGCTTGGAAAGATAAAGTATGGCAAAAGAGAGGAAGACCCTCAACTAGATGACAGTGACTACTACAGTGGGCTCGAGTATGTCTAAAATAAGGATGGCACAGGATAGGACAAGTTCAGATCTGTCGTTCACAGGGTCACTGTGGGTCATACTCGATGGCACCTAGCCACAATAACAGGTGGTCTAGTGGCAAGAAGCTGTGCTGCAGTCTCAAAGACACATGGTTTAAGGCCACAAGCTGCTTCACAGAAGGATGGGCAATCTCCTCCCATGCAGTTTACTGTCTCTGAAAACCCACCAGAGGGTCAGCTTTTCCAGTCAGTTTCCACTCGATGGTACACAACAACAACATCAGAGATCATGTTCTGGAGAGCAGTTATAAACTCTAACACTCACTGCCAGTTTCAAAGGCTGTAAATCTTGAAGGAGGATGTTGCTATTTTTCTCCCTTAGAGCTGCTAGTGGATCCAAAACCCCAAAGAAGCAAGACCTTGGAGTCAGCAGTTCAACTACCTCCAGACTAGGCCAACCACAGCTCTCTGAGAGAAGCATATTGTATTTGTGTGGTCACTTTGTGTTGATGGCTGTTAGTTCTTTGAAGACACATACATTTCCTTGTTATTCTTTCTGGTCCTGTCAGAAAAGTACATCATATGTAGCTGACATTCAATAAATGCTCCACAAAAAATTATTAAGAGGAATCCTAGTCATCATAAAAATAATTTACCATGAAGAAAAATCAACTTTGTATACTAATTCAGAAGGCTGAGCTGGAGAAAGGACATGTTTCCTGTGAACAAGTTTTAAAGATATATTGATATGTATTTTTTTAATTCTTTCAACCTCTTGACATCTGTCAACTGAAGGGACCAAATACTTTAGCATAGAGATATGTACACAAAGTACTGCTATCCCCCAGAGTATGTATCAGGATAGTGTCATTAATTTTGTTTGTTTGTTTCTTTTTGAGTCATAGCTAAATGACATAATAAATACAAAGCAGTTACCCCAGTGTATAGTAAGCCGTCAATAAATATTCATTTGACAGTGTCCAGAATTTAAATAACATCATTCATGTACGTTCCTTGTAGGCCTGTTGAATCCCCAGGGAAATACATGGATCTTGAGGTAGTAACATCAGGATTAAGTTACCATCTTTTTTCCCTCTTTAATGAAAGTTTACAGAGACTTAGGGTTTCCATTCATTCATTGTTGCACTGTTCTCCCTGTCCACCTCCTCCACCACCCCAAATCGTTTTTCTCTTTGAAAAGTAAAAGAAAAATTCTTTCATTGTTATATGATCCCTCCCTCCTAAGTCCACTCCACTATGCAGCCTTCATTCTGGACTCTTGTCATGACAATAATATCTAATCATATATCCCTTTTAAAAAGTTCTCTCCTTCATCTGTTTCAATGCAGTATACATTACTTATCCTCCCTTTCTCCGTGTTCCTTCAACCCCAATGTCAGTCCTGTTTCACAACAGTGGTCCTCAGCAGTATTTTTCCTTTTGCGACTGAGATATTTCACTCAGCATAATGTCCTCCAGGATCACCCATTTTGTGTAATATTTAATGAGTTCCTTGTTTTTCAATGCAGCAGAGTATTCCATTGTGTGAATATACCAGAGCCCCTCTATCCATGAGTTTGTTGATGGGCACTTAAGTTGTTTCCAACTCCTTGCTATTGTGAACAAAGCCATGATAAACATGGGTGTGCAAATATCTGCTTGAGTGGCAGTTCTGGTTCTTTAGGGTATATCCCCAGTAGTGGAATTGCTGGGTTAAATGGTATTTCTTTTTTATTTTTTAATTTTTTTTATTATTTTCTCTGTGTGTGTACCGTCAAATTGGATCTGACAGGTACAGGAGGAGATGGACCCTTCTTCTCCGGCAGAGCATCTGGTGGATTCGAACCACATATCTCTGGGACTGCAGTGCAACTTCTTGCCACTAGGCCACCAGAGCTCCCCTAAATGGTATTTCTATTTGCAATTTTTTGAGAAAGTGCCACACCACTTTCCACACTGGTTGCACCATTTTGCACTCCTACAAACAGTGAATGAGGGTTCCAGTTTCTCCACAACCTCACCAGCAGTTTATGTTCTCTGTTTTGTTAAATTTTGCTGTTCTTACTGGGGTGAGATGATATCTCGTAGTTGTTTTGATTTGCCTTTCTCTTAGAGCTTAAGTTACCATCTTTAATCTATGTGAAAATGGAAATAATCTTATAAATTTGACTATAATCTCTGAATTTAATCTTGAAGCCTAGCTCACATTCTTTTCGGATATATATTCTTTCTCCTGGTGGCTATTTTAGGTTATACTGCTGTTTGTTTAATAAGAAGCCTAAGTATGAAAGGATCTCAGATCTGGAGTGTTAATCTTCTTCTCTTTTGCCACCCCAAACATCCATGAGGGTGTTTATATACATAAGGGGCTTTGTAATTCTAGTTAAGAATTTCTTACTCCTAGGAAAAATAAAATTAAAAAATTCTTCTTCCCAAAGTACACATGGTTCAATTGTTCAGCGAATGTGAAAAACACAGTGCCATTTTAGACTTTTTGGGGAAAAAAATTGTTCCTAATTGTGTCTATCACACTTGCAAAAGTAAAAGAGGGTCAGTGAAAGATGGAAGTGAAAGGAAGATCTTCAGTGGTTCAGAATGACACAATGATTGTAACACTGGGCTTAAAGTTGCAGCTTTGTTTAGCAGTCAGAAGGCAATTTATACATGTGTCCTCTTTAAAATAATAAAGGATAAAAATCAGAATCTCACAGGAAACATAAAAAATCATATAACCATGTCACTGAAGTGTGTTGCAAAATTTAATGTTGTTGCTAAGACAGAAACAGAGATCGGTGACATGAACTAGAGAAGCCAAGAACAGATATGGACTTGATCTTTATGTCTGTAAAATGAGATGACTTGATTTATAACATATGTGACACAGCAGAGCAATGAGAAGTATGTTCTTTTCAGTAAATAGTTCTGGGTCAATTGGATACCCATATAAAAATATGAACCTTGACTCCTACTCCACAGTAAACATAAAAGTCTATTCTAGATACATTGTAGATCTAAGCTGTTGGAAGAAAATAGTTTAATATCTTCATCAGCGAGGAATAGACAGACATTTCTTTGGTTTCTTTTAATAATTTTTTTTTCATTGTTGAACACTTTCTACACCCCTGACTGATTTTTTTTTTAAATAAAAAAAATTCATTTTAGATAAAGGTTGACTACTATGTCACACTAAACCTAATAATCTTAGCTCATTAAAATAAAATGTTAAGATAATAAAAAATGAAGTCAAAGAGTAGGATATATAAATGTGTGAACAAAAATATAAATTTGCAAAAGTGGTTATATTTGCATATGAGTTGCTTGTCCCTCCTCCAAAATGACTGAAGACCAACCTAGGAGACAAAAAATTCCTCACATACATGGGAGGCGAGAGAGAATATGGAGAAACAGTCCTGAAGGTCCTGGGGGAGATAGCCCGATCTCTCCTAAAGTGCTACCTAACATGTAAAATGGAGTCTGTAGAAGAAGGAGGTTATCCAGCAGCAGAAATATACAGGATTAAAGGTGCCAATTGTCACCCTGCATCCTCAGGTACCATAGACTGGAGAGGGCACCTTGGTTAGAATATGCGTCAGGATCAATGTACCAACCTAGCGCCATGATTTAAACCCAGAACTTGCTCAGTGAGTGAGAATTACCCAAAATCAATATGCTAGCATAATTTTGGTGGAACACTTTCAAAGTCAATGGGGGGGGGGGAAATCTGTTCACTAGCGAGGAATCATAGAAGCAAAGCCTGCCCATGGGGCCTTATCGACATATCTTAGAAATGCAAGTTCCAGATTTAAAAAGAGCTATTTATTGAGTCCAACTGATGTTCTGGAGAGCTTAAAAGAGTGGAGAGTGCCCCCAGTGGAGAGGAAACAGGATTGAAGTCCATATGCATCCTGGGTTGGGCTTGGGCCACACAAGTCAGCCCAGATTTGTCTCAGGAATAGAAGGAGAATCTAGTAAATTTCCCAGGAAAATATTTTTAGTGAGATACACTGAGGCTTAAGCTTGAAATAAGAGTATTCACTTGTCCAAGTGTAAGAGCAGTGTTAGTGATAAAACCAACATGACTTCTGCTGTGAAAAACAATATATATGAATTTTGTAAGAAAACCAGCATAAAAAAAAATTAAAACGGGCTTGGAAACAGGAGTGGCATCACTTTCCAAAATAGCTTGCCTCTGGAAACTCTATGAACTTAGAGAAATTATGGAAGTTATGCAAATATTTAGGTTCATAGGGTCACTATGAGTCGTCTACAACTTGACTGCACTTAACAACAACAAATAAAAAATAAAAACAACGCCACAACCTAATTCAGAGCCTTTTGGTTTGAATGATTGGGTGAATTGTATTGCTTACTGAGATAGGAAAACTGCAAGAGAAACAATTTAGGAGAGGAATGACTTACAGTTTTATGTTGATCACTTAAATTTGAGACTACTGCTATGATCCAGAAAACTCTACTGTCCAAAGTAGTAAGGTGCTGTACTGCCAATTCAAAAGTACATGGTTCAAATCTACCATTTTCTCTGTGGGAGAAAGACCAGCAATCTCTTCCTGTGCAATTTTCTGTATCTGAAAAATCTGCTGCATGTCAGCTGTGGACTTGTTCCAACATGACAGTAAATAACAACACTAGAACTCAAGTAGAGATACTGAAAAGGATGTTAAATACGTAAGTCTGAAACTTAGGAGAGTTGTCAGGTGTGGGGATTTAATAGAAAAAAACCATTAGTATACTGATATTTAAAGTAATGGAATTTTATAAGACTGGCACTAGTAAGAATATATGTAAAGAGATAAAGTAGGCTTTAGGACTCAGCCCTGAAGCAATACAGTATTTACAGTATGAGCCAAAGAGAAAAGGTCAGCAAAGAAGATAGGAGAAAGAGAACTGTTAGGAAAATGAAGGTTGCATCTTGTCTTTTGTCACTGACTTGTTTCCCTCAGTTTGGGATACCTTGGTATCTAATGACACTGACATATCCAATAGTTCACACATACAATTCATCTCATTCATTCTAAGTCTGTTATAGACTGAATTATGTTAAGTAGTCCTGGTGGTGCAATTACTCACATGTTGTTGACCTGCTAACCACATTGACCAAAAGGTCAATGGTTCAAATCTATCAGCTGCTCTGTTGGAGGAAGAAGGGTAGTCTCTGCCTATCAAGACTTACCTCAGAAATCTCCATTTTGTGCCTAGCCTCCATCTTAAACCCGACCTAGCAGGCCATAAAAGTTCTTTGCCGTAGAGGCAGCCGATTAGGAGAGAAAGCAACCACAAGATAACCACAGGAATTATGGAGGATCTTATCTCAATGTTAGACATTTGTGTGTCTGAGGTTGAGGTATGTAACACAAGGACATGCATATGTGACACAGGAAAGGTGTGTACATGACACAGGAAAGGGAGGAGGTGGGCTGACTGGCCTAGGCACAAGCCAATCACAAACCGACCCATATAACTGCTCTCCTCGCCCACCAATCATGTTCCCAATTACCTCATCCTGGTAAACCTGCCCTACTGTACCCCCAAAAAGGCTTGTGAACCTGCACCCGGGGTCACCATTTTCTACTGAATGGTGGACCCTGCATGCATGCTGGAGGTTTTTCTGCAGAATAAAGCACTCTTGCCATTTGCATATGTCAGTCAGTGGTCTTTCGGGTGGCAATTTACAGACCTAACACTGCCAATACAAAAGCATGTGGTTCAAATTCACCAGCTGCTCAGCAGGAGAAAGATGCGCAATTTCCTCCCATGGAATTTGCAGCTTCTGAAAATCCACTAGAGAATCAGCTATCAGTCGGTTCCCATTTGATGGCAATGAGTTAAGTTGAACCTCATAAGAAACTGAATTATTTCTGCTTGTTTCACTCCTTCACTCTAGATTTGATCAGCATACTATTAACGTCTTGCAACTATTACTTTCGTAATCCAACTCTTTGTTAAAAGTAGTGTCAAGTATTAAATAATAAATTAACAAGGTATGAGTATTTGGTGGATTTTTTAGGAACCAACTGATTTGCTAATACTAGGATAGTATGTACCTATTAAGCTGATAGTAACTTAAAAGACTGATTTCACTAGGGAAAAGAAAATTGGAATGAATATTCTCTTTATTAATAATATTATCAGGATAACACAAGTGAGCTATGTATGTCTTCAGGATATTCTACTTTAAATTGTTTATATTCTGAAAAGTATTTTTACAACTCTTGTTTATAAAACTACTGTCATGGCAATTTTTGAAAATAATCTTTGTATATATTCTAGAACCTTTGAAGATCTATTTTGGTATGAAAATTTAGATTGTGCAAGATAATTTTTGGCTCAAACTTGATGATGCCCAAGATTTCAGTGTGTCTCCAAATCTATTTGAACTGCAATGATTCAATAATGATGTATACTATAAGATTCATTTTAGATGTGGTGTTTAATTATCTTACTAAAATAAGAATATATTTCTATTATTCACCCAACTATTCAGTATAGAGGGACATTTGTTGCCTAAATTATAAAGTTTCAAACTCATTTCTGAGTCAGAACTAACTCATAGCTGAGTCTCCATAGGGTATCTAAGGCTGTTAGTGGTACAGGAGGAGATTGCCCATCTTTCTCCATTGGCGCCACTAGTGAATCCAGACCCCCAGAGAGGTACCGTCTTTGTAGTGACAATGTAACTCCCTACAGACTATAGCACTGCTGTTGTTGTTGTTGTACACAACAGAGTTGGAAATGACCCATAGCTGATCATCCCGTGAGTTTCAGATGCAGATAATTGCACAGGAGGAGACTGCCTATTCTCCCAGTGCAGCTGATGGCCTCCAACCACATGCCCTCAAAACTGTAGCACAGCTTCTTGCCAGTACACCAACCAGAGCTCCAGACTATACCATTAGAGTTTCCCAGTAAATGATCAGTTTGCCATCTCTAACATGGACTCCAGTAAACTGGCATCCAGATTTTCTCACCCTGTATCACCTCCTCCCATTGAATGTCAGTGGAACTTTGTGACCTGCTGTTGTACAAATAGACTATGTCATAGGTGATGGTATGTCAATTTAAAAGATGGGATTATAGAAAGTCTCTCACTTTCATCTTGGACATTATTTGAACACACTCTTCTGCTTTCTCTTGGATCATTCACTCTGAGGGAAGCTTGACTGCCATGTTAGGACGTCCTGGTTGTGCTCACTTCGGCAGCACATATACTAAAATTAGGACACCCTGGAAGTCTATGGAGAGATTCACCTGAAAAGAAACAGAAGTCTTCAGCCCACATCAGTGATGGACTGAGGCATGACAAACCCCCACCTGAATGATCTTGGGAATCTTTCTTCTGATTCTAGTAAAAGCCTGAAAGGACTGTGGTCCTGGCCACAGCTTGATTCAACTTCATAAGAAAACCTGAGGTAGAGGCATTCAGTCATGTTGCACACAGATTTCAGACAGAAAAAAATTAGATAATAATTGTTCATTATTTTAAACTACTAAGTAATTCATGCCAAGGTTTTTTTAGGAAGAAGGATTGGCCATCCACTTCTGAAACAGCAGGCCTCTGAAAACCCTATGTACAACATTAAGATAACAGAGATGGCAAAGGAGGTTGAGTTTTCAAGCATGGAAATACAAAGGAAGAGGAAGAGTTGTAAGCAGACACTGCTGATTGGGACATGGAATGTGAGAATCATGAATGTAGGAAAATTAGATATTGTTAAGGAAGAAATGGAATGTATAAATATTGACATACTAGGCATTGGTGAGATGAGATGGACTGGCATGGGGCATTTTGAGTCGGATGACCATATGATATATTACTCTGGAGATGAAAAA
>NW_006399806.1:8745846-8755965 GCF_000299155.1 Elephantulus edwardii | reverse complement strand
AGGCGACTCGACGGCACATAACAACAACAACAACAACAACAAGTAATTCATACAGTAAATATATTCATATTGAAGGACTATACTACAATTGTTTAAAGTCTTATAAAACACTTCTTAACTTGCTAATGACTTATAATAATAAAATATTTGTTGTTGTTGTTGATCGCCATCAAGTCAACTAGGACTCTTAGTGACCCTATGAACAAAAGGCCTAAAGCCTTTCTGTAACCATTGTCATTTATCAAAGTTCATAGAGTTTCCAGAGGCATGTTGTTTAGGAAGAAGATGCCAGTAATAAAAAATATCTGATTGTTTCATTTAATACTATTTAGGCACAATGACTTTTCAGAATGCCCGTTGCTATTAATTTGCCATTTGTATCCAAACTGACTCATAATTGACCCTCCTGTAAGCATCGAGGACTTTCCTTCATAGGGTCGCTATGAGTCACCTGCGACTCGACGGCACTTAACAACAACAACAACATTAATTACATGGGAGTTGATTGCCTATCTTTCTCTTGTAGAGAAATTTGAACCATGTACCTTTGAGTTGGCAGCATAGCTTCTTAACTCTAGGCCATAGAATAACTACAGCTGTACAACTTCTGCTTTGGAGTATTTTTCTAAGATTATTAAGAATAAGGTAATACAAATTATTAATTGATGTGTTAAAGTTAAACATCTATTGACTATAATCAACCATGTATAATATTAATACTCATATGTTACCTACAATTTACTGCGGGCAATCACAGTTGGTTAAATTAATTCATGAAAAAATGATGACCTGCCGAATGGCAATTTTTTTCCCAGAGAGTCATTTTTCACTAAAAATTGATCAAGGGCTTTGATTTCATGATGATAAAATGTCCAAAGTGAGCTCTAGTGGGTAAAGAACAGCACTGGCGGTGCAAAGGCAGGAAACTGGACCCACCAGTTGCTCTGCAGAAAGCAAGCAGGCAAGGTCCTCCTCTGTGATTTAGTCTCTTAAGACCTGCTGGAGGGTCAGTTGTGAGTTTTCTCTGACTCAGTGGCAATGAGTTGAGTTGTTTATATGTCTTGTTGTCCTCATATAGTTCATACAGACATACATTGTATTTAATACATTACAGGGCGTGAAGCCATTCTTCAGGTTATAGTTTTATTTCCCAGAAGGCCTGCATTCACTTTGTATCCCTAGCTAAGATTTTCAGCTAATAGTTAGTTGGAAAATGGCTCATCAAAGAGCTACTTTTTAAATCCAGTCTCAAACAGCTAAGGAGCTCTAGTTCTTGTTCAATGACACATCTTCTGGGCCATCTTATTGTTGTTCCCTCTCCAGGTACTTGCCTTTTTGTTTTTGCTTTGTTTTGTTTAACTCTGCACCAGATTTTTAAAATCTCTGCTGAATATCTCACATCCTCACCCACTGGTTCTCTCTGGCTACTTGATAGTCTTTGGGGTAAGGAGTTCTGGTGGTCAAATTCATGGTGTGTTTCACTGCTAATGAAGGGGCAGCAGAAACCCCATTTTTTAATAAACCCCCATTAGCGCTGGAGGCAGAAGTGGGCCATAAAAATTCTTGGCTTAGTGCAAACACGAGTGTCCCGGGTAAAACCCAGTCTGTCCTTGAAAAAGTAAGGAATTAACTAGTGTCTACGTGACACAAAAAGAGTAAAGGCGGGCAAAGTAACCAGCCCATGAAAAGCCGACCAAATGACTGACCCCCTGGCCCGCCAATCTCTTTGCCTTAGCAGGGGCACCCAAGAAAAAGCTATAAAAGCAAGTGGGAGGGAAAACTCGGGGCTTTTTCCCTTCACCATCTTTCTGAGGAAGGCAAAAAAGCCTCCACGTGTGGAAAATCAAACAATAAACGTTCTTGAAATTTCAGACGTGTTTTTGGATTTCTTTGAGGGGCATTTCGTGGGCACTAACCCAAAGGCCCAACATCTTCAGTGGTTCAAATTCACTAGGATTGCCAGGAAGAAAGATGAGCAGGCTTCTCTTGTTAAAATTTCAGGCTTAGAAACCATTTAGAGGGGTCACTATGATGTTGGAAACAACTCCATGGCAACACATTTGAGTTCCTAAGCTAAGTTGTGGTAATTTTTGTCTTTCAACGCTGCCACCTACCCCAAGTATCTGGATTTGTTCATGCTCAGCTCTTGGAATCACTAACCAACAGCCTGTCCAGCACTTCCATGTTTTACCCCGTGGTGTCAGCCTGGACTTCAGCCTTTCCATATGTCACTGTAGACATGCTATGCTGGTCTGCCTGGACTTCCTCAAGTCACCTCAAATGCTCTGTTCCCAAGGGATGTCCAACTCCATTTAGTTGTCTACTATCTTAGACTCAGGACTTAACTCTGGAGAAAAAGATCTTCTATGACCTTCTGACTTTGCATTTTACCAGTTTAATATTTCATAAATTAATTCTGTGCTCAAGAAAATGAATACAATTTGTGTCACCATAGACTCCAAACCAGTTGCTGTGCATTGGATTTCAATTCATGGCTTCTCCAGGTATATCATAATATAGTTGTAATTTATCAGTTTACAATGATTGATTTTTTACAAAGTGGATAGCCACATTCTTCTTTTAAGGTGACTCTAACTTTATGTCAGTTGTGTTAGCCAGATGCTCTCTGGAACTCCAGCTCAACCCTACAAGCTAATGTTTTTATTCAAAATTATAGAACTGTTTGTGGTTATATAGTTCTCATTTGATTGTCACAGTCTTTCAAGAGATAAAGTGGAGCAGGATTTTCATCTTCACTTTAGAGTTGAGAGAATGAGGTCCAGAGAGGTTGTGTAACTTTTGTAGATTTACACTTGGCTTCTGGGAAGCACAAAACGTTTGCATTTCATTGCTAACAAAAGTCTGCTACCATAAAGATGACAGCCAAAAAAACCTGTACAATGAAGTGAGCAGGAATTTATTTCACAGGAACTGCTAAATTCTCCACCCCCACCCCCGTGTTTTTCTTCTTATATCCTTTGGGTTAATGAACATGAGAGCTGAGATTGAAACTCAAGAATCCAAGTCCAGTGAAAAGACTCCATAGCTCTGTGTTACCATGGAAACTGGAGGGGGGGTGAACCAAAAACCAAAACAACCAAACTACCCCCAGAGGCAAAATCCATACAATCCACCAAATTCTCTTAATTGCTTCTTTTCCATCTCCTTAATGAAGCCCTTGCTGCAGAAGGTCAAGGACTGTAGTCCTCAACAATGGTTGAAGCTAAACATAAGAAGACAAAGATTCTCACCACTGGGCCAAATTTCTGCTTTGAGGCTGGGATTTTGAACCTTTGTATTTACATACTTTGGATACTGGCCAGATGGGACTAATGTTTGGAGAAGGACATCATGCTCAAAGTGTGGAGAAACAACGCAGGAAAGGAAGACCCCAGATGAGATGGATTGATACAGTAACTGGGGCAATGAGGGTAAGTGTGTCAGAGTCAGTGAGATAGACTCAGAACAGGGCAGGCTTCAGAGTTGTTGTACACAGGGTCGCTGAGTCACAGAAGACTCCACGGTACCTAACAACAACAGAAGTAGACTACATGCCAAGCACCTTAACAATGATTATAAAAACATTACATTTACTATGTCTATTCAGATACAGTTGTTGTTACATGTCAACTATATTGTTACATGAGTAAACTATGACTGACAGTGACCTTATGAACAACAGCTCTGAACCTTGACCTATCCTGTGACAACCTCATCATCTCTGATATTAAATGTGTCGTATCTCTGAAATGAAATGAAACAATGAGCCCATTGTTACAGTAACTGTGTTAATCCTTCTGGTTGAAGGTCTTCCTCTCTTATGCTGATTTTCTACCTTTCCATGTATGATGTCTTTCTCCAAGGACTGGCCCCTTCTTACAACATGCTCAAAGTATGTGAGATCGAGTTTCACTATCCTTGCCTCCGAGGAACAGCCTGATTTCATTTTCTCTGTGACAGACCTATTTGTTCTCTTGGCAGTCCATGGGATATTCAATACTCTTGTCCAACACCAGACTCTTCTTTTGTCTTCTTTAGTCATTGGTCCAACTTTCAAGTGCAAAGCAAGTAACTGAAGAGACCATGATTTCAATCAGGTGTATCTTACTCTTTAAATGGATATCATTGTTCTTCAGTATTCTAGAGAAGTACTGAAGGATGCTATGTACTTAATATATACTAACACCTGAGAAAGTGAGAATAGCCATAAGGCAGAAACCTGTCAGAAATGAAAAAAAAATCCAGCAAAACCATTTCAAATATTTTATATCAATAGAAAAGAGATAAGACTGCACCCTGTCTAAGGTGGAAAACTTACGATGTCCAGAAAATCAAGGCAGTTCAACAAGTTCTAGCTCCCACAGGTTTCATTTTGTTGCTATTCTTCTTCATCAGATAAGAAACCTGATGGGAAGGGAAGATCCTACTGTTTATTGAAAGACACACTTGGATTTGGACTCAGCTATTTCTGCCTTTAATATTCATGCTCTAGTATAACATTTTAGTACTAAATATAGTGAAACTGTACACTAGACTGTAGTTTAGATGCATTATTAATTACTCTGGAGTATAATAGACTGAGAGAACAGTATAAATGTAACCAAATAATAATTTGCCTGACTTTCTCTTACAGAATCAATCTGATGTATTTCATCTTCCTAATAAACAAGTATGTTTACTGTATGTACATGTTCACAAAGAAGAGATCAGGACCAAATACAATTCACTCTGCTCTTGAACTTGGATAATTTTCCTCTTTAAAAGCTTACGAATGTTTCTGCCTGAGTGAGTTGTTGCTCACAATCCATTGAACATAGAAAGTCTCCTGGGCAAAGCACTGGGTCACACTGCGCAGCTGGCACAAGAGAAGTAATTGGAGAAAGAAATTTTTATCTCAGTGACAAGCTGACATCTTCAGTGACCTGTTTCTTTCTTCTCTCATTAGCTTCTCCGAAGTTGTATTTCCCTACGACTACAAGCTACACATGGCTCCATCCTTGCTTAGATGGACCTCTAAGAAATCTGCTCTTAAGTAGTACTTAATCATATTGGGGGGGAAAAATAAGTGAAGTGATTCTTCTGTGTAATGATGAAGGGTCATCAACATCTGTAGAGGGGAAATGCCTGGAAGCAGCCTGTCACGTTCTTTTTTCCTCATTTTTATAACACATTTATTGGTTCCCTTTTCATACTGCAAAAGGGAAATTTACCCAGCGTAAGAATAATACACTAATTCCAGAAGAAAGAAAAATTTTAAAGGTCGTCTTTAATCTCACCACCCAGTGATAACAGTGTAACTATCTGGTTATATACAGGTACACGCCACACAAACACACATGCAAACAAACACAGAACCAACATTTTCTCTCTACCCAAGCATGCACCTAGAGTTTGTTGTATGATACTAAGATATGCAGGATTGTATATGTACTATGTCACATTTTTATAGGTTCCTAGGTGTGAAAATGTTGTGACAAAGGATATAGACATGGTTAAACTTTTTTTGTATTCCTGTTGTTGTGTACCATCAAGTTAGAACTGATAGGTAACCCTCTTGTGGGTTTTCAGTGGCAATTAATTGCATGTCAGGAGATTGCCCATCCTTCTCCCACAGAGCGGCTGGTGAATCTGAACTCTGTGCCTTTGGGAATGCAGTGAAGCATCTTGTCACTAAGCCATCAGTTCTCTATTTTTGTGTATATTGACGTAAAATGATCCAGATAATCTGTTCCATTATTTAATCTACAATAATATGAGAAATTTGTTCATCCCCAGGAACACATGTTCTGCCTAAAAAATTGAGTATAATCAATAATGATTATAATAATGATGATATATGTTAATATTTTTGGAACACTATGTACTGAGAGTTATCCTTAAGCATTTTACATGTATTGTTCACATTTAAGAAGTCCAGTAGTAAAGTGGCTAAAATGCTTGATTATTCACAGTAAAGTCTCAGTTTAACCCCACCAGCTGTTCTGTAGAAGAAAGACGAGTCAGTTCATTTTCTCAAAGATTACCTAAAAACCTCAAACCTAGTGGCATTGAGTCCTATCCAGCTCATAGCAACCCTCATCAGTTTCTGGAGTGGTAAATGGGAGAAGACTGCCTATTACTTTCCTGTGAAGCTGTTAGAGAATTTGAATCACCAGAGAGGTGAACTTTTAGGTTAGAAGTGCAGTTTGCTATAGTCTACACCACCAGAGCTTCCTTCTAAGAAAATAACAACCTTAAAAACCCTTTGGAGCTCAACAAATGCTGGTGAGGTTGTGGAGAAACTGGAACCCTTATTCACTGTTGGTGGGAGTGTAAAATGGTGCAACCACTGTGGAAGGCGGTATGGCGCTTTCTCAAAAAGTTGCAAATAGAGATACCATTTGACCCAGCAATTCCACTGGGAATATGCCCCAAAGAGACCATAACTGACATCCAAGCAGATATATGCACACCCATGTTTATTTCAGCTTTGTTCACAACAGCAAGGAGTTGAAAACAACCTAAGTGCCCATCAACAAACGAATGCATAGAGAAACTGTGGTATATTCACATAATGGAATACGCTGCATTGAAAACAAGGAACTCATGCAATATTATTTAAAATGGATGACCCTGGAGGACATTATGATGAGTGAGGTGTCACAGAAGGACAAATACTGCACAGTGCCACTGTTGTAAAACAGGACTGACCTCAGGGTTGGGGAGAGACTGAAAAAGATGGGCTCAATAATGTATACTGCATTGAAACAGATGAGGGAGAAAACAATTTAAAAGGGATATGTGATTAGGTATTTCTGTCATGACAGGAGTCTAGAGCGAAGGCTACATGATGGAGTGGACCTGGGGGCAGGGTTTGTAAAACAATGAAAGAATTTTTGTTTTACTTTTACAAGAGGGTAGTGTACTGGGGGGGAGGGTTGGGAGGGCAGAAAAGTGCAAAAATAAATGCATGGAAATCCAAAGTCTCTGTAAATTTTTACTGGAATTAATAGTACATTTTTTAAAAAAGAAGAAAAAACCCCTTTGGAGCAATTCTACCTTGTCCATTTGGGTCTCCTTGAGTCACATGGTAATGTGCACCCTTTTGTTCCTTTTTGATCTACATTTAAATGTTTAAAAATATGAAAACTTATGTACAAGGAAATTAAATGTCTCAGAGTGAACAATTAATTAGCATTGGTGTCAAGTTTCTCCTAAGCAATATGACTCCACAAGCAACTTTTAATAAGAGTTTCTAGAAGGACATTTTTGTATATCTAAGTGGAATGAAACCTTCAGGGTGACAACAGTTTCAACATTCCCTTCTTGCTTTCTTAAGCACACACTTCCTTGAGATATGTGCATTTCTTATATAACTTTCTTGCTGATCCCACCTCTAGTTAGTTCTGGTTAAACCAGTTAAATGGTGCAATATTCAAGGCACATCCTGAGGTTGTATTCCTTTGCTTTTATGCAATGTCTTAGATTACATATTTTCATTTTCTCCTTTATTTTGTTGTTGTTGTTATGTGCCATTAAGTCACTTCCAATTTATAATGACCCTATGTACAAGAGCCCCGAACTCGCTCTATCTTGAGCCAACCTCACTGTCTCCAACATACCTACTCCCATTACCACAGTCACTGAGTCAATCCATCTACAAGGGTCTTCCTCTCCTGCGATGTCCCTCCAAGCTCCCAAGCACAATGTCCCTCTCTAAGGACTGGTCCCTCTTTTTAACATATCCAAAGTATGTCAGATGAAGCTTCAGAATTCTTGCCTCCAAGGAACAGCCTGGTTTCATCCTCTCTAGGATGATCCTGTTTGTTGCCCTAGCAGTCCATGATGTGTATTCAATACTCTTCTCCAAGCACCAACAGCTCAAAGGCATCAACTCTCCTTCCATCATCCCTAGTCATTGTCCAGCTCTCTGATGCATAGCAAGTGATTGCAAAAACCATGGCCTGAATAAAGCACTCATTAGTCTCTAAAGTGACATCATTGCTCTTCAGTCATCAGGAGAGGTTCCTAACAGCAGGTTTTTCCAATGCAGTTCATCTTTTGATTTGCTGTTACCAAGCACTATGAAGCTGTTAACAATTTCTATCTCTTCACCATCTACCATGATGCTGCCAATCTGTCCAGGGGTGAGAATCTTAGTTTTCTTGAGCTTCAATGAAGTCCTTGACCTTCTTCAGCAAGCACTTCAGGTCCTCCTCAGTTTCAGCAAGCAAGGTTGTGTCATCTGCATGATGCAGGTTGTTGATGAGTCTTCCTCCAATTCTGATGCCACATTTCTCCTCATACAGCCAGCCTTCTTGATGACCTATTCCACATATAGATTGAAAAATATTGAGGTAGGATGCATCCCTGGTGTACACCTTTCCTGATTTTGAACCATGCAGTGTTTCCTACCTCCTGGCCCAATTGTAGGTTTCACATAAGCACAATCAAGTATTCTGGAATTCCAGTTCTTCTCAGAGTTAGCCACAGTTTTTTGTGATTCACACAGTCAGATGCCTTTGTATAGTCAATGAAACATAGTCAGTCATTCCTCTGGTACTCTGCTTTCAGCTAAGAGCCATCTCACATTGGATATATCCCTAGTGCCATGCCTCTTCTAAACCCAGCCTGCACGTTTCTCAGAGTTCTCTGTTAAAATGCTGATCCCGTCATTCTTAGATTATTTTCAGCAGAATCTTGCTTGCATGGGATATAACCTTTACTTGAAAGATCCTATAAAAGCAGTAACTTGTATATCTATATTTACAGATCTGATTTTCCTTAGATTCATGTGCCCAATGTTTTACCTCTGAACTCTATGCTCAATCTACTAGACATCACAAATCTAACAAGGCCAAAATAGAACTCTTTTCTTTTCATAAACTTGCTTCTCACTGTCTTGCACATCTCAATAAATAATATCATTGTTACTAATCAATCAGACCAAAACTCTGATTGTCACAGTTCCTTACACTTTTTCTTACTGCAACTTCTATTCTGTAAGTAACTCCTGTCTACTTTACATTGAAAGTATATCTCAAATATGTTCTTTTCTCACAGTATTCACCACCATTTTAGTTTGTCATTAACTATAATGACCATTCTTTCTCTCCCTTTGTCTACAGAAAAACTTATTTTTAAAATGTAAATCTGTTTCTTCCCTATTGTTGTCATTGTTGTTGTTGTTGAGTGTCATTGAATCGTGTATGGGTCATAGCAACCCTATAGACAACAAATCTGAACCCCGTCCTATCCTTTGCTATCATCTTCTCTGATATAGTTGAGTCTATGCCTTTGCAGAGTCAATAGGACAGAAACAGACATTCTTCTGATATTCTTTATTGTTTGCCAAGATCTATTTGCATAAGTAATGATATTTCTGATGCCGTGGCTTCATCTAAACCCAGCCTAAACTGTTGGAAATTCTCTGTCAATGTACTACTCTACACATTTTTTGCATGATCTTCAGTAATGTTTTGCTTGCAAGTGCTATTAATGATATTGTTCAATAATTACCACATTCTGTTACACCACCTTTCTTAGGAGTGGGAACAAATACAGATCTCTTCCAGTCAGTAGGCCAGATAGCTGTCTTGCAAATTTCCTAGTACAGCCTGGTGAGTACAATCAGGGCTGCATCTACTAGTTGAAATGTGTCAATTTATATCCTATTGATTTCCTGGGGCTTTATTTTTTTTTACAATGCAGATTGAATTTCTTCTTTCATTACCATTGGCTATCACTGCTCCTTAAAATGTTCTAGTGCTTCCGAAATTGAAAACAATTCTAAGTTTTATTTTAAATTTCCAATAAATTTAGAATAAAACCAAAAATCTTTGCTTGAATTTACAATCCTTCCTTGACATCATCTTTACCTAAAACTCTTACTATTCTTTCCCTTGACTATTATGTTATAAACATGTTACTCTCACGTCTGTTGCGTTGTTGTTGTTATGTGCCGTCGAGTCATCTGCAACTCATAGCGACCCTATGTACAACAGCCCTAAACTCCGCTCTGTCCTGTGCCAATCGCACTGTCTCCGACACTTCCATCCCAATTATCCCAGTCACTGAATCAATCCACCTCAAAGAGGGCCTTCCTCTCCTGTGCCGTCCCTCCACCCTCCCAAGCATGAT
>NW_006399806.1:8729632-8745111 GCF_000299155.1 Elephantulus edwardii | reverse complement strand
TGCTCTGTTCTGACATGCCTCCTGGTCCAAGTATAAGTTTCGCATTAGAACGATCAAGTGTTCTGGGATTCCCATTCTTCTCAGAGTCAACCATAGTTTGTTATGATCTATACAGTCAAATGCCTTTGCATAGTCAATGAAACACAGATAGACATTCCTCTGGTATTCCCTGCATTCAGCCAAGATCCATCTAACATCAGCTATAATATCTCTAGTACCTCTCATGTCTAGTCTTCAAAAATATAAAAATAATCTCTACTGGTATATCTTTGGACTAGATGTTCCCTTTGCTTGAATGCTCTTTTCCTTAATGAAGTGGTTTGCAAACAGAGTTCTATTTTGCTTTATTGTTATTAGGTGAGTTGAATATATATCATGTTGTTATATGCTGTCATGTCATTTGCAACTCATAGCAACCTTGTGGATAACAGCCCTATACCCTCCTCTGTCCTATGCCAATCTTACTGTCTCTGATACACCTACCCTAATTACCCCAGTAACTGAATCTTAATCCATCTCATCGAGGGTCTTCCTCTCTTGTGCTGTCTCTCCACCCTCCCAAGCAGGATGTTACTCTCCATGGATTGATCCCTCCTTGTAACATGTCCAAAGTATGTCAGACGAAGCTTCAGAATCTTTGCCTCCAAGGAGTAGCTTGGTTTCATGCTTTCTAAGATAAACCTGTTTGTTCTCCTAGCAGTCCATGATATATTCAATACTCTTCTCCAGCACCAGAGCTCAAAGGCATAGTAACACTATAAACAACAGATTTGAAACTTGCTTTATCTTGTGCCATCCTCTTTGTCTCTGACACACTTGAGCCCTTTGCTGCAGTCACTGTGTCAATTTATTTTGTTGAGTGGTCTTTCACCCTTTTGCTGACCCTCTAGTGGTAAGAAACCGTGTTACAATCTTGGAGGCATTTGGTTTGAATCCACCAGCTGCCCTGCAGAAGAAGGATGGGCAATCTCCTCCTGTGGGATTAACTGCCTCTGAAAACATGATATAGGGTTATCCATAGCTTGGTTCTGTCTCAATGACACATAACAACAATGTCAACTACATTTCCAAGTATTATTCTCTCTCCAGGAATTAGCATCTCCTAATAACATGCCCAGTATATTTAAAATGAAGATTTATCATCTTTGCCTCCGAGAAGCACCCTTGCTCTACCTGCTCCAATATGTTCGTTCTATTGCTGCTGCTGGTGGTGGTGGTGGCTGAGTACCATCTATTTAGAACCAACCCATAGCAGACCTGCCAGTGGGTATTCAGAGGCAGCAAATTGCATGGTAGGAGATTGTCCATCCTACGCCCACAGAGCGGCTGGTGGATTAGGATCATGTGTCTTCGGGATGGCAGTGCAGCTCTCATGGGATATTGAGCACTTTCTTCCAACTCCACAGCTCAGAGGCATCAATTCTTCTTCTGTCACTCCTGTTCATTCTATAGCTCTCAGATATATATAGTAAATGATTGACAAGATCATGGCTTGAATTAGGGGCACCTTAGATCCTCAAAGTGATATTATTGTTCCTCAGTAATTTAGAGAGATCCCTGACTGTAGACTTTCCAAAAGCAACATGTCTTTTGATTTCCTGACTGCTGACACCACGGGTGTTAGCTGTAGATTCAAGTAAAAGAAGTCATTGACAGTTTCAATATTTTTTCCATCTTTCATAATGTTGTCTATTGGTTCAGTGAATGGTGAGGATTTTTGTCTTCATGATGTTGAGATGTAATATATATTGAAGGCTGTAGTCTTTAATCTTCTGCAATTAGTTCTTCAAGTATTCCTCATTTTCAGCAAACAAGGTGATGTCATCTATATAGTAGGTATTACCTGGCTTTTCCATTAAACACCACATTCTCTAATACAAGTTGATTTAAGTAGGTTAAAGAATAGAGAGGTAGGCTCTCAAGTATCCCCTCACCATGATCCTGATGTCTTGGTGTTCATGCCTTTAACAAATTCTCTTCCCTTGTGTTTAAGAAGGACCTGTTACTTTCTTGTAGCTAATGGGAAGAGGCAAAGATAAAATAAGACATTTCAGTCAATGATTATATCAGATTGTTTTGTTAGAGTTTCATACTGTGTGACTTTGAAGAAGTAAGTTCTCATGCTAGAAGGTCCTTGTTGAAAGGAACTGAGAGTGGCCTCCAGCCACAATCAGTAAAATATTGGGGAACTCAATCCTGTAACCATAAGGGAATGAATTCTGAATAAGCTGTAAGTGGATTCTTCTCCAGTCAACCTCCAGATAAAAACCTAGCTAACTAGCTGAAACAGAAATTTTCTGAGCACTAAGCAGAGAACCTAGCTAAACTGTAGTCAGATTTCTGACCCACAAAAATGGTGATATATAAAATAAGACGTTTTAAACTCCTTAGGTTTGCAGTAACCAGTTATAGCACAACAGATAACTGCTGCAAGGAAGCTGAGCATAAGAGGTTAGTCTCAAATTTTTCCGTGGCTACAGTTCATTTTAGTATACATTATAACTTCTTTATCCAGTGAAATACTGCACATGTGAACTTCATAGTTACTTAGCATTATTATTATATGAAGTTTGCTAATGACACAACTTTGCTTGCTGAGACTGAGGAGGACCTGAAGCTCTTGCTGCTGAATGGCAAGGCCTGTAACCTTAAATATGGACTGAAACTCAACGTCAAGAAAACAAAGATTCTCACCACTGGGCCAATTGGCAGCAACATGATGGATGGTGAAGAAATTGAGGTTGTTTAACAGTTAACAGTTTGCTCAGCTCCACAATCAACACTCTTGGCACCAGCAGTCAGGAAATCAAAAGACAAAATGCATTAGGTAAATCTGCTGTCAGGGACGTCTCCAGAGTAGGCAAACAATGATGTCAGTTTAGAGACTAAGGTGTGCCTGATCCAGGTCATGGTCTTCACAATTTCTTGCTATGCTTCAGAGAGCTAGAAAATGACTAAGGATTACAGAAGAAGAATTCATGCTTTTAAGTTGTGGTACTAGAGAAGAGTCTTGACTATACCATGGACCACCAAAAAAACAAATAGTTCTGTCTTGGAGAGGGTAAAACCGAGTGTCTCCACAGAGGCTAGGATTTTGGAGCTCTGTCTCACACACTTTGGGCACGTGGCCAGGAGGGACTGATACTTGGAGAAGGACATCATGCTCGGAAAGGTGGAGGGACAGAGCAGGAGTGGAAGACCTTGGATGAGACAGATTGATAACAGTAACTAGGGCAATGGAAGTAGATGTGTTGGAGTCAATTAGACTGGCTCAGGACAAGGTAGGCTTCAGAGCTGTTGTACATGGGGTCGCTATGAATCGCAGGTGACTTAATAGCATATAACAATAACAATAAATAAAAATAAAAATAATAAAAAATTAACAGTATGATCTTTATTAATTCATGATCTTTATTTCAGATGTGTTTGCCTGCTTACTAGCTACCTTTTCTAGTGTACTCCTCACTATCGCCACCACCAAGTCAGGCAGGGATGTAAGACGGTCCCAGTAGGGGTCTTTGAGGAGTAAGAACTTCACATTGTACCCCACACATATAGTGCTGGACACACAGTAGGTGTTTTTAATTAGTGCACTTTTTACACTTAAAAGTAGAGAAGTACTAAAAAAATACTGCACAGTATGATGATTAAACATTGCGATTCTCGGAGAAGAGTGCCATGAGACTGCAAAGTAGTGCCATTTGTTAACATAGTTGTTAAATGTCAAATTCCAGGGAGAGAAAAATGATGAATACAAGTATTTAGGTTAAATAAATATTTCTCTTAAGGAAGAAAACTTTTGGCTGTGTCTTTTGATTTTTCAAAGAAAAGTAGTCTACTTTGGTAGCTCTACACCTAGCTGTTGATTTGTGATTGAAAATGGCAGATGGGCTAGTAAACAGAAATCGGTTTTAATAATATCACTACAAATTAATGCATTATATGAAATCTATGACAGGTGTTCTTTTAGACATAATGACTAGATAATATAAATGTCATGGAGCCAGAGACAACAGGTCCACATTCACTTTCCTTTGAGGTAATATGAAGGAGAAGTGAAGAATGAAGATGGAAATGGTGAGAGCATGTACTTAATTTATTAAAATTTTTTCAAAAAGGAGATATTCTAAGTATGTCAGTTACACCCAGTATGTGCCACATATAAATGAAATATGTGAAGCATTAGTTATCAGTCCAATAATTCCAACTAAAATAAACCTTTTGACATGCAGCTTAATTATTTGAATTTCAATTTTTTTCCAACTAGAAATTGTACCAATTACAAATTTGCCTCTAATGTATAACATATGGCAGGTTCTGTCTCTTCTTTTACCCCTCTCCCCACAAAAAATAACAAATAACTGGTAAAATTGTTATTGTGATCTTTAAATATTCTATGAAAATGGAGGTAAATTATTTTAGTGAAGAGATACCCAGTATACAAAAATTTTAGTTTTGTGTGGTAGTCCATGTGGCTAGCAGGAAATTCCTTCATCTTCTGGCAGTAGGTTGTCTATCATTCTTAGTTATCAGTGATAGTATGAGTTGTTAACATTTTATATCATCAAAGGAGTTGATGTAGTTAGAGACATGGAGAAATAATTTCCCAGATGGAATTAAATGACATTGACCTCATACTAATGAGATGTAAAATTAATTTCACAAATATTAAACTTCTATATGTGCCTGTATTTCTAATACATTAGTATACATAATCCTCATATATTTTGTGGATATGCCACTCCCATTACCTAAGTTTGCACATGGGATAGCTTTTTAATATGATTGTCTATGTTAAGTAATTATTCACATTAATGGCAAGAATTAATCATTGAAGCTTAATTTTAAAAAGGGAGAGTGTGTTTGTAGAATATGCCATGCTTAATCTGCCAGAGGAAGCAGAATGACTTACAAGGTCTAGAGTGAAAACAAGCAAAAACACCTCAACAAACAACAACAACAAAAATATAAGGATGGATGTAGATCAAGGAGAGCGACCTCATTAAAGAGAAAGGGAAGCATGCTAAATGTAAAATGTAGACCGCAGTTGATTTTCAGATTCCAAGCAGCTAATCTTCAGGTTCTATGCTTCATGGAAATTTTTTTTCTGAAAATGCAAGAAATTTGCAAATGTGTATCATTTGACATTTTATAAAGAACTTTATAAAGGTATATCTTGGAGAAGGTGTAACCAAGTTGCTCCTTGGAAGCAAGAATTTTGAAACTCTATCTCAAATACTTAGGGCATGTTTCCAGGAGGGACTACTCCTTGAAGAAAGACATCTTGCTTGGAAAGGTGGAGGGTCAGCACAGAAGACCCTAGATAAGATAAATTGACTGAGTGGCTGTGTCACAGTGGCTGTGATAACTGGGATAGGTGTATTGGAGAGAGTAATAGTGGCTCTGGATAGGATCAAGTTCAGAGCTGTTGATCAAAGGGTCACTGTGAGTGATAGTTGACTCAACAGCATATAACAAGAACAACACCAAAGGACTTTCATATCCATTATTCTGAACTTGAGCTTCAATATAATTCTGGGAATACATAGACATTAGTCATTCCTGTCATAGAGGATTTCATAGTCATACATCCATAAATGTATAGAAAGGAACTTAAATTCAAATCTTCTTAAGCAGCGTTTCTCAAACTAAAAGTGGCTTTGTTAAAATGCAGATGCAGCTCAATAGCTGTAGGGTGGCTCTAGCGAGTCTCCCTTTTTAACAAGCTCTCAGGTAGAGTCAACAATATGATAGGTCCACATGGACCACATTATCATTAGCAAAATCCCAGATTAGATATAATTTTCTTTCTTCTATAGCTATTGACACTTGTGCTAAGTACTTTATAGCTTAAATAAAACAGACTGTGCACTGTTTTTCTAATTTTTATATATCTGTATATATTGCTTTTAATAAAGAAAGCAATGGTAAAGTTTTGTTGGATCAATAAACAAATTAGATTGTAAGAATCTCAAGACTATGATCTGTCATATGTCCCTTGGATTTTCCAAATAGCTGGAGATACAGAATGAAAAATAAAAAAATAAACACTTACCTGATTTTTTGGCTATCAATATCAAGAAAACAAGAATTCTCACCACTGTGCCAATTGGCAACATCACGATAGGTGGTGAAGAGATGTAGATTGTTAACAGCTTCAGCTTGCTTGGCTCTACAAACAACACTCTTGGCACCAACAGTTAGGAAATCAAAAGATGAACTGCATTGGGAAAAATCTGCTGTCAAAGACCTCTCCAGAATACCGGAAAGTAATGAAGTCAGTCTAGAGACTAAGGTGTGCCTGATCCAAGCTATGACCTTCACAATTACCTATTATGCATCATAGAGCTGGACAATGACTAAAAATGATAGAAGAATCGATGCCTTTGAACTGTGGTGCTGTAGGAGAGTATTGAACTAATCATTGACTGCTAGGAGAACAAACAGGTCCAACCTAGAGAGGATGAAACCAAGTGCTTCTTGAAGGCAAGGATATTGAAGATCAGTCTCACATACTTTGGTTGTTTTGTCAGGAGGGATCAGTCCTTGGAGAAGGATATCATACTTTGAAGAGTGGAGGAATAGCAAAGGAGAAGAAGACTCTGGATGAGAAAAAAAAAGGCTCTGGATGAGATGAATTGACACAGTCAGTGACTGTGGTAATGGAGGTAGGTGTATCAGAGACAATGAGGTTGGCTCAGGAGAAAGCAGGGTTCAGAGCTGTTGTACATAGGATTGCTATGAGTTGGAAGTGATTCAGTATGACAATAACAAGGACAAATACAAGTTGTGTTTCAGTCCACCCTTTGTAACCAGTGGATTTATTGTACTTCTTTTTTTTTTTATGGTGAGAAAAACTTGTATTTAGAATTAGCCAGCTGGACTCAGTTTAGATGATCCCAATTTTGTTGGCAACATCCAAAGCATCATAGTCAGGAGCAAGTCAAACAGGTCTTCTCTATATCAGGCCTAATCAAAGTGTTGACCTTAGCCACATCAATGTCATAGAGCTTCTTTACAGCTTGTTTAATTTGGTGCTTGTTGGCCTTTACATCCACAAGTGTATTGTTATCTTCTATCTTCTTCATAGCTGACTCAGTGGTCAGGGGAAACTTGACGATGGCATAGTGGTCAAACTTGTTTCTCCTGGGGGCGCACTTTCGGGGATATTTGGGCTGTCTTTGGAGTTTCAGCGTCTTAGGCCGTCGGAAGGTGGGTGCCGTGCGGATCTTCTTTTTTTTTTTTTTTGGCTGTGTATGCCCTCAGGACTGCCTTCTTGGCCTTTAATGCCTTTGTTTTGGCTTCAGTTTTGGGAGGGGCAGGGGCTTCCTTCTTCACTTTTGGCGCCATCTTCATAGGGTATTTATTGTACTTCTTATTATCCACCTGTCAATACTTTTTCACCGTTATCAATCTTGACAGTTACAGTAAAGTGGTAAAATATGATGCTAACATGGAGAGTTCCCCTGAAATACTGTGATACGATAGAAACTGCATGCCAAGTTAGGTGCCACAATGCAACACACAGCTTCTTGATTCTTACATTATTCACACAGGGTTCAGATCTGTTGTTCATAGAGTTGCTATGAGTCATACTTGACTCCATGGCACCTAACAACACAAATATTAAAGGAATAGTGAGAAACACAAATAGAACTGTCTTTCTATTATAACCTGTGGATGATATTTAAGATAACCTTTATGCAGTCAGAAAGTATGGGTTGAATTATATTTCACTACCCACAATGAAAATAAATAGAAAATCAAGGGCAGAACTGTGACACTAAAATCACAGGTCAGAGGAGGGAGCTTTCCACTTTAGTGAAATCAAGGAATTGCTTTGTGCTGTTGCCATATCACATTGCAGGGTGTGGGGATTCAGGTCAGAAACCCACAGTGCTGCTTCTCGGTCCATTGATCAAAAGATTCATTTTTTAAGGGGAAGCTCTTGTGGTGTAGCCCAGAGGGAGCTGCAGGAAAAGGTATGTCACTCTTGTTGCAGACCAAGTCTAAAGTATTTTTAGAATTATTAATAATGAGACAGACAATCAGGAATGAGATAAAACAGATAGCGTGAAAGACAGGGGGCCAGCCGTTCCAATGACTGAAGTGCCTCAAGCCACGCCTCTCTGTGTATTTATTGAGAACCAGGGGAAGCAAATCATAAAGAGAATTCAATGCAAATGAAGCCAAGCTCTTTCTACTGAAAACCTTTCCCTTGACTCGGGAGGAAGAAGGTAGCTAATACAACTGTGAGAATCTTGTAAATGCTTCAGGATTGCCTTAGTTCAGGGTGAATTCCAACTTGTACCACGCCTCCCTCATGTCCTGAAACAGCATTGGGTTTATTACAAATATTTAGTATTGCCATACCATAACTCTGATAGTTGCTTTCCACTATCAACTCTGGCTCCAAAGGACAAAGACAGACAAACAGACATGTAATTTACAGCCTCAGAAATCTAATGGCGGGTCAGCTATGAGGCAGTTATGACTTGATGGAAATGAGAAAAAGAAAACGAGAGAGAAACTAATAATTTTTAAATTTATAATCAAGGTTTTCTACTTAGAGTGGAATTAAGAGTTACTTAAAATGAATGTACCAGTCAACTCACAAGACCAGTTAGTCTTAAAAAGATATATTGCCTAAAATGGAGAAAAGCTTAAATGTTTACATTCTAAGTTTATATAATCTATTTTAGGGACATGGTACAAAATGGTATTTTTCTTCCTCCCAGAACAGAAAAACAAAGCATCTTGAAAGTAAAGCAATGATAAATAACTATTTGACCAGATGATATTGAGAAAATAAATAGCTGAGTTCATTATTACAGATGTTTTCTAGCCAAATCCAACTGTTCCTTTTAGTCATTCCAAGTTGCTACTTAAAATATTTATAAATTTATCAACTTACATTTAAAATTAAGTCCAAGTTGATAAATCTTCTTTTAAATTTCTCTTTTTAATACCAATACATAAAAATAAAATGTTTAAACAAAGATTACTTTTCTAAAGTGGTCTTTTCTTATATTCTTGAAATGTCAGTAAATGTTTAAATATAACTGACTCAAAGTTTTAATTTGAAGAGAAAATACAATCATTTATCATTAGTTTATCACTATATAAAGCAATAACTATTCCACATTTTAACTTACTTTAGATACAATGCTTCATGTTTGGGGAAAAGATTGTTTTGCTTACATTTCTATTTCCTGCATCTTCTTTTGATGTTTTCTGGGTCATTCAACATATTGCCTATAGCATCTTTCAATATTGCTACTTGAGGTTTACGTTAGTTTTTTCACTTCTCTCAGCTTGAGAAATGCAAAGTGAGTTCTTACTTTGCTTTGTCCTCTGGAGCGGCCCTTTGAAATTTTCTGATCTGCTCTTTTACTTCAGCATGTTACTCCTTTGTTTTGCTTTCTCAATGCCAAAGCAAAGAGAAAGTGAGGACTTCTTGAAGTACTTGTTAGAAAAGATCAACGATTACAGCCTTCAATATGGATTGTATCACAATATCATGAAAACAAAAATTCTTACCACTAGACCTATAGGCAACATCATGACAGTTGGAGAAAAGATTGAAACTGTCAACAACTTCATCTTACTTTGATTCACAATCAATATCTTTTGGTATTAGCAGTCAGGAAATCAGGAGACATATTGCACTGAGAAAACATGTAGTCAGGGACCTCTCCAAATGATTGAGGAACAATTCAGGCCATGGTCTGATCATTTGCTATGCATCTGGACAATGAATAAGGATGAATAAGGATGGCAGAAGAATTGATACCTTTGAGCTGCGGTATTAGAGAAAAGCACTGAACATCCAATGGACTGCCAAAAAATCAAATATGTCTTAGAGAAAGTGCAGCCAGAGAGCTCCTTGGAGGCAAAGATGATACAACTTCACGTTATACTTTGTGGGCATGTTGCTAGGAGAGGATATTCCCTAGAGAAGGACATCATGCTTGGAAAGGCAGAGGGTCATCAAAGGAAAGGAAGACCCTTAACCAGGTGGATTGACACAGTGATGGTCACAGTGGGTTCTAGGGTGTTAAGAAGTGTGAGGATGGCACAGAATAGGACAGGGTTCAGATCTGTTGTTTATAGGTCACTGCGGGTTGTACTCAACTCAACAACACATAACAACAACAACAACATATTTCTATAATCTAATTATACTGCTGACCACTCCAGAGAGATATTTAATCAAAAATATTTTTGGAAATATAAGAGAATAGAAGCCTTTAAGACATATTTAAAATTAAGATATGACTAGGTATTATTGGTATGACAAGAGTCCAAAATAAGAGCTACATAGTAAAGTGGTCTCGAGAGGTGTGGGGACTCTATAACAATAAAAGAACTTTTTTTCCCAAAGAAAAGAGCAAACTTGGGGGGGGGGGAGCAGGGAGGAAAATGTGCAACAATGAATGAATGAAAATCCAAGTTTTTTTATAAACTTACAATAAAATCTCAATTAACAAAAGAATTAAGACATTAATGATCAGCATTTTAATTAAAGAGCATTTCTAGTCATTAATTATTGAAAAAAATTAGTACATATATGGTTATTAATTATTCAGAATAGCAATATTAATTAAAAGAAGCTTATGATAGACAGTGAAGAGTTTGAGATTGTTAACAGCTTTATTTTGCTTGGCTATGCAATCAACACTCTTGGTACCAGCAGCCAGGAAATCAAAAGACAAACTGTATTGTGAAAGACTGCTCTTATGGATCTTTCCAGAGTACTGAAGAGCAACAATGTCAATCTAGACACTAAGGTGCAACTGATCTAGGCATGGTCTTCATAATTGCTTGCTATGCATCAGAGTGCTGAACAACGACTGGGGGTGATAGGAGAATTGATGTCTTTGTGCTTTGGTGCTGGAGTATTGAATATACATGGACTGCTAGGAAAACAAACAAGTTTGTCCTAGAGAGGGTGAAACCAGGCTGCTCCTTGGAGGCGATGATTCTGATGCTTCATCTGATGTATTTTGGGTTTGTTGTAAGGAGGGACCAGTCCTTGTAGAGAGACATCATGCTTGAGAAGTTGGAAGGACAGAGCACTAGAGGAAGACCCTTGATGAGATGGATTGATTAATTGGCTGGGGTAATGGAAGGAGGTGTATCAGAGACAATAAGGTTGGCACAGGATAGAATAGGGTTCAGAGCTGTTATACATATAGGGTTGCTATGAGTTTTAAGCTACTTGACAGCATATAACAAAAACAATGTGGTATACATTGTTATAATTAAAATCAGATGACTGAAGGCAACCCTTGTGGAGAAATATAGTTGAAATTGTCTCATCATATAACAAATAGAATAAAACATGAGAGAGGTTTTCCCCTTACAGTTGTTATTCTTTGCAAAAAAAGTTTTAGTCCATTTTAATTAAAATAAATACTTTGGAAATTGTTTATGTAATAACCAGGTAGAGGTTAGTGTTGTAGTGGTTGTTAGGTGCCCTGAGAAAGAATATGACTCATGTGGCATCAGGAAGCTCCAGTGGCCTAGAGATAAGAAGTAGCACTGTAGTTTCAAAGTCACAAAGTTTGAATCAACCAGCCAGCTGCTCCACTGGAGAGGGATAGGCAATATCCTTCTGTGCAATTTAATTTATTGCCTCTGAGAACACACTGGTGGGTCTGTTCTCACTCAATAGCCAACAACAACACAACAAGCGGCATCAGTGACACTGAACAGTCAACAGACCTGAACCCTGTCCTCTCCTGTGCGTCCTCATAATCTCTGACACATTGAGTTCATTGATGTAGTTACTGTGTGAGTCCATCTTGTTGGAGGTCTTCCTCTCTTTCACCAACCTTCCATCTTTCCAAGCAATAGCCTCTCCTGTGTCTAAAGTATGTAAGACTAAGTTTCACCATCTTTGCTTCCAAGGAGCACTGGAGCTTCTTCCAAGACATATTTGTTCTTTGAGTCATTCATGGGATATTCAGTATTCTTCTTCAGCACCACAGCTCAAAGATATCAGTTCTTCTGTCATCCTTATTTATTATCCAGCTTTCAGATGCTTAGCAGATTATTGAAAAGACCGTGGCCTGAATCAGGCACATTTTGGTCTTCAAGCTGATATCATTGCTCTTAAATATTTTTGAAAGGTCTCTGACATCCCTGACAGCAGACTTGTCCAAAATAATACATCTCCTGATCTCCTCTGCTGGTAGCAAGGGTGTTGATTGTTGATTGTTGATCCATGAAAGATTAAATCATTGGCAGATTAACTAAAGCCAGAGAGGAGGAAATTGAGGATTTTAAACAATGTTTGCAGTCAGACCAAACATGCAATCAAGATACATTCAAAATTACTGGTGACTGGAACACAAAAACTGGAAACAATTAAAAAGGAATGGTGGTAGGAAGTATGATCTTGATGACAGAAATGAGGTTGGAGAGAGAATGATTGAGTTATGTATGCCCAATGACTTATCGCAAATACCTTTAAAACACACACACACACACACACACACACACACACACACACACACACACACACAGTGACTTTACATAAAATCCTCACCTGATGGACTGCATAGGAATTAGATTGACTATATCTGCAGAAAGAATCACTGGAAAAGTACAATATTAGCAGTCAAAACCAGACCAGGTGCTGACTGTGGGACATATCCATTACTCATGTGCAAGTTAAAATTGAAGCTGAAGAAGATTAAAACTAGTCTATAAGAACCAAAATATGACCTGGAGTATATCCTATCTAAATTTAAAAATCATCTCAAGAAAAGTTTTGAGGTATTTAACACCAATGATTGAATAAGATAGGAATGATAGGAGGACATCAAGGATATCATCTATGGAGAGAGCAGAAAGTCATTACAAAGACAAAGGAGGAAGAAAAACTACATTAGAGCATCAAGAAGCCAAAACAAAAGGAAGAGATGCTTAAGTTAAAAAAAAAAAGCTGGACTAAAAATTTCAAAAGCAGCTTGAGAAGATAAGGCAAAGTATTATAATGAAATGTTCAACGGGGTAAAGAAGAAAATTAAAAAAGGGAAGAATTCACTCCACATTTTCTCAAGCTGAAAGAACTGAAAAACAAATCCATGCCTCGATTTGTAACACTAAGAGATGCTATGGGCAAAATCTTAAACTATCCAGGAAGCATCAAAAGAAGTTGGAAAGAATACACAGACTCACTGTATAAAAAGAATTAGACACACTGAAAAATTTCAGAAAGCACCTTATGAATAAGAGTCAACAGTAACAAAGGATAAAATTCAAGCTGCACTAAAGGCATGGGCAAAAAATAAGGTTCCAGGATTGACAATTGATGTTTTAACGAACTTAGATGTACTCACCAATCTATGCCAGGAAATCTGGAGGACAGTTACCTGCTTGAATAGAAGATGTCCATATTAGTCCTCATTCCATGGAAAGTGGAAATTATAGAATAATATAATTAATATCTTTTGTTGTTGTTGTTGTTGTGATATGCCATCGAGTCACCTGCGACTCATAGTGACCCTATGTACAACAGCCCTAACCCCCGCTCTGTCCTGTGCCAATCTCACTGTCTCCGACACACCTAACCCCATTACCCCAGTCACTGAATCAATCCACCTCATAGAGGGTCTTCCTCTCCTGCGCTGTTTTTCCACCCTCTGAAGCATGCCATCTATCTCCAAGGGCTAGTCCCTCCTTGCAACATGTCAAAAGTATGTCAAACAAAACTTCAGAATCTTTGCCTCCAAGGAGCAGCCTGGTTTAACCCTCTCTCAGAATGAACTGTTTGGTTTTTTAGCAGTCCATTTTATATTCATTCAATACTCTTCTCCAGCACCACAGCTTGAAGGCATCAATTCTCCTTCTATCCTCCCTAGTCATTGTCCAGCTCTCTAATGCATAGTAAGTGATTGCAAAGAAAAGGTATATCAAAGAGGACCATGAGAAGATTCAAGACTGAGGAAACCTTGGAAGAAAGAAAATCATCATCCTATGACTCACACTTTGATTAGAGGTACTACTGTCTGTCATAGTTATCCAGTCCTGCTGTGATAGAGCTTCAACAAGTGGATGATTTTAAAACAAATCCTCTTACAGTCTGTTGTTGTTACTGTTAGGTGCTATCAAGTCAGAGTCGACTCATAGCTGAACCTGTTGCAGGTTTTCAGGGTCAGAATTGCACAACAGGAGATTGTCCCTCTTTCTCCAATGGAGCAGCTGGTGGATTAGAACATTTCTGCCTTTGGGTTGGCAGTGAAACTCCTTACCACTAGGCCACCAGAGCTCCATTCTTACAGTTTGTTGTTATATGCTATTGAGCAGACAAGAACTCATAGCAACCCTATACATAATAGTTCTGAACCCCACCTTATTCTGAGCCAATCTCACTGACTCTGACCCATAATGGTCCCAGTTATTGTGTTAATTCACCTTATTTAGGGTCTTCTTCCCCTGTCCTTCCACCCTTCCAAGAATGATATCTTTTCTCCAAGAATTGGTCCTTCTTGGCCTTCAAAATCCTTCCCTCCAAGGAGCAACTTGGTTTCACCCTCTCCAAGACAGACTTGTTCTCTTGCAGCTTAGGAGGATAGAAATCCAGACACAGAATGCCAGCTCTAGGAGGCAGGCCCTATTCTTTTTGGCATCTGCAGGCTGGGTATTTCTTGGAGATCTACATGTGTCCTGGCTTTTCCAAGTATCAAGAAGTTTCCTAGCTCAGGAAAAAAATAACCTGAAAAGATTCATTCCCCCAACCCTTGACAATTACTTCTTGGTGGTACTGAAGTTCCGCCTATTGACGTGATTCTCTCTCTTTTTATCTCTAAGAAGATGAGAAGTATTATAGGTCACACATCTTTAAGAAACTTCCCTTCCATCTATCAGGGCTATGATGGGATTAAGGAATATTATATTTTACCTTTATGCCTTTAACAACTATATCATTTCCACATTTTATCACTGTTGTTATTGTTAGGCACTCATGAGTCAATTTTAGAAGCAGGAGTGGCATCCACTTCCTTAACAGCATGCCTCTGGAAACTCTGTGAACTGCGATAAATGGTGATAGTTGTGGAAGGGCTTCAGGCGTGTTGTTCATAGCCTCGCTATGAGTCATTCTCAACTCTAAGGCAATCAACAACAGCATAGAGTGTGACCAGAAATTCTTTTTGGATCAGTGGAGATAAAAGGGAAAGAAAACTAGCATAAGATAAGGATCCTTCATACCACCAAGGAAAAATCACCAGGATAGGAATGCATACTTTTGGATGTAGGGCCCTCCATGACAAAGCTTTTTGACCCTGGGAAAGGCCAGAAAACATGGAGGTGCTAATGAGTACCAGACCTAAAAAAGGAAACAACTTCCTTCTACCACTGAAACTGCAAGAGAAAACATTTACTTGTTAAAGTTATCTACACAGCAGTAGCCAGGAAATTAAAAGATGTATTACAATACAATGTATTACAAAGTCTGCTCTTATGAACCT
>NW_006399806.1:8726343-8727827 GCF_000299155.1 Elephantulus edwardii | reverse complement strand
CCTTTGAACTGTGGTACTGGAGAAGAGCACTGAACATCCCGTGGAGGGCCAAGAGAATGAATAGCTATGTCTTGGAGAGGGAGCTGCCAAGTGCTCTTTGGAGGCAAGAATAAGGCTTCACCTTACGTACTTTGCTAGGAGGTGATAATTCTTGGAGAGGGACATTCTGTTGTGAAGTTTGGAGTCTTGGCAAAAGAGAGGAAGACACTCAACCAGGCTGATTGACACAGTTACTGCTGCAAAGGGCTCTTGTGTGTCAGGAAGTGTGAGGATGGCGCAGGACAGGCAGGTTCAGATCTTTTGTTCATAAGGTCGCTATGAGTTGTACTCAGTTTGATGGCACCAAATAACAACAACATCACTGGAAGGAGTTCTGGTGACCTAGTGGTAAAAAGCTGCACTGCAATCCTGAAGGCATTTAGTTTCAATCTACTTGCTGCTCCAGAGGAAAAGTATGGAGAATCTCCTCGGTGTGATTGCCTCCGAAAACTTGCTGGAGGGTCATTTATGGGTCATTTCCAGCTCAACAATATCTAACAACAGTATCACTGAATGTAGTTGACAAGTAACAAATTAGTGAACCAATAAGAAAGTCTGTTTTATTTTCTTGAGAGTTGCACAAGCCTCAGCCATTTTCCCCCCCATTCTTCCCTTCTACTTCCCATGTTACCTTACAACCTTATTTAGACGCTTACTGAGTAAGTACTCAGAGAAAGTGCTGCAGTGAACACTGAGATTCAGGAAAGAGAAAAAGGTTCTTGTTAAATGTCATTGAATACTGTACAAATTTGGAACTCTCAAATATTACATGCCAGCATTTCATTTAACTTTGTCAGAATTGTTAATATGGAATACATTGAGAGTTTACTATCATTAATGCAAAATTAAAACCTAAACACACAAAAAAATAATATCCTTCAACAAGATGTGCATTTGTAGGGAGGTACTGAAGGAAATTAGAGGAGACAGTCACAGTTTTTACTTTTCCCAGTTAATTATTTCAATAGCATTCATCCCAGCTACTTTATAAAGTATCTATAATGGCCATAGAACTTTTATGGCTTAGTGGTAAGAAGATGTGCTACCAACCCAAATGCACACAGTTTGTATCCACCAGCTGGAGAAAGATGGGGAATCAATCTCCCCCAGTGTGACTTACTGTCCCTGAAAAGACTGCAGAGTCACCAACAGTTCAATTTTGAGTTTATGGTAATAAAATAATGTAATAGTCAAAGTAAAATTACTACACAGGGTCTGGGGAAGGATGTTTTATTTTGCTTCCCTAGTTTGCATACTTAGAAGACAGGTAACCTTGAGGAGAATGGGAATTCCAGAACACTTGATTTTGCTTATGCAAAACCTATATTTGAAAAAAAAAAACAACAAACCCACAAAACCCTATATTTGGACCAGGAAGCAGTCCTCAGAATAAATCAGGGAAACACTGCATGTTTCAAAATCAACAAAGGAGTGCATCAGGGACG
>NW_006399806.1:8696396-8725678 GCF_000299155.1 Elephantulus edwardii | reverse complement strand
CCAGATGAGATGGATTGAGACAGTAACTAGGGCAATGGGGGTAGGTTTGTCTGAGTTCAGTGAGACTGGCTCAAGACAGGGCAGGCTTCAGAGCTATTGTACATAAGGTTGCTATGAATTCCAAGTGACTCGATGGCATATAATAACAATAACAGTAGAAGGGTAGAAAGTTCTTATGGTGTCTTTAGGGAATTGTCCTACTAACCCAAAGGCAGCATCTCTCTAGCAGTATGAATCCATCAGCAAGTCCAGAAGAGGTAGATGGACAATGTCTTCCCATGCAATTTACAGCCTCCCAGGGAAGGGTCAGCTATGAGTCAATTCCGAGTCAATTCCAACTCAATAGCAATGAGGATTTTTCAGTAGAAGAGTAGTTGATAAGTTGATAAGTTTGACTGCTCTAGTTCAACTTTTTATCTGGCTGATTGTTGAATGTAGTTAGTAGACTATCACGGTGAAGTTCATTTCCAGTGATGATGATAGATGAGAGCTATGTCGGCAGTTTGGCTGAATTCCAACAGCATGCCTTTCCTAAGGGCAGCAGTGAATGGTTCTGGCTCTGAGTTAGCTTCATTGGTATGTCTGGGAAAATGTTAAAACAAAGTATGAGAAAACCAATTTGTAAATGTTTCTTGAAATACATAACTTTGTGAAGAATAAAGCTTATGAATTTACTCTTTTGTGTCAAAGTTCAGGGTGACAGGAGGCTTGGTAGAATGAGAAGCTATGTTGTAGTTCTACTTATAAGGACGTTTCTTATTCCTGCGTGATACCATCAACCTATTGGACAAAAAAATGGAAGTAAGCCAAGGAAACCAATATGTGTTCCCCATATAGGACTCTGGTGAAATAACTCTTAACATTTTTGTTTAAATGCCTGAAAAGCATCTCAAATTTAGTATATCTTAAAATACATAAGACATAGGTCATTTTTCTTATTATATTTCTTACCATTGTCCTGCTATGAATGTGTAAAAAGAGGAAGGGCTACATGTGGACCGGCATATCTAACCTCTACTACCTCCACAAATGAGAACTGTCCTCACCAACGTCTGTAGTACAAAACCAATTCACATGAGGTCAGAGATGTGCCTCATGCTCCACACCATTTTCTGTTAATTCTAACAACAATCGTACTGCTCTGCTGGGCCCCAAATCCACTGCAATAGCTCATAGATCACAAGGAACCATAATAAAACACACAATTACGACATTAACAAGATATAAATTCAATTGGCAACAGGATACGATTTCTCAGTCAGGACAGCTTTTGAAGCATGCTCACAGGGCCTTCAGCCTTTCAGCCTTATAGCTTTAGGTCAGTGTTACAAAGAGCTTAGTCCTGCCAAGTACGGGTCTCCTGATCCAGCCCTCCAACAAACTTGGGCAAAAACTGCTAGGTCTGTTTCTGTACGTAGTAGTCCCAAGGTCACTTCAGTGCATTAAATCTTATGAACAAATGGAATCTCTCTTTGTTATGAAAATATTCTATTTACCCATTGTAATATTCTGAAGTCTATCTTGTCTGTTGTAAATATAGCTATTCCATCTTTCCTTTGGTCAGCATTGGTATGGTATACTTTTAACGTTTTATTTATTTATGTCTTTATATAATTGAGTCCCTGGAGGTTACTCCAGGTTACTTAGCTGCCAATCAAAATTTTGGCAGTTCAAGTCGACCAAGAAGTGCCTCAGAGGAAAGATTTGACAATCTATTTTCAAAAAAAGAGTCATTGAAAACTGTCCATGAAGCACAGTTTTGTTCTGACATATATCATAATCCAATAAATCAAAATTGATTTCACAGTACCTGGGTCTGGTTTTGTTTTTAAATTTAAAGTGAGTTTTATTATTGTACAATTTGACCCTGTTTCATATTTGGTTTTTTTTGTTCCAGTATAACAAGTTCTTCCATTTAATTAGAATTTTTAGACCATAGCAATACAATGTACTTTTATATATCCTGTTATTTGTCTAATATCTTCTTAAATAATATCTTTTTTATCTCATCTCTTACATTAACTATTTTAAATAATTCTGTGTTGTAGACTGAAATCTAAGCTGGTATCCAGGACCTCTGTCCTGTGTATGCCCTCTATATTCATTCCTCTACCTTTTGTGAATGTTATTGATTGCCATAGAGTTGAACACAACTTATGGGGACCCTATGAACAAAAGACCTGAAGCCTTTTTATAATTATCAGCAGGAAGCAGGAGTGGCATCCACTTCCTAAGCAACATGCCTCTGGAAATTCTATGAATTTTGACAAATGACTTAAAATTTAAAAAAGAAGAAAAAGAAAAACTTTGAGAGTATACAGACTTGTAAATATGGTAAGACATTACTCTCATAATTAGATCCTATTATATATCAAAGACAAAGATATTTTGAATGTATATTAATTTCCTAATCAGTTGATTTTGACTAAATCAAGAAACATCTTTTCCAAGTGGGCTGGACCTAAGGTGAATCTTTTAAAAGAAAGCCAAAACCTTCCATGAAGAGAGAAATTTCCTGTTGACCTTAAAAAAAAAAAAAAACTGTTATAATGTAATAATCCCTGTGACAAGGCCACATGATCAACTTAATGATGGTCCTTGGAGTTAAGAGAGGTCCCTAGGCAATGTTGATGTTAAGTACTGTTGCTTGTTAGGTGCTGTAAAATTGATTATGATTCATAGTGACCCTATGACTGACAAACATGTATCCTGTCCATCTTGTGCTATCCTCATCGTGTCTGATACACTTGAGTCCATTACTGCAGTCACCATGTCAGTTCATCTCATTGGGGTCTTCCTCTCTTTGCCAATCCTTCACCTGTCCAAGCATGATTGTCCCTTTCCAAGGAATAGCCTCTCCTAGCAACATGTCCTAAGTTTGAACGCTTCATGAATTTGCGTGTCATCCTTGCACAGGGACCATGCTAATCTTCTCTGTATCGTTCCAATTTTAGTACATGTGCTGCCGAAGCGAGCACATGTCCTAAGTTTGAGATACTATGCTTTACCATCCTTGCCTCCAAGGAGCACTCTAGCTGCACTTTTTCCAAGATCTGTCTGTTCATTCTTTGAGCAGTTCATGGGCTATTTAGTACTGTTCCACATCACAACTCAAAGGAATCAGTTCTATTCATTGTCCATCTCTCAGACGGATAGCAAGTGATTGAAAAGACCTGGCCTGAATCAGGAACACTTTAGTCTTCAGACAGACATCCCTGACAGAAGACTTGCCCAAAGCAATACATTTGATCTCCCAACTGCTGGTACCAAGACCTGATTGTGGATCCAAGTAAGATGAATATCACAATGTATAGTGACTCTGTAAATTTTGTCCTATATTGCACCATCTTCGTGATCTCTACCATGCTCATGCCCATGTTACAGTCACTGTGTCGATTTATCTTGCTGATAATTTTCTGGCTTTTGTTGACCCTCCTCTTAAAAAAATTTTTTTTTCAAGGACTGACAACTTGATCAAAGTATGTGAGACAAAGTTTCATCATCCTTGACCATAAGAAGCACCCTAGTTTCACTTTCTCCAAGGAGTATTTGTTTATTCTTTTGCCATTCTATAACATAGTTAGCAAGAAAACAATGACTTCAGTCTTTTAATCACAAGGAAAAAGACTCTGTCACAACTCTAATGAGCTTGTCAAGCCTCTACCGACAACCTGACCAAATCTTTTCTTTCAGGCCAAGTGAAAAGGACCAAACTAAACCATTCTCAGGTTCCTGATGCATAGAAACTGTTAGGTAGAAAACATGTTAGTCACTAAACTTGTGACAAATTATTGTGCAGCAATGGAAAACGAATACATTCCATTTTATGTATTTCATGGGCTTGTTAGACGTATCTCTTTCTTTTAAATGGTTTATTTGAAAATAGTAGGATAGTAAGACACGTGTTTAATTTTTCAGTATTACCTCAAGTGACTTATGCTGTTTTATCTGTAGTGCAGCAAATTTTCAGCACCTTACTTCATTTCACCAATCCCTGCCTTTGAATTAAAGAGACAATTATCTTCAAAATATCTTTTAAACTATATATGTTGCTGTTGTTACTGTGTACCATCAAGTTGGAACCAACCCATACTGATGCTTCAGCAGGTTTTCAGAAGCAATAATCACATGAGAGGAGACTGCCTATTCTAATACCTTAGAGCAGCTAGTGGATTTGAACTGCATGCTTTCAGAATTACAGCACAGATTCTTACCACTAGGCCACTAGAACCCCTTTAAATAAGTACAGTGTCTGTTTTATTTACTCGTGAACTTACCATGACCAGAGCACTTTTTCACTCCCTCGTGTCAATTCAGATTACTCTCTGGCATCATTTTCAGTTTGTCTGAAGAACTTATCATAGAGGTCTTCAAATGTTGCATTCTTCCATGTTTCGTATGTCTAAGTAAGTTTTATTTCCTCTTCACTTTCTAAATATATTTTTACTGTGTACAGAATTCTATGTTGACAGGTTCTGCCCCCCCCATCCCCATCTTTTGACTTTTCTAGTCTTTCTAATGAAGAGTTAGCTTCTATTATTCTCTTTGTTCCTCTTTCACAGTATACCTGTTTCCCTTCTTTAACAAACTGTTTTTCAGATTTTCTATTTACTACTGATTTCAAGCAATTAACTATTATTTGTCTTAGTGACATTTTCTTCGTATTTCCTATATATTATAGATTGACATTCATGGACACTCATAGAAGCAGATACTGAAAAGATACATCTACAAGTCAAGATATGCCAAAGTGTTTTGGAAATGACTGAAGCTGGGAAAGACCAAAGAAGGAAATTATTTGAGTGTCTTGGGATGGGGGTGGTGGTGAGAAGCACGATCATGCTGACACCTAGATTTTAGATGTTTACCTCCAAAACTCTCTCTCTTATTGCCGTGGAATCAGAACTAACCCTTAGCTCAACTTCTGTTGGGTTCTCAAGAGTGTAAAGCACTCAGGAGGAGATTGCCAAAGTAAAAGGAGCAGATGTAACATGGGGGTGGTGGAGTCTGACTTCTACTCACTTAAAAAAGGGAACTATCCCCATCATTCATGTCACCAGAAAAAAACTACATGGTCAGACATGCCAGGCCCCATGCTCCTGCTCCATTTCTACCAATCATTAGGTCTAATGTTGTTGTTGTTATGTACCATTGAGTCGACTACAACTCATAGTGACCTTATGCACAATAACTCTGAACCATGCTTTATCCTGAGCTAATCTCACTGTCTCTGACACACTTACCCTCATTAGCCCAGTTACTGTGTCAGTCCATCTCATCCAGGGTCTTCCTCTCTTGTGCTGTCCCTGCACACTTCCAAGCATTATAGCCTTCTCCAAAGACTGGTCCCTTCTGGCTACATGCCCAAAGTATGTGATATGGAGTCTCAAAATCTTTGCCTTCAAAGAGCAGCTTGGTTTCACCTTCTCCAGGTCAGACCTGTTTGTTCTTTTTGCAATCCATAGTATGTTCAAGACTTTTCTCCAGCACCACAATTCAAAAGTATCAAATAGTCTTCTGCCATCCTTGATCATCATCCAGTTCTCTAATACACAGCAAGTAATTGCAAAGACCATGGCCTGGATCAGGAGCATCTTAGTCTCTAGCCTTCTGTCTTTGTTCTTCAGCACTCTGGAGAAGTCCTTGACAGCAGATTTTCTTAATGCAATTAATCTTTTGCTTTCCCAATTGCTAGTAGCAAGAGTGTTGATTGTGGAACTGAGCAAGCTGAAATTGTTTACAAGCTTGATCTCTTCTTCATCTATCATGATGCTACCAATTGGGCCAGTGGTGAAAATTTTAATTTCACAGCAAATTGACTAACAGACTTTACTCACAGTTGTGGAATTTATTAGGAAAATAAGTTGGGAGGCTGGAGAGATAAAGAATATCTAATCCCAAGACAGACTAACAGCAAATCATAATTTCTCAAAATAGTAAAAATTTAGGTTCAGTTGAGCAGCATAGACAAACGTCTGTTTTCCTTAATTGTCTAGTAAATTTTGTCTCATAGCAATTTAGCCCCACAAATAAACCTCTGATCACCTCAATCATAAGCTTTGACTCATAACAATCACAAGTTATCTTTTCCTTCAACCAGCCAGCCAGCAAAGCCTTTAACTGTGGCTCCATCTCCAGGGTTCTTCGGGCTGCACTATGCCACAGTGAATTCACAGTCTCTTCACATCCCCTTCACAGTCTCTCCACAGTGTGGAAACCACTCATATATAAGTCCCACAGCTCTTGATGATTTGCAACACCAAATGTCTGCTGTTAAGGTAACAGGAGACCATTTTCCCAGCGGGCCTAACACAATGGATAGAAAAGCCAACTTTTTCTTTTAGTACTGGTCAGTCCATTTGCTGTACAGAAGTAACTCGTGGTTGCTGTGATGCTGAATACTGTGACACTGAAATGTCAAATGTGATAATGGTTACCCATGGTGGAGAGTGTTTGGTGGAGCTCCCCGATTAAAACAAGCTTGGAAGCAGGAATGGCATCCACTTCTGAAAAAGCAATAGCTTGCCTCTGGAAACCCTATGAACTTGGAAAAACTATGTAAGCTACACAAGTCTTCAGACCTTCTGTTCATAGGGCCGCTATGAGTCATCTATGGCTTGATGGAACTTAACAACAACAACATAAAGAGAGCTCAGATGGCCTAGTGGACAGAAAGTGATGCTACCAAGCCAAAGGTGCGTGATTTTAAATCTGCTGCCCTCAGACCTGTTTTAATTGGTTCTTGTCAAAAATTCTTCTAAGTGGTATAGCACTGGTCAGTCTATTTGCTGTACAGAAGTAACTCATGGTTTCTGTGATGCTGAACACTGTGACACTGATGTGTCAAATGTGATAATGGTTACCCATGGTGTACAGTGTTTGGTGGAGCTCCTTGATTAAAACAAACCTGGAAGCAGGAGTGGCATCCAGTATCTAAATAGCTTGCCTCTGGGAACCCTATGAACTTGGAGAAATGATGGAAGTTATACAAGTGTTCAGGTCTTTATTCATAGGGTCGCTATGAGTTATCTACGACTCGATGGCACTTAACAACAAAAACAATTTTATACTGGTTTACTTACAAATTTGCTATACTTTGTTTTTCACACTGGATCTTTCCCCTTGCTTAACCCAGCCCTCCCTCCATCCAGCAAATTTTGCGATGCTATGATTGCCAACACACACACACACACACACACACACACACACACTGCCCATCCTCACCTCTCTGTTCTCACCCTCCCCCCTCTTGGATCCTCATACACATTCTACAGTAGTGGTCTTATACAGTATTTGTCCTAATGGGACTGAGGTAGTTCACTTAGCATAATAGATAAGTCGACTTTTAAAGTTCTAACACTACAACATATGATTCTCCCTTGGAGCTGCTGAATGATTTGAACCACCAGAGAGTAATTGTCTTTGGGTAAGCAACACAACTATAGACCACACCACCAGAGCTTCCTTCTCTCAAAATGTTATTTTTGTTATGTACCATCAAGTAGACTATGACTCATACTGACCTATGAACAACAGGAAAGAACCTAGTCCTATCTTGTGTAATCATCTCCAATATACTTGAGCCCACTGGGTTACCATGTCAAACCATCTTGTTGAGATTCTTACTCTCCAAAGCTGATTCTGTACCTTTCCAAGCATGGTGTACTACTCCAAGGACTGGCCCCTCCTAACAACATACCCAGAGTATGTGAAAGAAAGCTTCACCATCGTTGCTTCCATGAAGCACCCTGGCCACACTTTCTTCAAGACATGCTTATTTCTTCTCTTTGAAGTCCATGGGATAATCTGTACTCTTCTCCAACACCATAATGTAAAGGGATTAATTCTTCTGTCATCCTTAGTCACTGCCCAGTTATTGGATGCATAACAAGTAATTGTTAAAAAAAAAAACAAAAACAAAAAAAAACAAGTAATTGTTGAAAAGACCGCAGCTTGGATCAGGCATGTCGTAATCTTTAGACTGTTATCTTCCCAAACTAGAGGGTAGTAAATATCTGTGGTTTTCAATCCACCCAGGATATGATACTTGGTTACAGCAGCTGTAAGAAACAAATATACTTTGTACTGAGAATTATTTTAGAGGAATAGAATCTTTAGGATGAGTTTTCTGAGTTGTTTGTGGGGTTTCTCAATAGATTTTAAACTCTTGTTCTATTTAAAGACATTCCATAATTTTGCTTTTTGGATACTAAAGAGAGAGTGCAATGGTAGAATAGTGTCCTCTGAAGGATCATATTTTTATTTACATAATGTGCATGTTAGTGATTAGTGGTCTAGTGGGTAAGGAATTGCACTACCAACCCAAAGGCAATCAGTTCAAATCCACCAGCTGCTCCACAGAAACCTTCTGTACTATTCATAGCCTCAAATACTTACTTTGCAATCACTTTCTCTGCATCAGAAAGCTGGACAATGACTAGGGATGATAGAAGGAGAATTAATGCCTTTGAGCTGTGGTGCTGGAGAAGACGATTGAATATACTATGGACTGACAGGGGAACAAACAAGGTCATCCTGAAGAGGATGAAGCCAGGCTGCTCCTTGGAGGCAAGGATTCTGAAGCTTTGTCTGACATACTTTGGACATGTTGCAGGGCGAGACCAGTCTTTGGAGAGGAATGTCTTTCTTTGGAGGATGAAGGGACAGTGCAAGAGGGGAAGACCCTCAATGGGGTGGATTGATTCAGTGATTGGGGTAAAGAGTGTGGATATACCAGAGAAAAAAGATTTGCACAGGACACATAGAGCAAGTTTTAGGGCTGTTACAAATAGGGTCGCTATGAGTCACAGATGACTCAAGAACACATAACAACAACAACAATACCTACTGGAGGGTCTGTCAGCAGCAATGAATTGAATAATCTTGAAGGTGTATGTTGGTTTTGTTGTTGCTTTTAATGACCTCACTCTCCCTTTTGAAGGGAGAATCTCTGCTGTGATCATTCTTATCTGTAGGTCAGAAACTATGGAGGAAAGTTATGGCAATAAACCTATATTCTTAAATTAAATGAGATAATTATATGCAGGGATAGTAGGTGCTACATAGTGGCAATTAATAATAATGACGAAGTGTGTGTGGCTTCTATAAGAGAAGAAAGAGGAAAAGTAGTTATCAGAGCAATCTTGATTTGCGGAGACCCCTGATATGGACTATTTCTCTAAAGTGAAATAGATGGACAGAACACCAAAGCTTATTAAAATGGTGTAAGTGATATAAAGAATGCTACTCAAGTTTTTAAACAGAAATCCTTCCTGAATTTCCAACCTACCACCTTCTCTATGGTTTTGGACTAAATATACTCATGGTTTCCAGTCTGCCATCAGCCTCCACAATGATATTATTTAATTCTTAAAATATATCTCTGTCTCTCTTCCTTTCTCTCTCTGCATGTGTGTGACTTTCTCTCTATGGACACACACACACACACACACACACACACACACACACACATCCTATTGATTCTGATTATCTGGAAAATCTTAATGCAAAGTCTTTGTCTAATAATTACATTATCTACCTAATTTCTAGGTCTCTTTCAAATGATTAATTTTTCTTCTCTTTATTATGAGCTGCGTTTTCCTGTTCCTTTCAAGTCTGGTAATATGTTAATGAATAGCAGGTCTTGTGAATTTGATAAGATGTAAGTAGCGATAACAGCATAGTTCATAGAATGTTGTGGCACTAACCAAGCCTTAAATCCCTGGTGGTTTGTGTCCAGCAGCCGTTTCATGGGGGAAAGACAGGCAGTGTCCTCTCATTAAGATTTAACCTCCTAAGTCTCTGAACCAGGATTTCACTGACTATCTTATAAAGATTCATACCAGTCTCCACACAGAGGATGCATGCATGCAGGCTTTAACTGGTCACCACATAGTGGGTTTTGCATAACAGAAATAAAGTAAGTAAAAAAAATTAAAAATATTTAACCCCCAATAAAGGATTCCTATGAGTATGAATTGACTCAAGGATAATGAGTAAAAGTGTTAGCTTATTTTAATTTATATTTTTAGCTTTATTCTGGGATTCAGTAAAATTATCTGGAAGCAAATATTTTTTTGAAGCAAATAATTTTTAAGATTTGCCTTCAAGTTCTTTTTAAATGGGACCACCTCCTAGCTGACCCCCCAGAGGGTTTTCAGAGGGAGCAGCCCTTTGAGAGGGATGTCATGCTTGAGAAGGTGGAGGGACAGCACAAAACAGGAAGACATTCAATGAGATGGATTGGTTCAGTGACTGAGGAAATGGGGGTAGGTGTGTGGAAGACAATGGGAATGGCACAGGATAGAGTAGGATTTAGGGCTGTTGTACACAGGGTCACTATGAGTCACAGACAACTCGACAGCACATAACAACAACAAGAATTACATGGAAGGAAATTGCACATCTTTCTCCCATGGAGCTGCCGGTGGATTTGAAGTGCCAGAGAGATTCCTTCTTTGGGTAAGTAGAGCATCTCCCTATGGACTTGCCACCAGAGCATCCTTAAATGAAACCAGATTAGGTTCTTTTGGTCTCGATATTGTGCTGTCGTTAGGTTCTGTCAATGTGAGTGTGACTCATAGCAACCTTATGAACAGTAGATGTGAATCCTGTCCTACCTTGTGCCATCCTCATCATCTCTGACATACTTGAGCCCATTGCTGTAATCACTGTGTCAATCCATCTCATTGGGGATCTTCCCCTCTTTCTCTGATAGTCCATCTTTCCAAGAATGATGTCCTTTTCCAAGGAATAGTCCCTCCTTGAATCATGCCCAAAGTATGTGAGATACAGCATCACCATCCTTGCTTCCAAGTTGTATTTTGGATGCACTTCTTTTTGAAGACATAGCTATTCATCCTTTTGTCAGTCCATGGGGCATTCAGTACTCTTCTCCAACACTGTAAGTCAAAGGCATCAAGTCTTCTGTTCTCTTTATTCACCATCCAGCTCTCAGAAACATAACAAGCAATTAAAACACTATGGCCTGAATTCAGTGCACCTGATTCAACTAATTTCAAACTAACATCACTGCTTCTCAGTATTTCGGAGAAGTTTCCAATATTAAAGGGAGAAAGAACCCTATGAAGTTCACTGGCATGAAGTTGGTTCAGTCTCACAATGACCCTCCAGCAGTTTGCTGATGCTGTAAATCTCAATGAAAGGAGACTGCTGATCTTTCTCCTGAAGAGTCTCTGGTGGATTCACATTGCCTGCCATGTGAAGCCTAAAAGTTAGCAGTGTAGCTCACTATGTACTATGCCACCACAGCTCCCATAATACTGAGGTAACATCTCTGAATATTTGAAAAAGAGTTCCACATGAGATATACCCACTTTGGCTTTTGGGACCACTAGTTACCCCAAGATACGTCTTGGAAAGACCTTCATGTCACTCACTGTTCACTTTGTTGTGCAAACAGAACAAGGGAATGCAGCTTAGTTTAAAATTATGAAAAGGTACATCAGAGTTGTACCTTTCTCCATACCTATTCAGTCTATATTGTTGTTGAATACTGCCAAGTTGGAACCCATAGCTGACCCTCCACCAGTTTTTCAGAGGCAGTTAATCAGACAGAAGTCTGACCTCTACCCACTTAAAAAGGGGAACCATCCCCATCAATATCATCCATGACACCAGAAAATAGCTATATGGTCAGACATACCAGTCCCCAAACTTCTGCTCCTATTTCTACCAATTACTAGGTCTAATGTTGTTGTTGTTGTTATGTGCCATTGAGTTGACTACAACTCATAGTGACCTTATACACAATAACTCTGAACCATGCTTTATCCTGAGCTAATCTCACTGTCTCTGACACACTTACCCTCATTACCCCAGTTACTGTGTCAATCCTTCTCCCAAGGAGCAGCTGGCAGATTCAAACCTTGCAGGACTGCAGCACAGATTCTTACCACTAGGCCACCAGAGTTCCCTCTCAATCTGCATGCTGAACAAATTGTTTGAGAAACTAGACTCTATGAAGAAAAATATGGCATCAGGATTGGAGAGCACACAATCTTGCTTGCTGAAAGTGAGGAGGACTTGAAGAGCTTGCTGCAGAAGATCAAATATTACAGCCTTCAATATGGCTTAGATCTCAATGTCAAGAAAATAAAAATTCTCACCATTGGCTTTATAGGCAACATAATTACAGATGGAGAAGAGATTGAAAAATGTCAACCACTTCATCTTACTTGGATCCATAATCAATATACTTGGTACCAGCAGTCACAAGATCAAAAAAAGTATTGTCCTTGGAAAGTCTGAAGTCAGGGACCTCTCCAAACTATTGAGAAGCAATGATGTCAGTTTGAGGACTAAGGTGTATCTGATTCAGGTCTTGGTCTTTTCAATAACTTTCTGTGCATCTGAGAGTTGGAAGATGAATAAAGATGACAGAAGATGAATTGATGCCTTTGAGTTTTGATGTTGGAGAAGAGTACTGAATATCCCATGGACTGCCTAAAGAACAAATAGCTATATCTTGGGAAAAGTGTAACCAGAATTCCCTTTGGAGAAAAAGTTGATTCAAATTCACCTAACATAGTTAGTTGGGACATATTGATAGGATAAGCTATTCATTGCAGAGGGATAGCCTACTTGGAAAGGTGGAAGGACAGCCTAAGAGAGGAAGACCCTCAACCAGGTGGATTGACACAGTGACTGCAGTAATGGGCTCCAATGTGTCAGAGATGATAAGGATGGCACAAGATAGGAAAGGGTTCAGATCTGTTGTTCACTATGAGTCGTACTTGACTCAATGGCACCTAACAACCACAATAATTACTCCAGACTTATTGAAGCTCTTATATTTCTTTGCCTGGTGCTTTATCCTAGCCCTTAACCATAACCTCACATGCATGCCACTATCAGCACTTGGGTGAAGACTCAAGTGAAACTTTTTTTATATCCCCAGTGCTGTATTTTTAGTTCTTCCTTTTCTAAGTATTTTATTGTAAAAATTTTGGCTTGGTCTCCCTGAAGTCTCTACTGTATTCAAGAACTTGAGAAGACTGTAAACTCTTTGAGCCTTTTCTCCTGCATTGTGGCTTCAGAAACTCTCTCCAAGAGGTAAACTGTGGCATCATAGGACTCATCTCATGTATTCCTCTTCTCTGAGGGATCTCTGTCCTGTCTCCTATTGTCCAGTGTCTAAACACTATTGCTCTGTGTGTTTTAATTGTTTGAGACAGGAGGGTAAACCCAAACTCTGGTAGTCCATTGTTGCTAGACGGAAAGCCATATTTATGTCAACTCTGATAGAAAAAAATAAAGATAGGCAACTTGCTTACCATGTCTCTAGTTTTACTAGAAAAAGTATAGTACTATAAGGAATTTAAAGGTAGAAAAAGATAGGCAGATAATAAAATTTAAATACTTTAAAAGTGCCAAGCTTAATATTAAATCTATTTGTGTATTTATATGTGCTTTGTGTATATTAGTTAGTATCTATCAAGTCATGATATATCATAAAGTGCTATATAAACTTACCAACATAAACCTACATATACTTTATAATATAAACAACTATGCTTTTATTATAATACTTATGAGAAAACTGCAGTACATGGAAGCTCAGTTACTTGCTGGAGCTCCCACAGTTCTGAGAGACCGAGCCAGGCAATCTGACTTCAAATTAAGTACACTTTCATCTCTATTAAATCAATATATTAACGTGACTTCCTAAGAGTCTAGAAACAGATCTAAGTATATGCACTATGAGACAGAAGAAATTATTTGATTGCTAGGGCATAAACTTGTCTGCTTGTTTATAATTGAAAAATAAGCCCTTCTACTTGCCTCTACTCTCCTATCCAACTTGATTATCTTTCCAGTATGACTCGAGTAGCCCCCTAGACCCAGACACTTGATATCTCTTCTAAGAGTGTGAGTCTAAAACAACTCCCAGAATATTGTTCTTCATACCAGCCCACTATCCACCTACTGATATTGAGTCCATTCCAACACATAGTAGCCATCCATTAGGTTTCAAAGGCTATAAATCTTTATGGGAGGAGACCAGCCTTCCTCCTCCCATGAAAGAGACTATGGAGTATTAGAACCCCCTCCCTCAACCATTCAGTTAGCTACTTAAATGATGCACCACACCACCAAAGCTGCCTCCTCATACCACAGTGAGTACTTACTTGCCTTTACACTGATTTGGGGTCTTCTAACCTCTGTGGCACCATCAAATACCACTTAGCACTCTGAAAGTATCCCAGATCCCTGAAGGCAGAAACAATGTCTTTGTAGCCATAGTACCAGGCATATTATAGATGCTTTATGGATGTGTGTGGAATAAAGGAATGATAATAATTCGTCTGGGAGTCAGAAATGTTACTATATATACTGGGAATCTGCTAGTTGCTTAGGATAGATTGCCTTTTATCTCCTGAGCATTTGTTTTTACCACAAAACAAAGGAGTCTTTCATAACACAAACAGATGGAATGCTGTTGCCTTCAGGTGTCTTGGCTCCAGGTCCTGAATTCCTGACTCATTACCAAACTATAATACACTTGAAAAGGGGTTAGGGTGTTTCAGGTTTTTGGTATGTTGGGGATTTTTTGTTTCTCCTTTCCTTTGCAATTATACAGAGGAAGAATTGCGTATACTAAATGCTGGCACTGGTCTAAAATCACGATGCTTCAGGCATGAAGGAAGTTTATACTCACAATAGTTTTAATATCCAACTTTTCAAGAATTCATTTCTGTACACTAAGATAATAACCGGGAATGAGTGGGTATATTTAGGTATTACTTTGTCCTGATTCTGTAAGTCATATAATATACACTCCAATGTCTTACTGCTTTCAAGGATTCATAGAGAAAATATTTACAAAATTCTATTAGGCTAAGACTACCTGGTGAGGTACTCAGCATCGGTATTCAGCAGTAGAACTCTTTCCTTCCATGCAAGAGACCTAGGCTAGATGCCTGCCAATGCATATCATGTGGAGCCACCATCCAACTGTTAGTGTAAATTGTCACTGGTGGCCTAGTGGGCAAGATGTTGCATTGTCAAAGCAAAGGTAAGCAGTTCAAATCTAACAGTTATTCTATGGGAGAAAGACGGCCATTTACAGGTTCTGAAAACCCACTGAAGGGTCAGCTATGAATCATTTCCAACTTGAGGGCACACAACAAAAGAATGATGCTAAAAAGAAAGCCCTTGTAGTGATTCAGTGTTTAAAACCTGTCATGTTTCATTGTTTAAGCACCTGTTAACTGAAAGAATGACAGTTCAAATGCACAAACTCTTCTACTGGAAACAGATACAGCAATTTAATTCTGTAAAGATTACAGCCTTGGAAACTCTAAGTGGCAGTTTCACTCCATTCCATAAGATTACTATGAGTCAGAATTGACAGGTTTTAGTGGTGTTTTTAACCTAAGATGAGTTAGGAAGAAAAGCTTGGCTATCTATTTCCAAGTTTAGCCAATGAAAAACTCTATCACAACAGGCCAATCTCCAGTTTATCATGAGGACAGACTCCCAGCATTTGATCTGTTGTACATGGGTTTGCTGTGAGTCAGGAGCTAATCTGATGACAGCTAACAACAGTTTTATGATTTGTTCTTTGTCATTCTACAAATATAATATTGCTCTTGTTAGGCATCGTTGAGTCGAGTATACCCCATAGTGACCCTATGAACAACAGATCTGAACCCTGTCCTATCTTGTGCCATCCTCACATTTTCTGACACACTAGAACACATTGCACCAGTCATTGTGTCAATCCACCAGGTCAAGGGTCTTCCTCTCCTTCCCCAACCCTCCAACTTTCCAAGTATCATGTCCCTCTCCTAGGAATAGCCCCTCCTGGCAACATGTCCAAAGTATGTGAGGCAAAGCCTCATCATCCTTGCCTAAAAAGAGCACCCTGGCTGTACTTTGATCAAGATATTAGTTTTTTGGACATCCATGCACTCACTCTTCTCCAACACCATGCTTCAAAGTCATCAATTCACCTTCTGTCATCCTCATTCATTGTCTACCTCTCAGATACATAGCAACTGATCAGAAAAGGCATGGCCTGAATCAGATGCACATTAATCCTCAAACTCACACTATTACTCCTCAATAATTTAGAGAGATTCCTAGCTGCCGACTCTTCCAGTGCAATATTTCTCTTTATTTCCTGTTGGTACCAAGGGTGTTGATATTAGATCCATGTAAGACAAAGTTTTTAATAGTTTCAATCTTTTCTCCTTTTATTGTGTTGTTGCCTCTTGGTCCAGTAGTAAGAACTTTTATTTTCTTGACATTGAGATGCAATCCATATCGAAGGCTCTATTCTTTGATCCTCTGCAACAAGTGCTTCAAATCTTTGTCACTTTCAGCACTCAAGACATTTCTGCAGATGAGGATGTTTAGATTCTTAGAAAATGTGAAATCCGCCCACATCACCAAGACTAAATTGTCAGTGGAATCGATATCTAACATCAATATGATTTATTACAGTTTATTTATACCTAGTGACCCACCAAAACAAATAGGAATACTGGTGCAAAATGTGGGCTTTAGAAGCTGTAGAGAGAATGTGTGGCTGCTGGAGAAGATGGTGGAGCATGGTAATAGAGCATCTTTGCATGACTCTGCACATTCTCCTAAAGTTAAAGCAGCACCAAAGAGATAGCATTATGAAGAAAACCTTAGCCTGAAAGATGGATAGAATATTCTTCAGTTAGTCCAAAGGCTTAATCCACAGGACACAGCATAGAGAAGGAATAGGAAAAATACTAGAGAAAAGAGTGAAAGTTCAAAGCATGGCACATGAGGTCAAGTCTCAAGGACAACCTAACCTAGAGAACACAGGAACTTCTGATTGAATGTTGCCTCCCACACCAGTGAGGTAAAGTTGTCAAGGATCAGCTCGGGCTCAAATAAACTGCCTTGCCCAGCTACTTCAGCTACTCTGTTTAAGAAGCTACAGGATAATCAAATCCTCTTCACATTCCAGAGATTCAACACTCCAAAATCAGGAGAAGGTTAAAAAAAAATCATAATAATCCTCCATGATTCAATGTTTAACTGCCCTAGAGTGACAAGTTGGCTATAGGGCCTGGATTTGGGAGGTACTTCCTAGGAGAGCTCTAGTAGCCTAATGTTAAGGAACCCAGATGCTGCAAACCCAAAGGCAGGCTGTTTGAATCCACCATCTTCTCCTGTGCAGAAAGAGGGCCAATTTCCTCCTACGCTTCTGAAAACCCAGTTCTCACCTGATGACATATAAAAACAAAAACAGAACAAAGTGAAAAGGTAAAAAAAAGAAAATATCACCTGGAAAAAGAGGAGAACTAGCACTCTCAAAATACGTTTCCTCAGCCAAAATTAACCAACCATCATCAAATGGATTGAGAAATTATGGTACATTCACATGATGAAATACTATGCAGCACACAAGAGCAATGATTTTGTAAATTATCACCAGACTTGGGAGGGACTGTAGAGAATTATACTACGGGAACTAACTCAGTCCCATAAGGACAAATAATGTATAAGAACATTACTGTAGAATGTGAGGATTCAAGGCAGGCGGAGGGTGGGAGCAAAGGGATAAGGCTGGGTGGGGGGTGGAGGGTTGCATTCATCATAGGATCAAATTATTTGATGGGGGGAAGTGAAGGAAATGGGAAAGATCTGGTGTGAAAAACAATATATATGAACTTTGTAAATCAATATAAAGTACATTTTTTAAAAAACAATTTTATATATCTATGTATATATTTGCTGAAAATTTTTAAATACAGTTGGTGAAGTCTTTAAAAGAACTCTAGACCATGGAAATAGTTTCTAACTAAAAGATAGGTAGTTTAAAATGGCCCAGTAGCTCTATAGGAGAAAGCCCTAGCAAACTGCTCCCATAAAGAAGCCTCTACAGAGAAGTTCTACTCTGCCATGTAGAACCACTCTGAGTTGAAATCAGCTCAATACAGGCATTATAACTCTTGACACTGGGAAGAACGTCTTTCCCAAGTCAACTCTCACTGAAATCCATTGAGTCAGATAAAGTATTTTAGAGATAACTATCAAATTCATTTACCAGAGTAGTTTTGGGTGAGATTTTATTAAAGGGCTATCATCCAATCCAATTTGAAAATTATCGGCCTGAGGCAAATTTCATTTAAGAGTCTTATTTGAAACTAGGTCAGATGAAATTTTGTTGTGGTGGGTGGCGCTGTACCTGTCTGTTCCAGGTTTTCTGACAAGTCAACACACATGTTATGTCTAGTTTAGCTGGCTGTCACCCTTTTGCATAATTTATAATTTCCTCATTTCAGACAGTATGATACAGTCTTGTGATAGGCCAGTTACATAACTGCTAATACTTCATAAACAAAACTTGCAATAGCAATCTAACGTCATAAACACGTCCTTCCATACTTAATAGGAAATCTAGAGTAGGGTTGGGAAAACTTTAATAGTTTGCATGTCTCGAAATCTAGAAATTTTTTTTTGTGGTTGATCTTGCTATTATATAATTAATTTGATAATCCTGAAAGTTAGTTATATTTATAGTCACTTTAAAAGATGGAAAATGCTGAGCCTCACTGAGGTTAAAGCTTTGATTAGGTTTATCTAGCAATCCTTTTGCAGTGGAGTTGGAAGCAATTCCTAGGTTATGCTGAGGTGGGTTTCCAAGGCTGTTGATAGCACAGGAGGAGATTGCCCTTCCTTTTCCTTGGGACTGCTGGTGGAGTCAAACTGCCATAAGAGGCTCAGGCTTTGGATTACAGTGCAACTCCTATTGACCAAGGTACCAGACTTCCTTTTAGATTATCTAGAATGGAGACTTACTTGGAGATTACATTCAGGTCTGCCAACTCTTGAGCCTGAATTTTGTCTATTTTTCACTCTGGAGCATACTAGTGTTTGGTTTTCTACCAAATGTTGTCTATGTTTGACATAGTGGTGCATATGGAATTCTGGTGGTGTAGTCCATAATATATGGACTGCTAAATAAAAGGTGATGGGTTTGAACCCATCAGCAGCTCCACAGAAGAATGATGGGCAGCCTTCTCTCATAAATATTTATAGCCTCCATAAACCAACGGTGTGTCACTGTAAGTCAGATTTTAAGGCAGTCGGAATGATACGTTATCTACCCAGAATAGATCTACATTTTCCCTTCGTAATAAAGCCCAAATGTCAATAAAATACACTCATTTCCACCACCATGTAACTCACAATAAGTATAGCCCCTCTCTAACTTGAGTTGCCTGATTTGCTTAAAAACCTAAAAAATCTCATTGCTGTTGAGTCAGTTCCAATTCACAGCTGACTCTCCAGCAGGTTTCCAAGGCTTTAAATTGCATATGAGGAGACCATTTTTCTTTCTTTCTCTGAGTGACTGGTGGATTGAAATCTACAAAAAACTACAAACCTTGAGTTAATGGCACAATCCGGTATGGACTGCATCATCCTATTCCTCTTGCAATGACTGACATAGAATGGGCAGGTGATTCCATTCTGACCATAAATACATGACACAAAATCTGATGGAACATTTTTCAGTGGTTAGAAAAAGATCTATAAAATACATTCTTTCTCTTTAAAGAACCAAAATAGAATCAGTTCTCTTTGACCTTTGTATCTCATTGAGTCTGGATACTAGGAGTTGCTATCAACAGCTTGGTATTAGAGGATAATGCTTCCGCCAAAGAAAGCCAAACAGGAGAAAGAAATAGCCTAAGTTCTCCCCCCACCCCCAGTGACTCGCCCTTTACTTGGAAAATAGCCTAAGTTCTTAAAGACATTGTGGTGGTGGTAGTATTAAGTGAGTCAGAACTGACCCATAGCTGTCACTCCAGCAAGTTTTTAGAGGCTTTAAACCACATGGGAGAAGATGCTCATCTTTCTCTAACAGAGCAACTGGATCGAACCATGTACCTTTGCATTGGCAGCACAATTTTTTACCACTAATACAGAGCCATCCAATTAAGCAACTCCAGAGCCTACTCTAAGGAGAACTGGTAATGAAGTGTATTACATGTTGTGTTACTAACTGAAAGATCAGCCTTTGGAATCCACCAGCTACTCCATGAGAGAAAGATGGGCAGCCTCTTCCCATGAAGATTTATAGCTTCAGAAACCTGATGGAGGGCCACCATGAGTGAAGATCAATACAGCAGCAGTGGATCTGTTTTCTGTTCGGGTGTTTGCTTAAAGTCTAGTGTATGGAGCACTGGTGGTGTGGTGTTTTATGTGTGTCAACTGAAAGGTTGGTTGTCTGTATCCCCCAGCTGCTCCAAGGGAAATAGATGGATAGTGTCTTCAGATAAGGATTTGCAGCCTTGGAAACCTGTAAGAGGGCTGCCATGAGTCAGCAGCAGATTTAACTTAGTGCCTCCTCTCCCTCTACTTTTACCCTTATGCGAGATAGCATGTGCCTTCCTTTACCCCAGGCTCAATTCTGGTTTCTGTTCACTGGACCCATCATAATGATATAGCTAATATCATGGCTATATATTCTAAGCCTATTGCTTTCAGCCCTTGTAGAATTCAGGGTAATGTAATGGATGGTCCCATACAGAAGAAAATGAATTCAAGAAAAGCAGAGGAAGGGTTTGAATTGGCTAGAAGTTGTAACAGGGATTCTAAGATGAAGCATTTAAAGAGTCAGAGGCCACCTGGCCACTTGGCAGAGAGGCAGGAGCATATACAGGCACGAAACCCAGGGTTCTTATCAAAGCAAGCAGATTGGTTTGGTAAGGTGAAGTTGGGCCTTTCATGTGTCAGATACAGAACAGTTAGGTCAGTCCTATCAAGCCTGAGGCCACTTACTAAGAAGTAGAAAAAGTTATCAGAAAAGATCTAAGGTAATTACATTAATCTCAGAGGATGAAAATGAGTTAGTTGTAGGATGATAGCAAAGAAACCATTCATGAAGAAGGCAAAAGTTTATTACAAAGACAGAGGAAAAACAATGACATGGAGGTTAAAAGAGACTGAAAACTGTAAGAGAGTGTCAAGGAACCAAATCAAAGGGAAAATATGCCAAAGTAAAAGTTCTGAACAGAAGATTTCAAAGGGCAGCTCAAGAGGACAAAGCAAAGTATCATAATGAAATGTGCAAAGAACTAGAATTGGAGAATAAAAATGGAAAAACTCACTCTGCATTTCTCAATCTGAGAAAACTGAAGAACAAATTTAAACCTCAAGTTGCAATATCGAAAGATGCTATGGGCGATATCTTAAATGACCCACAACCCAGGAAGCTCCAAGAATATGGAGAGAATACACAGAAAGAACTGTACCAGAAAGAACTGACTGACACTGAAAAATTCAGAAAATATCGTATGAGCCGTAGCCATTTGTTTTGAATGAGGAAGTAGAAGCTGCATTGAAGGCAATGAAAAAACAAAAAATAAGTAAATACATAAAATAAAGCTCCAGGAATCGATGAGATACTGACTAACTTGTTTCAATTAATAGACGCAGCCCTGGATGCACTCAGCAGTCTATGCCAGGAAATTTGGAGGACAGCTCTCTGGTCAACAGATTAGAAAAGATCCATATTTGTTTCCATTCTCAAGAAAGAGATACAACAGAATGTGGAAACTATCAAACACTATCATTAACATCATATACAAACAAAATACTGCTGAACATCATTCAAAAATGGCTAGAATAGTGCTTGGGTAGAGAACCACCAGAAGTTAAAGCATGAGTTAGAAGAGGCCATGGCACCAGGCCTATCATTGCTGATGTCAGATGGATCTTGGCTGAAAGCAAACAATACAAGAAGAATGTCTATTTATGCTTTATTGATTATGCAAAGGTGTTAGACTGTGTGGATCCTAACAAATTAAGGCCAACATTGAGAAGTGTGAGAATCCCTGAGCACTTAATTGTGCTCAGCAAAACCTATACCTAGATGAAAAGGCTGTTGTGTGAACAGAGCAAGGAAACACTATATGGTTTAAAATTAAGAAGAGATTGCATCGGAATTGTACTCTCTTTCCATATCTATTCAATCTGTATACTGAGCAAGTTATTTGAGAAGCTAGACTCTATGAAGAAGAGCATGACATCGGAGGAAGACTCATAAATAACCTGCATTGTTCAGATGACACAACCTTGTTTGCTGAAAGTAAGAAGGACTTGAAGCACTTGTTGCAGAAGAACAAAGAACAAAGCCTTCAATATAGATTGCATGTCAACATCAAGAAACCAAAATTTCTTACCACTGGACTGATAGACATCATGACAGATGGAGAAAAGATAGAAACTGTCAACAACTTTATCTTGTTTGAATTCACAATTAATGCCATTGGTACCAGCAATCAGGAAATCAGGAGATGTATTGTACTGGGAAAGTCTGTAATTAGGGACATCTCCAAATCATTGAAGAGTAAGGATGTCAGTTTGAGGGTTAGGGTGAATCTGATTCAGTCCATGGTCTTTCCAATCACTTGCTATAATGGACAATAAATAAGGATGACAAAAGAAGAATTGATGCCTTTGAGCTGTGGTGTTGGAAAAGAGTACTGAACATCCCATAGACTGCCAAAAGAACATACAAATATGTCTTGGAGACAAATACTGCTTAAGACCATTATTGTAAAAATAGAACAATATTTAGTAAAACATGTAAGGAGACCTAAGGGGGACAGGGGTGGAAGGAAATAGGTGAGGATGGGGTAAGGATGAAACCACAGGGTTGCACAATTTGGTGGGTGAAGGGAGAGGGTAAAGGAAATGGAAAAGTTCCTGCGGGGACCTGAAAAGACAGGTAATGATGGTCATAGTCTAATGGTGATTAATTTTATAAAACATAATGCATGGGAACCATTATATAAAACATAATGCGAATGAAGAATAGTGTAAAACACAACCTATGCCAACATTGTAAGCAAATCAATATAAAATAAAAATTTAAAACAACAACAACAAATTATCAAGGAGAAGGTGGAGCCAGAGTGTTCTTTGGAGTCAAGGACGATAAAGCTCTGCCTCACACACTTCGGGCGTGTTGCTAGGTGAAGCTATTCCTCGGAGAGAGACATATGCTTGGAAAGTTGGAGGGTTGGTGAAGGAGAGTAGGATCCTCAGCCAGGTGGATTGACACAGTGCCTGCCATAATGGGATCTAGGGTGTCATGAAGTGTGAGGAAGGCACAGGATAGGAAAGGGTTCAGATCTGTTGGTCACAGGGTCCCTATGAATCATACTTGATCTGAGGTCACCTAACAACAACATGAGGATTTCTTCCTGCTGGTGATTTTTCTACTAGAAGAATTTTCTGACAATTAATAACATATGAACTCTACCTTATTAATTAGTTTGTTCCCTTAAAATTTAATATAAAATTGTTTTTTGAGGGTCGTAGGTGTGTTTCAAGACTATTAGTGATACAATTGTTATGCCATCAAGTGTCAAAAATTCCATTTTGCTAAATATTTATTGTCTTGTTTGAAGAATATGTATGCTATCTGGAGATCTGTTTTCTGTCTGTTTTACTTCTATCCCTGCTTATCTTTTATCTTCATTTTTTATTTATTGATGGAGGTATATTAATAACCAAATACACAATCATATTATTTCTTCTTTTTAGTTTTGTCAACTTTTCACTAAATCATTTTTCTTTTTGTGTATATACATATTTAGAATTGTTCTTTTGTTCTAGTTCTACTTCATCTTCCATAGTGCAGTGAGGTAAACACTGGGCTGCTCAGCAAAATGTCAGAGGTTTGAACCTTCCAGACTCTCCAGGGGACAAAGATGAAGCAGCATAAGGACAATGGTACTGGAAATCCTCTGGCGAAGTTCTACTCTGTCCTATAAGGTCAGGACCAATCCAACAGCACTGGATTTGTGTATAGTGGGTTTTTCACTGGAAAATAGCCCTCTTAATCTCTAGTGATGATTATTGCCTTAAAGTTTCAGTAAAATGACATAAGTTATTTGGTATGGACCCTGTATTTAGAGTATGTCTATTGTAACCAACATAATGATGGTGTCAGAGGTTGGATTCTTAGAAAGTCAAGTTGATTCATTTCCATCGAGTGAGAATTGACTTATACATGAACCCTTCCCTCTCTAGGTTTTTAGAAGCTATAAACTGCATGGGAAGAGATTTCCCATCTTTCTTCTGCAGAGTTGCTGGTGGATTCAAATCGGCAGAGAGCCTTGGTCTTTGGGTTAACAGTGAAAACCCCTATGGGCTATGCTACCAGAGCTCTCTTCTTAGAAAATTGACTCTGATAATAAAAATGTATATACAGAAAATTTAGTTGGAAGAGCTTTGGAGACAATATCTATGGTGAAAGTCGAAGTAGCTTGGTTTAGTAAAGGGAAAAGATGGTTGAAATGAAGTCACAGGCATAGAAGACGTTAGATAATTGTCTAAAATTGGGGCAGGGTGCCAGGCATTTATTCTCCTAAACTGACGAATTTCATTGAATAAAAGTCATCCTCAGGAAAGGGGAGTGACTGAGGACCAAACCACTGTTTCTCAAAATGTTGTCCAAAAATTAGCATCAGAACCACCCGTGAATTGCTAAAGATGAAAGCTGTGAGCCTTAGACCAGATCTATTAAACCAGAAACTCTGGAGTTGGGGTCCATAAATCTGTGTTTTAACAAACTTTCCAACTGACTCTGGTACATAATGAAGCTTGAGAGTGGGGCAGGGGAAAGTAGAAGAAAAATGTGTCAATCAGTTTTATTAAAGACTTACAACCTCAGAAACCTTATGGGGAAGGCCTACTCTACTCAGCAGAGTTGCTATGAATTAGAATCAACTGGACAGAGTGGTTTGTTGTTGCTCAGTGCTATTGAGTTGGCTCCACTCATAGTGACTTTATATCCAACAGAAAAGATAGCCCAGCCCAATCCTATGCCATCCTCACACACTCTGCTGTACTTTAACTTTAAGCCCATTATTGAAGTTATAGTTCCAATCTGTCGCATTGAAAACCTTCTTTCACACTGGATCTCCACTTTTTTCAGCATTTTGTCCTCCTCCAAGGTCGGGGTTCTCCTGACAAGATACTGTAAAACAGCATCATCATCTTCGTTTCTAAAAGGCATTCTGCCTACATTTCATTTAAAACAGATCTGCTGGTTTTTGTTATGTGCCATCAAGTTGATTACCATTCATAGTGACCTTTTAAACAAGTATGTTGTTTGTAGGGTCACTAACAACTGAATAACCTTGTCCTGCCTGTCCTTCACCATCCTCACAATCGCTAACATGCTCAAGCCCATTGTTACAGTTCCTCTCTTTCTCTGATTGCCTCTCTCTTTCCCAGGATGTGAGACAAAGTCTTGCCATTCTTGCAACTAAGGAGCACTCTGGTTGTACTTACTCCAAGACAGAATTGGTAAACTGCCTGGAGGAAGTACATAACCATGAACAACTGGTAGATTACAACTGTCCACCATGAAAAAGACCAGGAGGGAATCTAGGGGCAATACACCACTCACTACTGTTGTTTTTGCTATTAGGTGCTGTTGAATTGAGTACGACTCATAGCAACTGATGAATATGACTGAGACTTATCCTGTGCCTTCCTCATCATCTCTGACATACATGAATCCATTGCTACAGTGACTGTATCAATCCATCTCACTGAGGAACTTCTCATGGCTGAGCCTCTATGTTTCCCCAGCATGATGTCCTTTTCCAAGGAATAGCCTCTCCTACCAACATGCCCAAAGTATGAGACGAAACTTCACCATCTTTGCCTTCAAGGAGCACGTTCACAGCACTTTTCCTAAGATGTAGTTGGTTGTTCTTTTGGTAGTGCATACGATGTTCAGTAATATTCTGCAACATCCCAACTCAAAGGCATCAATTATTTTTTTATCATCTTTATTCACTGTCCAGCTCTCACATGCATAGCCAGTGATTGAAAAGGCCTAAGTCAGGTACAGCTTAGTCTTCAAACTGATATTGCTCCACAGTAATTTGAAGAGGTTCCTGACAACAAGCTTTGCCAATGTAATATATCTCCTGTTCTCCTGACTGCTGGTCTCAAGGGTGTTAATTGTGGATCAAAGTAAGATAAAATTGTTAATAATTAGAGATTCAATCCATTTCCACTCACCTTAGAGAGTGACAGCACTATTTTTTCTTAATCTTTTACTTGGAGAATTTCACATAATTGCTAGTTTAGTTTAATTACTGTCTATTATCTTTGGTCTTCTTTATTTGTTGTCCAACTTTCAGATGCATAGGAAGCAACTTAAAAATACTGTGGCTTCCTTCAGGTGCCCTTTAGTCTTTAAACTGATAACCTTGTTCTTTATATTTTCAGAGAGGTCCTTGATAGCAGACTTCCCAATGAAATTAATTTTTTAATTTTTTTACTGCTATTACTATTGGTGTTGATTTTGGACTCAAGTAAAGTGAAATAATTGATAACTTCAATCTTTTCTCCATCTATCATGACCTATTGGTTCAGTGGTAAGGATTTTTGCTTGGAGGCTCATGTGTGAAGCAGTTGTATTTAAGTGGGTGGGTTCTTTGTTTTAGTTGAAAAGTGTTAACTGTTGTTGGGTGGTTTTTTAGTAGTGTGTGAACTGATTGGATTTTCTGGATTCAGCTAATAAGTAGCTGTGAGCTAGAAGCCTCTTGGCTTAAGTCAATCAGGACCTGAGGTTGGGCCTTTGTATTTAAAAGTTAGTTGGGCCCTCAGGCCTGGTGTTAATTGTGCCTGGGAAGAACATTCCCCTAAATTGTGTAGTTATGGTCTGTTAGCTTGCTGTACTAAGGTAACTTGGGGTTGCTGTGATGTTGAACGCTGTGCCACTGCTGTGTCAAATGTCATAATCATTATACATAGTGGATAGTGTTTGGTAGAGCTTCCATATTGAAACAGGCTTGCAAGCAAGATTGGCATCCACTTCCTAAACAACATGTTTTTGGAAACTCTATGAACTTTAGAGAAACAATGATAGTTATAGAACAGGGTTCAGATCTTTTGTTCATAGGGTCGCTATGAGTCATGTTCTACTCGAAGGCACTTAACTAACAATGTTGAGTTATACCATGGACTACCAAGAGAACAAATAAATCTTTCTGGAAGAAACTGAAATCAGAGTGTTCTTTAGAAGCAAGGATAGTGAAACTTTGTCTAATATACATTGACCATATTTTCAAGAGAAACAAGGTTTTGGAGACAGATATCATGCTTGGAAGGAAAAAAGTAAAATAGAAAAAAACCTCAATGAAATGAATTTACACAAGGATTACCAAATTAGCTTGAACATGACAAAGAATGTGAAGATGGTAGAGGATATAAGTCAAGGTTCAGATCTATTGTTCTGTTGTACATAGGGTGGCTCAGTTGTAGTCATTTTGGCAAGAGCTCTGTTAGCTTAGTGGTAAGAAGCTGTGCTGCAATCCTGAATGCGTGTGGTTTGAATCCACCAGCTTCTCCATGGGAGCAGGATGGACAAGTTCTTCCCATGGGATTTATTACCTTTGAAAACCAGCTAAGGGTTGATTCAAATTGAAGAGCGTACAACAACAATCTATCATCTTACTAATTATTTTCTATTTGATCTATTTATTTTGTACTTCCTTTTCTTTCCTTAAGGATTCCTGGTGATGCAGTGGTTAAAACACTTGGCTATCAATGAAAAAAAAATCCTATGGTTTAAATCCAACAGCAGGTCTATAGCAGTATACATCCATAAAGCCTTGCAATGTTGTGGAGTAGTTCTATTCTGTCCTCTGAGGTCAGGATGATTTGTAATCAACTCACTGTTGTTGGGTTTGTGTTTTGGTTTATTCCCTCACTTTAATTAATTTTATTTGTTTTGATAAAATACTCATTTCTCTACAATCAATTTGCTACTTATAAATATTATTATAAGTGTTTAATAATAAGTAATAATATAAAGATTAAGATCTAGATTCTTCACTTCTTACGGTTTAAATTACTTTTACCACATTCCTGATACTCTTAAAACATTTGAGCTCCTTTCAAAGTCTTCTCAATTGTTGCATTATTGTTGTTATGCATTTTATTTATTAGATTTTAAACTACATAAGTACCATTGGAGTTTTATGCAAATAATCATATCACATTTGTAGTCCTTATGGTGTTCTTCATCTCCTCCTACACTCTCAGGTTTCTATTAGGAGCATTCGAGAACTCCACTGGGTTCTTTACGGTAGAACTTCAGGGATAAATATCTTCAGTTAGTGATGCTTTTAAGGTATACTGATTTCACATTTATTTTTCAAAGGTTGTTTTCTCTGGGTGCAGAATTCTAGGCTGGCATTCATTGTCTCTCAGGATTTAAAGATGTTGTTTATCATCTGACTCCATTTTGGTCGAGAGATTAGCCATCAGTGTGTGATTGCTCCTTTGAAAGTAATGTGTTCCTTTCTGTCGAACTGCTTTATACAATTTTCTCTTTGTCTTAGGAATATATCATAGTCAATTTGCTGAAAGTCAACATGAAGTTTCCGAGTCTTTGAAATGAAAATTACGACCACTATTTTTCATCTATTGCTTCTGTGCCAAATGCTCCTTGTGGGTTTCTGTTTATACATGTTAAAGCTTTTGAATGAACATTGTGTGTATTGTCCTCTTACCTGGGTTTTGTATTCATTTTTCTTCTCTGTGTATCCTTTTGCTTTGCGTTCTTGCTATTGACTTGTCTTCCTTTACCATCCACTTTTTCCAAGTTGCATTTAAATGCTTCCATTCATTCTTAATTTTAGATTTATAAATAAACAATGAATCCTACACTGTTCTATGTGTTTCTATGCATACATGGAATTGATTTAAATTCTGTTTTTAAATTCTCCATTCTTTAACAGAAACGGCTCATTTCTCTATTTTCTTATCTTTGCCAAACATTGGAAGGTTTTATACATATTTTTGTTGGTTTGCATGCACTCATTCATATACATTGTGGTTCACTTATGTATATTGTGTTTTATACAATCATCCACATATATTGTATTTTACATAACTAATTACTATTGATCTGCACCTGACAAAACTTGATTGTTTCACAAAACGACAGTAAAATACATTTGTTTATATTTTCAAATCCTTGTTGGATCTTTTCTATTCTTTCACAACCCCTATCTACTCACTAACTTCTGCTATCCTAATATTTTCCACCTTTCCCTTTGCTCCTCCTTCTCTTGAACATTTATACACATCTTACTTAGTTATCCTCCTGTTTTCATAATAATGGTCTTATGCTGTATTTCTCCTCTGAGACTGAGTTAGTTCACTCAGTATAATGCATTAGTGCTGCATAATATGAATATGCATTATATACCACAATTTCTCAATCCATT
>NW_006399806.1:8691884-8695501 GCF_000299155.1 Elephantulus edwardii | reverse complement strand
ATGGGAGAGCATTATGCTGAATGAAGTCAGTCAGTCATAAGGGCAAATAGTGCATGAGTCGATTCTTGTATCTATGAGGTGGGAGTGGAAGGTTGAAAATGGGTAGAGGTGAAACCATAGAATTGTAGAATTTGTTGGGTGAAGGCAGTGGGTAAAGGAAATGAGAAGGGTCTCGTGTTATTTTGTTTTGGAGGAACATTCTTCTAATTGTACAGCACTCCTCTGTTAATTCACTATACTGAGGCAATCTGAATTTTCTGTGATGCTGAGCTTTGTGCCATTGAGGGATCAAATGCCATAATGGCTGCCCATGGTGGACAGTGTTGGGAGGAGCTCCCAGTCTAAGACATGTTTGGAAGCATGAGGGCATTCACTTCCTAAACCACATGCCTCTGGAAACTATGAACCCAGAGAAACTATAATGGTTATAGAAAGTCTTCAGGCTTTTATTCATATAGTTGCTTTGAGTGGTGCTTGACTCCACAGCAATCAACAACAACAACAACAACAACAACATTTCAACTTGTAGTTAGTTACTGCAAATGCTATTGTTTTCTTAGTTTCCTTTTGCATGCTTTCTTTGTTGCTATATAGTAATCCCACTGATTTTTGTATATTGGTCTTATGTCTTGCCATTCTACTAAATTGATATGCTAGGTCTAACAGGGTTTTTTAATTGAGTCTTTGACAGTCTCTGTGTGCACTGGTATATCATCTGCACATACTGAAAATTTGTCACCTTTTTGCTAATTTGGATGCCTCTTATTTCTTTTGTCACTCTAGCAAGTACTTCCAATACAATATTAAATAAGTATGGTGATAGTGGTCATTCATGTCTTATCCTTGTTCACAAGGGGACTGAATGACTTTTTAGTCTTTCTCCTTTGAACATTTTGGCCCTTGGTTTTGCATATATAATTTTGACTACGTTGAGGAAATTCCAGCTATTCCTATTTTGTTGAGTGTTTTAATCAAGAAGGGGTTTTGGGCTTAATCAAAAAACATTTCTGCATCAATTATAGGGTAATGTGATTCTTGTTCTTTGCTTTTATTTGTATAAGGAACAGTTGCAACTTAAGGATGGCCAATTCTGATTTCTATCTGCTTCATAGAAGGGAACTGTCTTCATCAATAACATCCATAGTACCAAACAAAAAACTACATGGTCAGAGATACCACCCCACATGCTCCTGCACCTATTTCCCCCAATCATTTGGTCCAATTTTCATTGCAATTTGACTTGTTAACTTTACTAATAGTTGTAGGGTTTATTAAGTAAATAGGTTGGGAAGTTAGGGAAGCAAAGAATATCACACAACGCTAATCCAGATTTAGTCCAGATTAACAAGGCACAATTCCTCAATTAGTGGAAGTCCAGTTTCAGATGTACCTCTGGCTGCCTCAATCATTCAGCAAACTTTATTCCAAAGCAGTTACAAATCAGCTTTTTCTTCAATCATTCAGCAAGCAAAACCTTTAATTATGGCTCTATATTCAGTGTTCCTCTGATTATACTTTGCCACACTCTCTTCGTAGTCTCTCTATAGCAATACCACAGTCTCTTCTCCTTCTCCCCACCACTGTCTTTCACAGTGTGGAAAGTGGTCTCTTACATTTGTCTTATAGGCAAGTGTCCAAAGTTGAGGTAGCTGGAGATTATGTCCTGAATAGAAGCAAACACAATGGATAGAAAAAGATATTTTTCAGAAAGTTCTAACACCACAATTACATTAATTGTTTTTCTTATGTTGAGCCATCCTTCCATACCTGTTATGAATCTCACTTGGCCATGATGAAATGTTTTTCAATATACTATCAGATTCTACTGGTCAAGACTTTTTTTTATGGATTTTTTTTTTCATCTTTGTTAATGAGAGATATTGGTCTATTGTTTACTATTTTGGTGATATTTTCACTTGACTTGGGTATTAGGGTTATGCTTAGTTCATGGAACAACTCTGAAAGTGCTCCTTTTCCCATTTTTTTACTAATTTAAGTATAACTGGTGGCACATCATTTTAGTTGTTGTTGTTGTTGTGTATCATCAAATCAGATCCAACTGGCACAGGAGGAGATTGCCCCTCCTTCTCTAGTGGAGCATCTGGTGGATGGGAACTGTGCACCTTTGGGATTGCATTGCAGCTTCCTGCCACTATGCCATCAGAGCTCCCTTAAAAATTCAGAAAACCAGTTGTTATTGTGTACCATTGAGTCAGAAGCAATCCATAGCTGGAGATTGCCCATCTTTCTTCCACAGAGCAGCTGGTGGAGTCAAATCACATGCCTTTGACATTGCAGCACAGCTCCTTGCCAATAGGCCACCAGAACTCACAACACATCAATTTTAATGTTTGGTAGAATTCACCTGTGAAGTTGCCTTAGCAAGAACTTGTTTTTAGGGAGTCTTTCTATGACCTGCTCAATTTCTTATTTTGTAATAGGTCTTTCTATGTGTTCTACTTCTGTCTGTGTCAGTTAGGGTAGGGTGTGAGTTTCTAAGAATTTGTTCATTTTCTCCAGATTTTTCAAATTTGTTGGAGTATAGTAGTCTTGCATAATTTCATTCTATTTATTTACTTTATCTGGTTCTGTTGTGATGTCACCTCCTTGATTTCCTATTTGTTAGTCGTGTCTACTTTTTCTTTTCTTTTATTATGTTTGCCAGTGGTTTGTCTATTTTATTGACTGTTATGAAAAATCAGCTTTGGTCTTGTTGATGGTTTCAATTGTTTTTCTGTTTTCTATCCCATTCATTTCAGCCCTTCTGCTTATAATTTCCTTTCTTCTAGAAGCAGTGAGATTAGCTTTTTGTCCTATTCTATTTACTGGAGGTGTTGAGTTAAATAGGTTTTTGGGTGTTTTTTTATCCTCCCCCACCCATTATGAGGCATTGTTATTTTGAAAGTCCTTGTTAACGTCACTAAATGTATCAATATTGTTGTTAGGTACCATTGCTATAAACAACAGAGTAAAACTTTGCTTTGTCTTGTACCATTCTAAAACCCATTGTAGTACTGTATCAATGCATCTCCTTTATGGTCTTCTCTTTTCGTAACTCTCAATTTGTGCCAGTATAGTGTCTTTTTCCAAGGGTTGGTCTGTTATGATAGCATTCCCCAAGTATATGGAAGTTTCAACAACCTTTCCTCTATGGAGAACCCTGGTGGAACTTATTCCAAAACAGATTTGTTTGTTCTTTTGCAGTCCATGTTGTATTCAACACACTTTGGCCATACCACAATTCAAAGGCATCAATTCCTCTTTGATCTTTTTTATTTCATTATTTATACATTTCCCTTTGTCTTTTTGTTAATTATTTGATTTCCTTATTTACTGTCTAGTTTCTATTGATCTAGATTAATTTTATTCAATAATTTCTTTCCTTAGTTTTTGTCATATGGTATCTCTTTTTATGCCTAGAAATTTTTACTTTATGCTACAGTTTATAATTAAGGGTAATATTTCTTTCCTCAGTCAGACAATATCAGGAGTCTTGATTTTCATATACTGAGTATTGTTGCTGTTTTGGAATAATTTTGTCTATTACAGGTTTTTTCCTGTAAAGAGTTGAATAGAACATTTCAAAAGGCAGCACGGGATGACAAAGCAAAATATTA
>NW_006399806.1:8687971-8690199 GCF_000299155.1 Elephantulus edwardii | reverse complement strand
AGTTTAGGGCTGTTGTACATAGGGTCTCTATGAATCGCAAGCGACTCGACGGCACATAACAACAACAACAATCACTCTTTTCTTTTTGATCAATTTTTATATGACAAGGACCCCATAAATAAAAAAGGAAAACTAGTGAAGTAAATAGATTTGATCAAGGTTGATTGTGGTCTTAATTGTCTTTATATTAGAAAAATCACAGATCTGAGCAGCAACAGTAATAACCAGCTCCATCACATCTGTGTACTTGTATAGCCTCATCAAGTTTTTTATTACTCATTTTTCAAAGTCTCACAGGTTCTTTTAAATCACAAGACCACGAAACTTTCATTTCAGTTGTTTCTCACTTCCATCCTAAGCAAATGCAGTCCAAGATTTCAGATGTTATATATACAGTAACATATATTACTAATGATTATAAATATTATATAATAATAAATTAAAACCACTTACATATGCTCAGAATAACACCTTTCTGTAGCCTTTCTCAAATGCTAGAATGAAAAAAGCAAACATAACTGAAATGAAACAATTCTATCCTTAAATCTTCGCTCACATAATGGTTTTTAATGGCAGACCTTAAGCTAAATCCTATTTAGAGGGAATGGCAAAAGACATACTAACAAAGGGGATCAATCAGAATTGGTTTTGACAAAGACTGTGGCAATATAACAATAGAATGGGACTCTCAAGGAATGTGGCAAAACAACAGACTCAAGGACAAGATAAATGAGATGGCCAAAAGTTACCATATGTCTGTAAGGTTAAAAAAGGCAGAGAGAACAAGGTGAAGTTAAACAAAAGATTTTATTAGTGGCTGTTGGGGCAGATTCACTGTCTGAGGCCAGAGAAAGGCAGGGTCAGGCAGCAAAGTTACCAGTGAGGAAAATTACAGGCTAAACTTTGTAGGTAGGGTTTGGGGGTATGGTGGTCAAACCAGTGGTCAGTCCTTCGTGGAGAAAGTGTATTGGATGCCCTTTGTTAGCTCCTAATGATGTCGGAGCTGCTCAGTCATGCAAGATGTGGCTGATGGCTGGGTTTCCTTCTGATTGGCCATAGTCATTTTACACCAGGTAGATTGGAATGCCGCTGTCAGCATGAGATGCTGCCCAGCCTCCAGATGGCCTTTAGTGTCCATTAGAAGAACTGCACTAATCACCCGTTTAAACCTGACTCCCCAAGCAAAGAATATATAAAACCTTTTGTAAGATAAAAACAGGGTTAGCCTGTCCTGACCCATTCATTGTCTGTCATGAATGTCTAATAAACCTCAGTTTCTTTCTCTTGCTCTCACTTGGTATCTGTGTCTTCCTTATGTTTCTGAGTCAGAACTTTCTAGTTCTTACTCGAAGAGGCCCCTGGACCTCTTTTGGAAATTATCCCCTTGACATATGACTTGTTTCCCCATCTGCTTTGGAATATCTTATCAATAGTATAATTTTTGCTGTAAAATTTTCCTTTATCTTAAAGGTCTATCATTTTCAGCTTCATAAAGGTAACTGAAAAATAAGGTCAGGAGACATAATAGATATAGAATGTGTGAGCTATGTGGTCTAACACGTTCTTATATAGACTCAAACAACTAGCTAATTTGCTCTCACTAGCAATCACAAACCAGAAAGCTTTAAAAAATGATCTGTCAGATGTTAGGAGCATGTAGATTTACTCACTACAAAATAATATGGATCCCAGTTCTTGTCCTATTTGCTGTCACATCCATTCCTCTCCCATTCCCTTAGAATAGGAATTCAGGCTCTATTTCCCAGGCTTCCAGATGGATTTGGTGACTAAGTTATGGTCAGAAAGTTGATGAATGAGTATTAGGAAAAGTTACTTTCTTGTGTTCTCTTTCTGCCTTAATCTCCTCAGATCCATGTTAGCTTCAGATCCATGAGGAATGTTATCCTGGGATGATGTCTGCGGGGTTATCCTGTCTCTGAGCCTCCATAAAACACCTGTCTCCTTCTTCTGACAGCCAAAGAGTTGATAGATAGTAGCTCCAGCTGCTGCTAATTTCTAAGTTGTCTCACTACTTCCTCAGTATCTTCTCAGCTACTTGCCTGTATAAACAATGCTTTATTTTATTTCTATGGCTTATAAGAATGAATTGTATTCTCTGGGTTGTGTTGTTGTTGTTAAATGCCATTGAGTGGTAGGCAACTCATAGTGACCCTATAAGTTTTCTTCATTTCTCCAAGTTCATAGAGTTTCCAGAGACAAGCTATTTC
>NW_006399806.1:8682114-8686597 GCF_000299155.1 Elephantulus edwardii | reverse complement strand
GACCCCTTCTGAAACCAGCCTGGACTTCTGGTAGTTCTGTGTTGATGTGCTGTTCCAGTCGTTTTTGGATAATTTTCAGTAAAATCTTGCTTGCATGTGATGCTTGACCAAAACCAATTAAAAATAGGCCTGAGTGCCACAGATTAGGCTTGGTAGCGTCATTTTCTGTCCATTAGGCCAACTGAGCTCTCTCTATGTTGTCATTTTAAGCCATTGAGTCGTAGGTGACTCATAGCAACCCTATAAATTTTCTTCCTTTCTCCAGGTTCATAAGGATTCCAGAGGCAAGCTATTTCGGAAGTGGATGCCACTCCTGCTTCTAAGCTTGTTTTAATTGGGGGGCTCCCTGACAAAACTTGATGCCTTGTTTTATAAGTATAATGACAGTAAAATAACATCAATTTATCTTTGTATCTCACTGTTTTATCCTATATTAGAATAATGAGATAATTATATTCTAATCAGAGCATTTAGGGTGATACCAGAAAAGTTGGCAGTTCAAACACACTCAGTGTCTCTGTGGGCACAAAGCCTATGATCCACTCCCACAAACACTACCTACTATTCTTGAGTTGATTCCGACTCTTATTTGCCTTCCGCTGGGTTTCATATGCTATTAAACTTTATGAGAGGAGATGGACCATCTTTCTTCTATAACTGGTAGATTTGAGCTGCTGATCATTATTTGGTTAGCAGTATAACATTTGATGTACTATGTAATCAAAGAGTCATAAAGAATACAACCTAGGAAACCCAGGGGATAGTACTCCTCATGTACTTCTCTGTGTTTTCCCTATCTTTGGTGAAATTGTAATGATCATTCTTTTATTGTCACATGGAGTCACTGAGAATTAAAGTCAACTCTATAGTATCTAACACAAGTTGTTGGACATCATGTACCAAGAATAGATACGGGCACAACAGTAAAATTTATACTATGGAAAAGAAAAGCATAATATTCTAGAAAGAGAGAAATAATTGGGCTTACTTTCAGAAAATTCATAATTAGAAATAAAGGAAAGCAATTTCCATTCTATGCTCAGTAAGATAAAGGGAATAAATGAAAAAAGAATTTTGAATTATTCAGGCACACATATATAAAATATCAAGCATTGATGTAAAGGAAACTCAGAATAATAAAATTTATTTTCAAAGGTAAGAGTAAGCTAATAAATTTTTCAGCATATACTTTTTTAGATTAATACATTTAGTTCAAGTAATTAACATATTAAAGATAAAGTTAAACTTCTCCAAGCCAACACAAAATCCTTTAATATTTTTTAAAAATGTACAACCCAAAACATCACATTATTGTGGAAAAACTTGGTAAAGGGAGAGGTAGAGGAAATACATATGAGTTTGTGGGACAGAGAATGAATCCACTCCCAAGACAAATTTCAGAAAGGCTCTCTCTTGAAAAAAGAAATGGCTGCTAAATAATTTTGTCAAAGTATTACTGGATTACAAAACAATGAACAAAACGTTGTTTGAAAAATGTCCCCAAAAGTGTATCTGCTTCTGATAGTGAGTCATGAATAAGCCTTACCGGGTTTTTGGGTTTTTTTCTTCCAAAAGCCAGTTTGCTAGATTTTCCCCCCTGTTTATTGAGGTCAATTCCAAACAGGTTGGTGAGTTAGCAGAATTATCTCCAGCAAAAGCATTACAATATGGAAAGTGCCACAAGGATGTAAACAAAAAAGCTATTCACGTTACATTTCAAACAATGTTAAAACAGGCCCACCAAACCAGAAACTCAAGGGATGAAAAGTTTTCCATTTCAGAAATCTTTGTGACATTTATTTTCCCCAGAGATCCATCAGCTGTGCAGGAAATTAAGCGAGTAAACACAGCAAAAGGAGAAGTCAGTTCTCTGTCACCCTCCTCCCCAACATTCCAGAAATGGCAGCGTCAATGCCAAAATACAATGAAAGCAATCTAAGTGAAGAATCAGACGTTTTAAATACAGTTGTTTTTGTTATGTACCATTAAGTCAGAACCAGCCCATTGCTCACCCTCCAGTGGATTTTCAGAGGCAATAAATCACGGGAAGAATGGCCCACCTTTTTCATTCACGCTTGTGCCTCAGACCACTACCAGAGCTCCTTTCAAACATAATTATAAAAGAAAAATATTGACATTCACTTATGCTCTTAATTTTGTGCTCTAACTAAAAATTAAAATTCAATAATAAAAATTACTTTTTTTTGTAAAGACAAACTCAAAACTGATCATTTTTCTAGGGATAAAATGAAACACAAACAGTCATCAAAAGGAGTAAGGAAAAGCTATCAAGGCCATAAAATTCAAGTTAGGAACAGGTTAGAATCACCGTAGTTTATAAGTAGTGCAATTTGTAAGCAATTAAGTTAGCACACATTACTGAAATAGCAGGACATGCCAGGAATAGAGCTAAAGATAAATAAGTCATGATCTTTGCCTTCAAGGAATTGAGTTCGGCGAGGCAGAAAGACACATGAGCCTTTACAAGACAATGTGATAAGAGTTATGACACATTCCGCAAATGTGTTCAGGAAATGTAGCTTAGAGGAAAAAAAATAGTTCTAGGGAAGTCAAAGAAAGATATTGGGGGGAAAATGTATGATATTTTCATTCATTCTTTGATTCATTCATTAAGCCAAGGAAAAGAAGAAAATTATTCCAACCTAAAGGAAGAGAATGAGCTAAAAAAGAATGAAGCAAAATTGCTTCCTTCATATTGGGAACTGTCTAACGTATTTAAAGCATAGTGTGTTGGTGGGAATGGAGGACATAACTGGAAACGAGTCAGAAGGGTAGGCAGGAGACAAATAATAAAAAAACCTTTTCTGAACATACAGAGAGATCTGGATTCTCTTGTATGGCAAAAGCATAAAAATTCCTGTCACAGTAGAGTCTTGAAGATATAAGCTGAATCATAACTTCTGAATTGTTGCTGGATGTTACTAATGATAATTAGACAACAAATGAGTTTGTTTCTTAATTACACACTAGCCTACTGTTTAATAAAGAGCTTCTGTATAAAACTAATCATAACAATAGTGAAGTGTAATGAAAAATTCAGAACAATGGTATTACCCACTAGATGAATGGCCTCAAGCAAATGACTTCTCTGAATTCTGCTTTTATTTGCTGCTAAAAGAAAGATATATCACCTGCTCTTTCTCTCTCACTAGGTTGGTAAAAAATTCCATGCAGTTGTGATCATGAAAGAGTTTTATATACTATAAAAGGTAATAGATTGTTATTACAATAATTAAAGCAGATTTTTTTTATTTAAACATCTTCAGTTGGTGAGTCACAGTATATCACACATGATATAAAACTAAAAATTATTACTCTTCAAGAGTACTTCTTAACATTTTAAATTCTGATAAAAGTTGTAGAGCCATAGGAAGATCTGGTATCCTAGTGGCAAGAAGCTATTCTGAAATCCCAAAGACACATGGTCCAAACCTACCAGATCCTCTGCTGGAGAAGGAGGCACAATCTCCTCCTGTGCCACTAGAATCTGACTCAACGGTATACAACAACAACAACAAGTCATAAAGTCTATTTCTCATTAAAATGCTTGCACTTACACTCAAATATTTTGGCACAGAACTTCAGGTATTCCATAATTTCCCTGAAGGCACAAATCACAAGAAATGTACTTGTTGGATACAAAACTTTGAAAGTGTCCATGTTAAATGCCTCTTTCATACCGAGAGGTTCTATATCTATTTGAACTGTCATGAATCTCACATATGTTCGCTCTTTTCTTTTAGATAATAACTTTTTCTTTTAGAGAATAATTTATCCTGTGAAAGCCACTATCTCCTATATGCTGAGAATGTAAAGATAAAATATATTTTTTCTCATGTATAGTCTAGAGATAGAAGCAGATAGTGAAAGAAAGTGCAGTGTAGTTAGCCTGTTGTTGTTCAAAGTTGTTGAGTAGATTACAGCTCAGAAACTGTACCAATAGATCTGAACCTCGCCCTCTCCTGTGCCATCCTCATGATCTCCAATATGCTCAAGACCATGGTCATAAGCCTAATTGTATCCACTCTATACTTTCTCACTTTGCTCCAAATGACTTTAAACTTCCCAGGCACAAACTCCAACCATAACTCCACATCTCTGAGTCTTGATTTTTCTGGAACCACAGAAGACTGCTCTGCCTTAAGAACACTAATTTCAAAGAATCAGCCCCATCTAGACTCAGGAATCGGATAGATTACATCTGTGGAAGGAATTGTTGAAGAAGTTCAATATCAGCAGTGAAAATAGGCCAGGTGTAGATTGCAGAAGACCATCAACTTAATCACGCAAGTTCAAATTAATGCTAAAGAAGGTCAAACCCACAAGAATCAAAATTTGATCTTGAGTCTATCCCACCTGAATTTAAAAATAAACTCAGGAACAGGTTTGAGGCTTTGAATACTAATGAACAAAGACCAGATGAACTGTGGGAGGATATCAAGACTATCATCCATGAAGAACA
>NW_006399806.1:8680460-8681509 GCF_000299155.1 Elephantulus edwardii | reverse complement strand
CTTTTCTGAAAAAAGGTGACCCGAGAAAGCGTGGAAATTATTATACAATATCACTAATAACAGACACAAGCAAAAGCCTGCTGAAGAATATAATAAATTATTGAAATAGTACATTGACAGAGAATTACCTGAAATACAAGCTGAGTTTAGAAAAAAAAAATGTGGCCCTAGAGACATTATTGCCAATGTCAGATGGACCTTGGTAGAAAGCAAAGAGTAGCAGAGTAATATTTGTGTTTCATTGTCTATGCAAAGTCAACTAACTGACTGTGTGGATCACAACAAATTGTGGTTAACCTTGAGGAGAATAGAAATCACAGAACACTTGATTGTGCTTATGTGAAACTTATACTTGACCAAGAAGCAGTTCTCAGAACAGACTAGGAAAACATTGTGTGGTTCAAAATCAGGAAGAGTGTGTGTCTGGGATGCATCCTGTCTCCATATCTTTTCAATCTGTATGGAGAACAGATCATTCAAGAGGCTGGGCTTTATGAGGAGGAATGTGGCATCAGGATTAGCAGAAGATTCATCAACGACCAATGTTATGTAGATGACACAACCTTGATTGCTGAAACTGAGACCTGAAGTGCTTGCTGCAGAAGGTCAACGATTGTAATCTTCAATATAGATTGAAGCTCAACATCAAGAACACAAAGACTCTCACCACTGGGCCAATTGCAGCACTATGATGGATGGAGAAGAGACTGAGGTTGTTAACAGTTACAGCTTACTCAGCTCCACAACCTGCACTCTTGGCACCAGCTGTCAGGAAATCAAAGACAAATTACAGTAGGAAAATCTGCTGTCAGGGACCTTTCCAAAGTACTGAAAAGCAATGATGTCAGTCTAGAGACTAAGGTATGACTGATCCAGGCTATGGTCTTTGTAATTACTTGCTATGTATCAGAGAGCTGGATAATAACTAAGGATAACAGAAGAAGAATTTATTCCTTTGAGTTGTGGTGCTGGAGAAGAGTCATGAATATACCATGAACCACCAAGAAAACAAATATGTCTGTCTTGGAGGGAGTGAAACCAAGTTTCTC
>NW_006399806.1:8676878-8679430 GCF_000299155.1 Elephantulus edwardii | reverse complement strand
AACACTTTCAGTTAATAGAAAAAGAACAGGCTAATTCCACAGTCTCTAGAAGAAAGGAAATTATAAATATCAGGACAGAAATTAGTGAGATAGGAAACAGAAAAATGACTGAAACTATCAGTAAAACAAGGAACTCATTCTTCTAAAGGCTTAATAAAATAGAGAAAATATTGGCAAACTTAAGAAAGAGAAGACACCAGTAACTAGAATCACAAATGAAAGAGATAACATCACAACAGGACCAGCTGAAATTAAATCAATGATATCAGAATATTATGAAAAGCTATACTCCAAAAAATTGAAAACTGAGAGGAAATGGGCAGATTTCAGAAACCCACACACTACTCAAATTGACACATTCATGCAGAAGTGGAACAACTGAACAGGACCATCACAAAAGAAGAAATGGAAAAGGATAAAAAAAGGCTCCCTGCCAAAAAATTTCTTGGCCCATATGGCTTAATGGGTGAATTCTACCAAGCATTAAGGGTCAAACTGTCACTAATTTTATTTAAAAAAAGAAGAGGGGAAATATCACTGGGATAGCAAAGGTTTGTGGGTGAGGGGAGTGAAAGATTAGGAAATGTGTAACAGGGAATGGAAAAGATAGTGTTAATATGCACAGAGTAATAGTAATAAATTGTGTAAAATATCTATAAATTGTTATATGAAACACAAGCTAAATGGATGAAATAATGGATATAAATGATTCTATAAAACATAAATTACATGTACAAAATTCAGTATATATGAATGATTATATGCAAACCAATAAAAAATTAATAGAAACAAAAATCCTCACTCTTGGGCCAATAGGAAACACCATAATAGATGAAGATTGAAATTTGCAACAATTTAATCTTACTTAGATCCACCATCAACACCCTTGGTGCAAGCAGTCTGAAGATTAGGAAATGCATAGCATTGGGAAAGTCTTGTATCAGAGATCTCTCCAAAAACCTTAAGAGAAATGATATCAGTATGTCAGTCTAAAAACTAGAGTACGCCCGATTCAAGCCTTGGTCTTTCCAATCACCTGATAAGCATCTTACAGCTGGGCAAGGGATAAGGATGACAGAAGAAGAATTTGATGCCTTTGAGTTGTGGTGACAGAGATGAGTACTAAACCAAAAGAGTTAAGGCAGTTATGGCTTAGAGAAAGTGCAATCAGAGTGCTCTTCAGAGGCAAGGGTGGCAAAGATTCTCTCACATACTTTGGGCATGTTGTTCAGATGGGCTATTGCCTGGAAAGGGGAGCCATGCTTAGAAATATGGAGGGTCAGCAAAGGAGAGGAAGACCCTCAACAATATGGACTGGCATGGTGATTATCAAGTATGTGGGAGAAGATAAGAATGCCATAAGATAAGGTTCAGATCCTTTGTTATAGGGTCAGAGTCAAGAGTTGTACTCAACTTGGCAGGACATGCAATGACAAAATAAAAATGCTTGGTTATCAAATGTAATCCCTTTTGAAAAGCTACATGGGTAAATCTTGAAAATGTCAGGCCAAATATAAGGAAGTTGATCTAGATCAGAAAGGGGAATGGTGGGCAGCATAGATTATATTTAAGACATTGAAGAGTTTTAAATGAGACTAATTTTTTAAGTCAATAAATGCTTGGTTTATTGATTAAATTCTAAAAAAACATAAAAACTTCTTTCTGCTACTAAGCCATGCAGGCAGAGTCCACAAAGATAACTTCCTAGCTGAAGCCCATCTGATTCATGTTGGCATCATAGTCTTTTAAAAAAATTACCTATCAGGAGAGTCAAATAATGTGCAGAGAGGCCAGGACCCCAGCTCTGCAAAGGATGCAGCTAAAGCGTGACATATTTGAAGAGCTACAGATTGTTTCTGTGACTGGATTGAAGTGTGTCTGCCCTTGTCAAAGTAGCAGGTGAAGGAGCTAGAAAGATTATTTGAGGTCATTTAGGAATTACTTTGTTTGCTAGACCAACTCACCTGAGCTTTGCCTTAAAATAAAATGAGAAAACAGAAGAGCTGAGAAACCTTAAAAATGAGTGTCACACAAACAGATATGTATTTCAAAAGAAACTGTTTTGACTACAACGTTGAGGTGCGATTAGAGGAAATGGATGAGAGGCAGGGGAACTAAAAAAAGTCCTGTTAAAAGGCCCTTGGTGAGAGTTGATAAAATGAAAAACATGGGGTTTGGATAAAAGGTGAATTGAGTTTCAGTTCTAGTTTTCTTTCTTACCAGTAAGTCATCATTATTGCTGTTGCTCTGTAACATCAAGTAGGAAAAGACTTGTAGCTGATTCTCCAGCAGGTTTTCAGGGCATCACATAGGAGGAGATGGTCTATTTCTCTGGCAGAGCAGCTTGTGGATTCAAACCATATGCCTTTAATGTAGCAGCACAGCTCCTCATCCCTAAGCCAGTAAACCTCTCTGAGTGACCTTTAGGGAATTATTTTACCATGTTTACTCTGTTGTTGTTGTTGCTGTTATGTGCCGTCGAGTCGCCTGCGACTCATAGCGACCCTATGTACAACAGCCCTAAACTCCGCTCTGTCCTGTGCCAATCGCAC
>NW_006399806.1:8675335-8676346 GCF_000299155.1 Elephantulus edwardii | reverse complement strand
AGCTGTGTACAATCTCAATCTCTTCACCATCCATCCTGATGCTGCCAATTGGTCCAGTGGTGAGAATCTTTGTCTTCTTGACATTGAGCCTCTTCTGTTCAGGGTTTTGAGAAAATGAAATAAAATTATAGATAAAAGCATAACACAGACAAAACTTGAAAGCATAGATTTGTACACGAATGTTCATTTCAGCAATATTTACAGCAGCCAAAAGCTAAGAACACACTAAACATCCATCAGCATATGAATGGATAAACAAAATATGGTATATAAAATCAAAGAAATATTATTCAGTCATGAACAGAAGGCATGTTCTGATACATGCTATGTGAAGGAACTCTGAAAACACCATGCTGAGTGACATAAATCAGAAACAAAGGACAAATAATATATGAGACCACTTATGTTAAATATCCAAATGTATAGAGATCCCAAGTTTGTGGCAGCTATTGGGGTAAGTGAGGGGACTTGTTAGATAAGTATTGGGTTTCTGTCCAATGTCATGAAAACTTGAAAATGGATAGTGCTGATGATATAGCAAATGTAACTAATGTCACTGAATTGTACATTTAAAAAGGAGTTGAAATAGAAAGTTTATGATGCATAGGTGTATTATATTTACCATGATAGTTTTTTTGAAGGTATAGAGCTGTTCATAGCAAACAGAATTACTGTCACTGTCATTGTGAACCAGTGTTATGAAGGAACTGAGATTGAAGTTGGAGAACTCAGGGTACCCTTGAGAGATTTTGGAGAGGATTTAACAGATGCAAATGTGAATTGTGACTTTAAGAACCATATTACCCCTGTGTTTTATAAAAAATCTGAAGAGGGTTAGATTGTGAAAAAAAATTTAACCTAATATAGCCTAATATAGAAAGGTGACCCAATAAAGTGTGGAAACTATAGAACAATTTCATTGATTTCACACACAAGCAAGATTCTACTGAAGATTATCCAAAAACGACTGGAACAGCACATCAGCAGAGAACTGCCAGAAGTCCAGGCTGG
>NW_006399806.1:8669917-8674140 GCF_000299155.1 Elephantulus edwardii | reverse complement strand
ACCTAACACCAACACCAACAACAACAATATAGCCTTTATCTACTCATCTGTAGGTAAACAGATCTTGAGCAAAAAAGAGGATCAGAGCTGGTTATGTTGACTCAGGAATCCTCAGTGTGTAGGTGGCTAGTGATAAGGATGAGTAAGGCCTGAAGGCTGAAGAAGGAGTCTGGGGAACAGTGACATTTAGAAGGTGGGAGAAGAAAGACCAGCTTGAGAAACAGACTTCTGCTTTGGACTCTTGCCTATTGTCTATTCAGCTAGAAAAAGAGTAATGTGCTTTCAGGTGTGGGGGAGGTCCAAATAGTAGGATTTATATTATTGTAAAGAAAATGGAGATAAACCTCAGGCTTGAAAGATACTCTGATCCTCTATAATATTAACAGCAACCTACATCAAATCAATAACAGGCCATATTCTAGAAATTCACAAATGTCGAGGTAAAAAAATTGTTGAACATTATCTACTTGATTCTAACTCATAACAAGTCCATTAATAGGCTAGAAGTGTTTCGTAGAATTTTTCAGGCAGAGTGTTATGTGATGCACTGCTAACCATTTGAATGCCCCAGCTGCTCTGCAGGAGAAATATGGTTGCCTCCTCTACAGATTTGCAGCCTTGGAAAACTGGTGGAGGGTCATTTCCAGTTGGAGTTGGCCCAAGAGCAGTGGGTTTGCTTTTTTTTGTTTGAGTTTAATAATCTTTATGGATGCAGATTGCCAAGTCTTTCTCCCATAGGGTTTCTGGGAGGGTTTGAACCTCCAACTATTATGTTAGCAGCTGAGCATTTGAACAATGTTCCTTAGCAGCTAAGGATTTGAACAATGCTCCTTAGCTAAAAGGAACTGAATACAATTTGTCTCTTCCACTTACGGCTCTGTTCTACAATTACACTCTATGACAGAGTTGGGCTCTATTTTAGACCTGGGCTCCATTCTAGATCTGAGTACTCCAAGCAGGCAGATCTAGGTATTCATAAAAGTTCACTATATGAAAATGCATTCATATGAAAATGCATTCTAAAAATGACATTCTTTTTTTAAAACTATTCATAATAAAAATATTATGTAACAATTAATATTGTCTTTTAACACTGTTAATATCCAGTCCATAGGGTGCCATTCTTGTATAGGTTTGTGAAAATGATATATTCACAGCAATTAGATCTATTTGGTATAGTTAAATTAGAAATCAGCTAGAATAACTAATCTAAATAACCCCAAATCAATTTCTCCGAGTGTTGTGATAGTGCCACTATAACTCAGTGATTCTCCACAGCACTGATGCTGCCTCATAGACAGTTACCCGGAAAAGTGAGTGCTTTTGACATACAAAGTTTGAAGAAACTCTGTGGAGTTTTAGGGATGAGGTGCCATAAATGTTAGAAATCATGCATTAAAGAATAGACTATGTGGTTGCAAAATGTACTTAGTCACCTAATTTTATAGAAAAACTAAAAGATAACTTTATTAGTATAAAGGTAGAAACTTTAAAAACTATATTTTCCTCAATAGCACAAATAAAAATTTGGTAAAATTATCAAAAGGCAACTGAAAATAAATTCCAATTAGCTGGATTTTCATTGCAAAAATTTGACCCCTCAGATAATTTGTATTTCCATCCAAGATATAGGGAACTATTGTGGTTTAGGAGGAGCACTACCAGCCCACAAGTATGCAGTTCAGATCTACCAGCTCCTCCTCGAGAAAAGAGAAGTAATCGACTCTTGTTTGATTTACTGCCTCTGAAAACCCAATAAAGGGGCAGCAGTGAGTCAGTTCTCACTTGTCAGCACACCAAAACAACAGCATTTCAGTTAAATAGAATCAGAATCTATATTTTAATAAGTTGTATATGTAACATAAGAATCACCTGTGGGGGTGGGGGGAGGCAGTGTTGTGTGTTTACCCTGCCCATATCTCTGTTTTTACTGTCCCAGGCTCACCATGCACCAACACAAGCTCTCGACCAGTGCACTCTACAGTGCAGCAGAGGAAGACCCTGGATGAGATGGATTGACACAGTAATGGGGGTAATGGTTGGCTCAGGATAGGGCAGGTTCAGAGCTCTTGTGCATAGTGTTGCTATGAGTTGCAGTTGACTCAACGGCACACAACAACAACAGAGGCACCAAAAAATGTAATAAGGAAAACTACAAAATACCACTACAAGGAACAATAATAGATCTAATTAAATGGAAAAATATTTCCTGTTCATGGGTAGGAAGACTGAACATTGTGAAAATGACAATCCTAACAAAAGCAATCTGCATGTTCAGTATAATCCCAATGCGGATACCAAACTCATTTTTCAAAGTAGTAGTAAAGGAAATTGGCAAGTTTATTTGGAAAGGAAAGAGACCCTGAATAAGCAAAGCTCTTCTGAAAAATAAACAAATGAAATGTTTAAATAGTATTGTATAATCAGAGTAATCAAAACAACATGGTTTTGGTACAATGACAGACACACAGGTCAGTGGAATAGAATAAAAAATCTAGAAATTAGCCAATCTGCCAATGATCAGTTGGCAAGAAATACCAACTGAAAATCAATTGAAGACCAACTGATCTATTAAATGGAAAAACAACGTCTTCAACAAAAGGTGCTGGCAAAGCTGGACATCTACTTACAAAAAACTCAAATCTCTATGCACAACTAAAAACTTCACCAACAGAGTAAAAAGGGAAGCCATAGAAGAGCAATGGTGTTACTCTGGAGACTAAGGTGCATCTGATACAGGCTATGGTCTTTGCAATCACTTGTTATGCATCAGAGAGCTGGGCAATGACCAAGGAGGAGAGAAGGAGAATTGATGCTTTTGAGCTGTGGTGCTGGAGAAGAGTACTGAGGGTATCATGGACTATTAAGAAAACAAACAGATTCATCCTAGAGAGGGTTAAACAAGGCTGCTCCTTGGAGGCAAGGATTCTGAGGGTTCATCTGACATACTTTGGTCATGTTGTAAAGACTGGTCCTTGAAGAGGGACATCATGCTTGGAAAGGTGGAGGGACAGCGCAGCAGGGGAAGACCCTCTATGAGGTGGATTGAGTCAGTGACTGGGGTAATTGGGATGGGTGTGTTGGAGGCAGTGCAATTGGTACAGCATAGAGTAGGGTTTAGGGCCGTTGTACATAGGGTCGCTATGAGTTACAAGTGACTCAGTGGCACATAACAACAACAACAGTGACATGTAAGATGAGGGATTTATATCCAGAATTTCTAAAATACCTGAGCATCACAAGATAAAGGCAAATAACCCAAATGAAAAATGGGCATAGGATACGAACAGGCACTTCACCAAAGAAGACATTCTAATAGCCAACAACATGAAGAAATGTTCAAAATCCCTAGTTCTAAGAGAGATGCAAATCAAAACAAATGCAAAATCAAAATTGGAGTGAGATGAGATATCATCTCACCCCAGTAAGAATAGCAAAATTTGACAGAGCAGCAAACAACAAATCCTGGTGATGGTGTGGAGAAACTGTTGAAATTATTTTCAGTGAAATTATTCACTGTTGGTGGGAGTGTAAAATCGTGCTACCACTATGGAAGGCTGTATGGCACTCTCTCAAAAAGTTGCAAATAGAGATACCATTTGACCCAGCAATTCCATTACTGGGAATATACCCTAAAGAAACCATAACTACCACCCAGGCAGATAGATGCACACCCATGTTTCTTGTGGCTTTGTTCACAATAGCAAAGATTTGGAAGGAACCTAAATGCCCATCAACAAACGAATGGATAGAGAAGCTCTGGTACATTCACACAATGTAATACTATGCTGCATTGAAAAAAGATGGAACTTACGCAATATTCAAAATGGGTGACCTTGGAGGACATTATACTGAGTGAAATATCTCGGTCACAAAGGGACAGGTGCTACATGGTGCTACTACTGTAGAATGGAACTGACATCGGGGTGAGACTGAAAGAAATTGGATAAATTATATATACTGCATTGAAATGGATGAGGGAGAGAACTGTTTGAAAGCTATATATGATTTGTTATTATGGTTATTACAAGAGTACAGAATGAAGGTTGCATAGTGGAGTGTACTTGGGGCGGGCAGGGGGGAGGATTCTATACCAATGAAATAATTTTTCTTTTACTTTTCAAAGAGAAAAGCTAACTGGGGGAGGGGTAAGCAGGGAGAAAAATGCAACAATGAAGTTACAGAAATCCAAAATCTCTGTAAATGTTCAGTAAAATTAATTT
>NW_006399806.1:8653382-8662500 GCF_000299155.1 Elephantulus edwardii | reverse complement strand
CCATGCCCACCCAGAGTATACTCCACTCTGCAACCTTCATTCTGGACTCTTATGATGATCATCTTATGATAAACCTATAAGCAAAACAATTTTTTAAAAGTGAGGTGACATTAAAAAGTATGATATAAATGAACACTGAATGGTGTATATTTTTAAAGCATGTAATTCTACCTTTGACCAGTACTTGATTGGAAATACTAAAAGGAAAAATTTACCCTGGAGATAAGCTTGTTTGAAGTAGAATCGTTTCATGGGTGTTGGGACATGATGGAGGGAAAGAGTAAGTCCCACCCAGTACCCTGAAGAGATTTGCATTTGACTGAATATGTAGACCTGAACAGGACTTTTGACTGAGGGATTCACATTTAAAAGAAGGACAAGCAGGAAAGGAGAGAAGAGAGGGGGAAAGGAGAGACTGTCTTTTAAAAGCTGGAACAAGTTGTTTGGCTTCTGTGGCAGAGTAAAATTGGTGCCCATCAACGCTCACTTCAAAGATTTGAGGTTGGAGAATTATCACTCACAGGGATCACCTGGATCCACAGGAGTAGCAGTGGGAGGAAAACAACAATGGAGGAACAGGCTGAGCCTGGATGCATCCCTACAGCACTGTCTACCTAACATGCACAGATCTATGGATAAGCAGGAAGGGTTGTTGGCTTGAGAAGCAGGGAGTTATAAGGACCCTGAGCTAGTTGATTTGGCCCCCTATGGGGTGTTGGACTGAGTGATAAAACTAACAGGTCTGAAATGCAGGGAGAAATGTGGACTCCTGAGTTTGTGGCTGATGCCCATTTGAAACTAGTAACAGATGGCTGGCAATGAACTGACGAAAACCCAAACAGATAAAGAGAAGATGATCCATGCTAGGAGCTAGGGTCGATTGCTGCAACCCAATAGCTTGCTCTGGCCTGGACCTTGTTTATGGATGCAGGTGCTCAAAGTTTTCAAGTTGAATAGAGGATTCTTCAGTAAAGAGGATATGATTGTACCAGTTAGATGTTGTTGTTGTTGCTATGTGCCATCAAGTTGCTTGTGAATCGTAGTAACCCTATATACAATAGTTCTGAACTGTACTCTATTTTGAGCCAACCTCATTGTCTCTGACATACCTAACCCATTATTCCAGTCACTGAATCAATCCATCTCACCCAGGGTCTTCCCCTCCTGCGCTGTCCCTCCACCCTCCCAGGCATAATGTCTTTCTCTACTCGTCTCTCCTTGCAACATGCCCAAATATGTCAGACGAAGCTTCAGAATCCTTGCCTCCAAGAAGCAGTCTGGTTTCACTCTCTCCCAGATGAATCTGTTTGTTCTCTTAACAGTCCATGGTATATTTAATACTTATCTCCAACACTTCCTGAAATTTTTCCATGTCAGTCAGTTGTTTTTGGTACAGTGATTCTGTGTATTCTCTTCATTTTATTTTGATACTTTCCAGGTCATTTACTATATTTCCCATAACATTTTTCAATATTGCGACTCATAGCTTAAATTTGTTTTTTAGTTCTTTTAGCTTGAGAAATGCAGGGTGAGTTCTTCCCTTTTTATTCTCTAATTTCAGCTCTCTACACATAACAATAACTTTTTTTGTTTTGTTTTTCTTGGACTGCCATTTGAAATCTTCTATTTAGCTCTTTTACTTTGCATCCTTTCCCTTTGTTTTGGCTTCTTGATGTGTTGGTGCAATTTTTAGTCTCTCCTGACATCCATTTCAGTTTTTCTTTCTCTTCTGTCTTTCTAATGACTTTTTGCTTTCTTTATGGTTGATGTCCTTGATGTCATCTCACAATTCATCTGGTCTTTGATCATTGGTGTTCAAAACATCAAATCTATTCTTAAGATGATTTTTAAATTTAGATAGGATAAACTCAAGATCACATTTTGGTTCACATGGACTTGTTCTTATTTTCTTTAGCTTCAGTTAGAACTTGCACATAAATATTTAATAGTCTGTTCCACAGTCAGTCCCCGGTCTAGTTTAACTGTTGATATTGAGCGCCTCCACTGATTACTTCCACATATATAGTCAATATGATTTCAATGCAGTCCATCAGGTGAAGTCCATATGTAAGTCACTGTTTGTGCTTTTTTTTTTCTATTGAACAGCTAACTGAGGCAAACATTTTTTATTCGTTTTCCTGAGCTTGAGCATTCCACAATCCCACAACAGACTGAAATGCCTTCTTCTAATGTTCCTGAGATGACCATTGCACAGTCATGCCAATTTCAAAATAAACATCCACTTGATGGTATTACAGCTCAGACTTTGGACCCGGAGCTTACCAAGACTGTGAGAGTCTCTAAAGCCTCTGTGCCTTAGTTGACTGTCAGTGTCTAAGTCTAGAGTACTGCTTTGAGAACAACACTCCCCGGGAAGTTAGTTAGCTGAAAACAGCTTCCTGGACAAGCATGCAGACATGTCCCCAAAACCAGGTGCATTCATGAGACCACATAAGACCCAGAAGAGCAGCTGTGAAGGCTTAATTAATGAGAAATGAAAACCCTAGAGAGCTTGTGGAAAATACAGGTTAATGAGAAGCTTCTGTCCTTGAGAAGCTGTAGGAAATAGATAAGATGCTGGTGTGTCAGCGGGTAGGCAACCACCACCATAGACGTCTTTCTCTCAGTTTGGTGCCACAAGACCACCGTCTTCACCAGTGCCAAGGAGTTGAACACCGTGTTTGAGGTAAAGTGCATCATCAAGGGAATCCTGAGGCAGCCACCTGAGGAGCAGCGCCTCAACAAGGATGACCAGCTCCTGGAGGACAGACACCTAGACACTGGGCGAGTGTGGTTTCACCACCAAGATGGCAAGTCCCCAAGTCCCGGCCACAGTGGGAATGGCCTTGTGGGTATGTGGCATGTTTGAGGACCTCCTCATTGAACCCTACTCCACCCCAGAAGAGCTGCTGGAGGTGATGGAGGTAGAGGACTCAGGAAGAAGCAAAGTTGAGCAAGTTGGGCCATGAGGGATGTCCCCCACCCTACCCCTTCCATTAAAGAGATTTGGGTGCTAAAAGAACCTCCCAACATTAATAAAACTCTATGCTTATAAAAAAAAGAAAAAGAAAATAGAGATAAGCTTCTTGTGTGTGTGTGTGTTAGGATCTTCTGAGTAAATCCTTAAAATCTCTGATTCTTGGATATCTAACAATACATTACTTTCTGGTCTCAGAGACAATTATTAGATATATTACTTAAGGATTTTTTGTTTGGTTGTTTTTTTGTTTTGTTTTGTTTTTACTTTAGGATTTTTGAAATAATTGTTTGCCGTGTAGAAAGAAGTTTGGTTATTCTGATAGTAACGGAATGCTTGTATTCTCTATATATGCAAAGAAAAAAAATCTCGGGTCCTTGACTTTGGCCTCGGTCCACTGTGTCTCATTTTTTCTCTTTGTCTAATTTTCTTTTTTTCAGCAGTGCCATGTCTTTAAGTCCCATTGGTAAATGACAACACAGGACCAGCATAACTCAGGTTGATTATTCTATAGCCCAATGCATTTTATCTATAATATCCAATGTATGGATGTTACTGTATCTCCAGAACCCAATATAGAGATTGAACCTTCTCCTACAAAGCAGGAGACACCAATTCAGCCTCCAGTGCTTCAAGAATTTGGGGCTAGTCATCTAGTGAGACATGAGATGGCAACTCCACCCTTTAGTCTCACATTCAACTTTCAGACTTGCCCCACATCCGTAAAACTTGAAAACCTGGAGCTTACCAAAATTTCAGAACCCGTTATTGAGGTTGTACATTCTAGAACCCTGCAGAGGAGTATAGTTCTTCCTGCAAAGCAAGTCACAGTTAGTTAACCCTTTGGATTTAGAGCTTACCATACATCGAGACACAAATGCAAAGGGTGAAGATAATGCAACAATTCAGGAGACTCTAACTCAGACTCCAGAGCCTCCTCAGGATGCTGTAAGTTCAATTTCCAACAAGTCCTCAGGAGCTTTCCAATGTGGGAGAATCTTTGACAACCCAACAGCCAGCCTCAGTTCCACCTCCAAGTCAAGATAAATGTCAGCATTCAGCAGGTGCCCAGTGTTGCCATTCAGTCTTCTAACTTGGAGCTTACCCTATCTCTAGAACCCAAAATAGAGGATGCGTCTTCTCCAACACAGCAAGAGCCATCTACTCAATCTCGAAAACCACCTGAGGAGGTTGTAACTCAGTCTCTCGTATATAACAGACAGATCAGGACCAAGCTCAGAATTGAAATTCAACTGATGTCATGGTTAGACCTACAGACCTGGAGCTTAATATGACTCCTCAATTCACCTCAAAGATTGGGCATTCCACTGCCTTGCAGAAAACCACACCTCTTCCAAAGCACAATACAGTTCAGTCTTTTGAGCTAGAGCTTACCATAGCTCCAGAACCTTTTGTGGAGACTAAGCTTTCTACAAACCTACAGAGAACTACTTCTCCTCCAAAGCAAATTACAGTTCAATTTGTCAATCCAGAGGTGACTGTGACTCAGCATCTAGCATCGACTGAGACAGTTTTTTCTTCCCCAGTGATTTAGCTTTTTAAAAACTGCAGCTCAGAGGACACATGGCTCTTCTTTCTGTTACTGACACATACGAGCTCTGTTTTTGCCAAGGTGAAACGTCCTGACTGGCCTTCACATAGAGAAAAAGCTCCACAGAGTGCCTGTGCCAGAGCCCAACATGTACGATGGCTTCCTCATTGTCTTGTAAGATTGCCTTTCTTCATTTCTTCTTCACAAAGTCTTTCTGGCTTCATTTTTCAACTAATATTGAACAACTTCCATTTTTTTTACCTTATATTTTTCAACATTTCTTTATTTTCATTCTTCTCTTTACTATTGTGACCACCTCTCCAGTCTCTTATTTCAATTGTCCTTATTATTTCCCCTGTGTTTTGAGTTAAAGCTTACAGAGAATAAGATTAATGATTAATCTCCGTTATGTCTTGTGACAAAATTAGCTACAGTCCTTGCCACGTAACAACATTCTTCTCTCTTCCTCCCTGGGCTCCCTGGTCCCAGTTCCCCATCTTTCCTGACTCTTCCTGCCTTCTCAATTTTGTTTGAGGGTAAATACTGCCTTTTTGGTCTTGCACAGTTAATTACACTGAGCAGCACATTCCTCATGGCTGTTTTTGTTCCCTTTTAGGCCTGTGTGATGTTTCAACCTCAGGTTTGAAGAGTGTTTAAGGACCATAGTTTTGGAAATTACATTAATTTCTATCAGACCAACAATGCTGGTTTTTTAAAGTAGTAACTTAAAATTTTGTTCTACATTTTCCTCCGACTTTGTCCATTTCCTTTTGTTGTGATCCTCATTGTAGCAGTCAGAAGTGGTAGCTGGGCACCATCTAGTTCTTCTGGTTCCAGGTGGGTGGAGGCTGTGGTTCATGCCCTTTTTCCTTTAGCCTTATCATTTCGTGCTTTAACTTCTTTTACTTCCCAATTTTGTTCAGTTGTCTTTACTGGATCATGTTCCTTTTCCATTTCACTGAGAGATGGACAATGAACAAGGATGACAGAAGAAGAAGTGATGCCTTTGAGCTGTGGCAAAGAGTACTGAAGATCCCATGGATGGCCAAAAGTGCAGATATGTCTTGGAGAGGGGTGCAGCTGGAGTGCTTTTGTAGAAATAGTCACGATGTGATGCCTTTCACTCCTGAAAACTCCATGGCTTTACTCCGTGACGCAAGGGGCGTGTGGTCCTTGGGTCCGGACTCCTGGTGCTTGCTTCCGCTGACACCCTCCAACAAGCAGAGCTGGGGAGGCATATAGGTCCCATTTTACAAGTTTGTGGTTGAGGGAGAAGCGTTGGATCCAGGGTGACACACATGGCTGTGACTGAGCAAAATCAGGAACTCAGACGGCAGGATCTGACGCACAATGGTGAGGCTGGTGCCTGATCCAGCCATTGGGTACTGACCCTCCAGACCACACTTCTGTTCCAGCGGCAAGGAGCAGACAGCATTGCCACTAAAGGCCATTCCTGCCCCACAACGTCCCCTAACGGCTGCAACGTCCTGACCTGTTTGTGCTTTTTTTAAGAAAAAGGTATGTGCAATGAATAAACCATCGAACAAAGTTGGTTCATTCTATTTCCATTCCCATTTCTGTCAACAATCCATACTTTCCAACTACCATTTCGTCTTCACTGTTTCCAACTTTTGTATTTCAATAACTAATTATTATTAATGCATCTTGATCGTATGTATGGCCAATTTTGGACTGCAAGATATGGTAAAAATGTTCAATTTCCTCTTTAGCTTTGGCTGTTTGAGCATATATTTAATAATAGTGTTAACAAGTCTTCCTTGTATGCCTATAGATAGTATCCTATCACTCACAACATTGTACTTCAGGAAAGAACTTTAAATTGTCTTTTTAACTACGAATGCAAGACCATTCTTCTTCCATTTTTCATTCCCAGCATAGGATACCACGTGATTGTCAAATTCAAAGTAGCCAAAGCTAGTCCATCTCATCTAACTAAGCCTAAAATGTCTATGCCCACACATTCCATTTCATTTTCACAACCTCTAGTTTACTGACATTCATCATTCACACATTCCACTAGAAGGACCAGCATCAAAGATTCAGCGGAGACTTCCATGTGACCTTCATATCCATATCTGGGTCATTACACCAGGATGTCAGGTGTGAGTCTCAGCTAGAACACTTAAACACCTCCCAGGAGCACATCCTGCCACATGTGCACAGGCTTCATGATATATCCCTGATTTGCAATAAAGATACCACACTAATTTGGCAGTTTTCTGTACTAGGGGAATGAATTGTTCTAAAGCACTTGTTTGTCAGTTTGCTTTACTGAGGTAACTTGAGGGTTGCTGTGATGCTGAAAGCTATGCCACCAGTATGTCAAATGCCACAAAAGTCATCCATCATAGACAGGTTTTATCAGAGCTCCCAGATTAAGACAGACTAGAAAGTAAACTTGGCCATCCATTTCTTAAATAGCAGGTATCTGATAAATCTATAAACATTAGAAGAACACAGATAGTTTTAATTTTAAAGGTAAAGCTCAGATTAGAATTCAGTCAAAACAAGAAAAATAACATCAATCATCCTTTAAGAAATGATGGTACTAAAGGAAAAAATTTAAACTGTGCTGAAAGCATTGGTGGTAATACTTATATGGCCAACCCAATACAAAAATTCCCTAATTGTGTCCATTCCAAACAAAAATTATCCAAAGAAGAAAGTATAAGACAATAGTAAAATAAGATATAAGTAAATTTTACTGGAGATAATTTTAAAATTACTGCAGCTATAAATTCAAAAGTACTTATCAGAAATCAAAACTGGATTCAGAAGAGGATCTGGAGTGAAGGCTGCCATTTGCTGATATAAAATGGATCTTTGCTAAAAGTACAGACTACCAGAAAAAAGTTACATTTACCTGTGTATTATTGATCATAAAAAGGTATTTAAAGATCCTCACCACCAGGCCAAAATGTAGTATGATGAGATATAGAGAAAAGATTTAAGTAGTTAGTGATTTCATATTGCTCAGGTCAACACTCTTGCCCAAATTTTATCTTGCTTAAATCGATACTCTTGGCACCAGCAGTTAAGAAATCAACAGATGAGTTGTTTTGGGGAAGTCAAACATCAGGGACCTCTCAAGAGTGCTGAAGAGCAGCAGTGTCAGTCTAGAGACTCAGGTACACATGATCCAGGCCATCTTTTTCTCAATTGCTCGCTATGCACCTTTGAACTGGACAATTACGAAGGAAGAGAACAGAAGAATCGAAGTCTTTGAGTTGTGGTGCTGGAGAAGAATGTTTAATATACCATGGATTGCTATGAAAGCAACCAAATCTCTCCTGCACAGTTTGAAACTAGGTTGTTCCTTAGAAGCAAGGATTTTGAAGCTCCATCTCACATACTTTAGGTATGTTGCTAGGAGAGGACAGTCCTTGGAGAAGGATATCATGCTTAGAAGAGAAGACTGTCAAGACAGAAGAGAAAGACCCTGTGAAAATGGAGTGAGGTGTGTCAGAAATGGTGAGGTTGGCTCAGAATAGAATAATGTTCAGAGTTATTCTTTATAGAGTAACAATGAGTCATAGTCTACTCGACAGCATATAACAGCAACAAAAACAGCATATAAAAAATATATACAAAATAGCATATACAAAACAGCATAAAACAACAACAAAAAAAATTCAACTATACAAACAATAACAAGTTATGGAATTGTAATAAATGAGAATTTCACAACAATTACTTGTACATATACCCATAGACTGTGTATAAATTAAAATGCAGTCATTTTAAAAGAGCAAAGAATACTCTGATGTTAAAAATCAGGAAAAGTTATTCAACCTTGACAAATTGAATCTTTTCACCGAACTTAAATCTTTAGGCTAAGCAAATAATCTGATAAGAAGAATATGGCATCAGACCTGGAAGAAGACTCATTGACAATCTGTGATATACAGATGACACAACCGTATTTGCTGAAAGCAAAGGGTACTTAAGCATTTACTGATAAATATCAATGATCACAGTCTTCAATATGGATTATACTGCAGGTGGAAAAAACAAAAATCTTCATACCTGAACCAATAGTCAACATCATGCTAAATGAGAAAACATTGAAGCTGTCAAGGACTTCATTCTACTTGGAACCAGAACTAATATTCACAGAAGCAGCAGTCAAGAAATCAACATCTTTTTCAGTGGAGACAGACTAAAAGTATTTTCCTTGCAAACAAGGACCAGACAAGGATGCCCACTGTGAGCATTTCCATTCAATATTGTACTAGAAGCTTTCTAGGCCAATACGACAAGAAAAGGAAATAAAAGGCATCCCAATCAGCAAAGAGATGGTTAAACTTTCACTATATATGGATAATATGATAGTGTACACAGAAAATCCCAAAGACTCAACAAAAAGAAACTCTTAGAGTTAGTAGACCACTTTAGTAGAGTGGCAGGATATAAGATCAAAGGGGCCCTTTAGAGTAGTGAGAGAAGATCTTCACCCTGAAACCCACAACGTCCCTTTTCAGCAGGAAGTAGCTAAGAGAATACGCCATCCCCTTTTCCTTATGACTCAGGGTGAAGTCTCTCTCAGGGAGGAGTGATAGGGAATGGCA
>NW_006399806.1:8651862-8653202 GCF_000299155.1 Elephantulus edwardii | reverse complement strand
AAAAAAATCAATATCCAATAGTAACAAAGACAACTCAGAAAAACAAATCAAGAAAGCAATACCATTTAAAATAGCCAACCACAAACAGAAAGGTTTCACTTGGGAGTGAACCTAACTGGAGATACAAAAGACCTATACAAAGAGAACTACAGAATATTTCTTCAAGATGCAATGAAAGACCTAAAGAAATAGGAAAATGTTCCCTGTTCATGGTTAGGAAGACTCAATATTATGAAAATGGCAACTCTGCCAAAAGCAATCTCCATGTTCAATGCAATCCCAATACAGATACCAAATTCATTTTATAAGGATATCAAAAGTGAAATTGTCAATTTATTTGGAGAGGCAAGAAACCCTGAATTAGCAAAACATTTCTGATAACCAAGAATGAAGTGGGAGGCATAGCACTACCTGACTTCAAAATCTACTACATAGTGGTAGTAACCAGAACAACAAGGTACTGGTACAATGCTAGGCACATAGGCCAATGGAATAGAATTGAGAACTCAGAAATGGACCCATCTATCTACAGTCAACTGATATTTGACAAGGAAATAAAACCTATTAAATTGAAAATGACAACCTCTTCAACAAATAGTGTTGGCAAAATTGAACTTCCACCTACAGAAAGCTGAAACAGAATCCATATATCACCCATACACAAAAATAAACTCAAGGTAAACCAAAGACCTGGGAGTAAAGCCCCAAACCATAATATTCATAAGAGACAAACTGGGATCAACCTTAGAAGCACTAGTCTGAGGTATAAAGAGACTGCCAAATACAACCAGAAATACACAATCTGAAGAGGATAAAATTGATGATCGGGACCTTCTAAAGATTAAATCTATGTGTGCATCAAAAACTTTTCCCAACAGGGTGAAAAAAAACCTACTGACTGGGAACAAACATTTGATAATACCATCTCAGACAAGAGTCTCATAATGAAAATCTACAGAATACTCCCAGGCCTCCACAAGGAAAAGACTAAAACACAATTACAAAATGGTCAAAAGACATGAATTTTCACAGAGGAAGATATTCAAATGGCAAACAGACATGAAGAAATGTTCTAAATCACTGGCAATAAGAGAGATGCAAATCAAAACCACAATGAGGTATACCATCTCACTTCAGTAACAGTGGCAAAGTTTAACAGGGCAGCAAGGAATAAATGTTGGAGAGGATGTGGAGAGAATGGAACTTTTATACAGTATTGGTGAGACTGTAAAATTGTGCAACCATTCTGGAAGGCAGTTTGGTGCTTCCTCAAAAAGCTGAACATAAGGGAGCTCTGGTGGCCTAGTGGCAATTAGCTGCATTGCAATCCTAGGGGTATG
>NW_006399806.1:8648756-8649727 GCF_000299155.1 Elephantulus edwardii | reverse complement strand
TGGATTGATTCAGTGACTGGGATAATAGGGATCGGAGTGTCAGAGACTGTGCGATTGGCACAGGACAGAGCGGAGTTTAGGGCTGTTGTACATAGGGTCGCTATGAGTCGCAAGCGACTCTACAGCACATAACAACAACAACAGCGTTCTGGAAAACAATGTATTTAAATTTTGTTAATAAACTAGTACAACAACGAAAAATAATTAAAAAGAGGAAATACACATAGGTTGCCATAAGGTTAAAAAAAATCAAATGACATACTGTGGGATTGCATAACAACAAAAGAGGGGTGTTGTTTTTTTTTTTTACCTTTCAAGGAGAAGAGTGAATGGGGAGGCGGGGGGCAGGGAGAAAAGCGCAACAATGAATGACTAGAAACCCCAAGTCTTTGTAAACTTTCATTAAAATTAATTAAAAAAATATATACTACATAGGATAAATCTACAGAAAAAAATATCTCTTCAGAGTGCAAAAATTAAAAGATAGTATTTTAAGGACTAAAGAAAACTGATGGTGTGATGGGTTGAACATGAAGCCCTTAATTGTAAGTTCATACCCACCCATTATTCTGTGAAAGAAAGAAGCCGTTTGTTCTTGTAAAGATTTACAACCTCAGAAACCGCAAGGGGATTTTACTCTGTTCTACTCTATCCACAAATTCTAATCTGTCCTATGAGTTAAAACTGACTTAGTGACAGCAAAGTTTAGGGACTAAGGTATTCCTGACCCAAACCATCATATTTTTAATTGCTTCATATGCATAGGAATGTTGGCCAATGAGTAAGGAAAATTAAATAATTGATAGCTTTAAATTATGTTGCTAGGGAAGAATATAGAATATACCATGGCCTAGAAGAAAAATGAGTTCTGGTTATAAGAAGCTACTCTGAAATGTTGAAGGCACACAGTTTGAGGCCACCAGTTGCTCCATGGGAGAGGAATGGACAATCTCCTCCTGAGTGATTAACTG
>NW_006399806.1:8647116-8647701 GCF_000299155.1 Elephantulus edwardii | reverse complement strand
ATGGTAAACAACAACAACATTTAATCAAATGTGTAATTTTAGAATATTTATAATGAAATTTTTACCTACAGCGGATGCTCTGGTTTGGCCTCTCTTGCCAGGACAAAAAATTGAACTGACAATGAACCGACAATTGAGACAATGGAAGAACTAATTGACCCTGATGTCAATGTGTTTATGTTCTGCTCAAAAACAATCCTAGTGCATGCAGAGTGCTGGTCAGAACACACAGTTGAGAAGAAAGGCAAGAAGGCAGGCATGAAAGTGAAAGCCAAGATAGTTTTCTTAGAAAAGATAAGTCCAGTAAAGTGAGACAAGTTATTTCTCCAAAGTGGGGAGGTGGAAAAATACACTGGGCTATGGGAATCATGCGTTATTTAACATAGCTGACTGGCTCCGCTTTTTTTTTTCTCTCTCTGGCTATGCATTTTATTGTTCATTCAGGCTTGAGTCTGGGCCCATTGGTTAATGTCGTGTGCCATTCAGATCAGTTTTCATTGACGTCATTCATGCCCCTGAAACACTCAATTCGAGTACATCTGGGGCAACCCCTAATACTCATGTCAAGACTGAAGCATCTAGGGC
>NW_006399806.1:8645181-8646245 GCF_000299155.1 Elephantulus edwardii | reverse complement strand
TTACTTTTCTTATTTAATCTATCTTTTCATTCAAATCCACTACCAGCCCCACGGGAAGTGCTTCAATACTTATTCAGTCACTGTCCTTATAATGTGCAGCAAATTCTCACTTAATATTATGATGTTTCCCTCTCTCAACACTGTCCTGAGTCCCACACATATTGAAGCTTGTAATCTCTCCAGGACATTCCAGCATTAAAGCTCCCAACAGCTAAGTAATGTTTACCATGAATCCATTATTGTTTCCAAAATCTGTTTATGCCTGTTGCACTTACTATTGTTGTTCTAGAACTTAATTAACTAGTATATAAACAGATGAACTAAGCTTGGGGAAACAAAGAGACCTGTTGTTTGGATGACTAAACTGAAGGTTTGAAAAGACTCTATTAAAGATAGAAAGCAAGCCAGAGAAAGATGAAAGGAAATTTTGCCTAAATAGCTGGGGCTGATAGGAATTTGAAAGAATAAGAAGAACTAATGAAAATCTAGAGCATGAAAATTATCACAGAACACGTTCCCTCAGTACAGTAAACTGACAAATAATGTCAGTACAGTAAACTGACAAACTAAACTAATAAGAACAATGTTAAACAAGCAAGAATGCACATATTTAAAGCTACTATTGGCAGTATGCAGATCACAACAACAGTAATAGCAAATCAGAATGGTTGTACCATTTTATAATCCCATCAGCAATGTATAAGAGTCCCTTCCTGGATACATCCTCTCCAACGTTTATTACTTGCTTCCCTTTTAAACTTTTCCACTGTTCCTGGAGTGAGATGGTACCTCATTGTGATTTTAATTTGCATCTTTCTTAATGCCGGTGATTTTGGGCATTTCTTCATGCGTCTCTTTGCCATTTGAATATCTTCCTCTGTGAAAATTCTTTTCATGTCTTTTGACCATTTTGTAATTGGGTTGTCAGTCTTTTCCTTGTGGAGGCCAAGGAGTATTCTGTAAACTTTTGTTACAAGACTCTTGTCTGAGATGGTATTACCAAGTGTTTGTTCCCAGTTGGTAGGTTTTCTTTTCACCTTGTTGGAAAAAAGTTTTTGATATAC
>NW_006399806.1:8643277-8644201 GCF_000299155.1 Elephantulus edwardii | reverse complement strand
CAGAGTGACACCATTGCTCTTCAGTACTTTGGAGAGGTCCCTAATAGCAGACTTTCCCATCATAATACATCTTTTAATTTCCTGGCTGCTTGGAACATACCCTAAGAAAATGAAAACTGAGGCACTGAGATTTGTATACCAATGTTCGTAGCAGCAAATTCACCATCCCAAGAACATGGAAACAGCCCCAATGTCCAACCACAAAAAAAATGATTGAGTAATTATGGTATATTCACACAATGGAATACTATGCAGCACGCAGTAGCAATGATTTTGTAAATTATTATCTAACTTGTGAGGGACTGGAGAACATTATGCTGAGTGAACGAACTCAGTCCCACAAGGATGAATATTGTATAAAACCTTTACTGTAGAATGAGTACAAGGATCCAAGTGGGATGGGAGAGGTTGGAAGCAGTGGGATGAGGATGTGTGTGGTGGGGAGGGGGTAAATCATTGGGTCGTACGATTTGATGGGTTGGGCAGTGAGGGAAATTGAAAGAATTTGTTCTTGAATAATACAATGTATTCTAATTTTGTAAATAAATTAGTAGAAAATTTGAAAATGAAAAACCTCAATAATAGCAAATCAGGCATCAAAAGATCATGTGGCTAGATCCAGTGGAGGTCTGTGGTATCTTGGCAGGATGGAACTCAGAGTGGATGTTGGAGCATTTCAGTTGAGACCCAGAACTGTTATGAAGGGCTAACATTTTGGATGTGGATATTAAAGTCATAGTGATGTCTCAGCTGGATCTTTGATGCTAAGCCTTATAAGAATAAGATTGACTGCATCTGAGGAAGGAATCATTGGAAAAGCTCAATATCAGCATTCAAAACCAGGCCAGGTGCTGACTATGGAACAGACTATCAATTATGCCTGTACAAGTTTAAATTTAGGCTGAAGAAAATGAAAACAAAAAC
>NW_006399806.1:8637921-8641524 GCF_000299155.1 Elephantulus edwardii | reverse complement strand
GAAATCTCTAAAGTGTTGACAGGCAATTATGTTAGTCTGAAGACTAAGGTGCCCCTGATTGAGGCCATGGTCTTTTCAATCACTTGCTACACATCTGACAGCTAGACACTGAATAAAGATGACAGAAGAATTAATGCCTTTGAGTTATGGTATTGGAAAAGAGTTCTAAAGAGAGGACATTATGCTTGGAAAGAAAGGTTAAGCTTTGGTGAAAGAAAGGAAGATCCTCAATGAGATGTATTAACACAGTGATAGTAGTAATGGGCTCAAGTCTATCAGAGATGATGATGGTAGCACAGGATAGGACAGGGTTCAGACCTCCAGCTCACTGGGTCACTATGAATCATAATTGACTCAATGGCATCTAACAACAACAGATAAGTTAGATAGAATTGGATACCAGAAAAGTGGGGTGAAACTCTCTGTTGTTGTTGTTGTTGTTGTTAAGTGCTGTTGAGTTGTAGACAACTCATAGTGACCCTATGAACGAAAGACCTGAACACTTGTATAACTTTCATCATTTCTCCACATTCATAGAGTTTCCAGAGGCAAGCTATTTCAGAAGTGGATACCACTCCTGCTTCCAAACTTGTTTTAATTGGGGAGCTCCACCAAACACTGTTCACCGTGGGTAACCATTATCACATTTGACACATCAGTGTCACAGTGTTCAGCATCACAGCAACCATGAGTTACCTCTGTACAGCAAACGGACAGACCAGTGCTACACTACTTAGAAGAATATTTGACCATAAACAAAATCGGGCCTGAGGGCTGTAGACTAAAATCACCCACCTTTGGCTTGGTGGCATGACTTTCTCTTCACTAGGCCGACAGAACTCTATGTTGTTGCTACTCTATGGGATGCATAAAATGTAGAAATAGTTTTGAAATTGGATAATGAGTAGAGGCTACAAGAGTTTTATGATACCTAATAGTAACAGCCTAGGGAGTTCTGGTGCATAGTCCACAGGGAGCTGCACTGCTAGCCCAAAGGATGTGTATCTCTGGAAGTTTTAATCCACTAGTTCCAAAGAAGAAAGATGCAAAATCCTCCCATTATAATTTACAGCCTCGGAAATCCAAGGGCATGTCAGTTGCAAGTCGGAACTGACAAGAACACACTGAGAGTTAATAATAAAAGCCTAGGTTGCCTGAACATAATGATGTTGAGATTATGAATGCTGAAGGGCTAAGAATAAAGTAAGAGAAATGGTGTAGACAGTGAGAAGGAGTGGCAGAGAAATAGTAGTAGCAGAACCAGAAACCTGGCACAGACATGGAGACCAGTATGAGATGGCACAGGGCTACACACAGAGTAGGAAACAGCTGAGTACCTTCAAGCAGCAGACTTCCTGGTGGAATGAGGCACTTTCTGGCACTAATAGGGAGAATTAGTCTTGTTGACCCAGCAAGAATTACTTTCATGGATGTCCAGGCTTACTGGCAGAGTGAAGTCCATCTGCACAACTACCAATAGAGCTGAAAAAGCTTTGTAGCACTTGCCAGAGAGGGCCAGAAGACAGAGTGATCTCTGAAATAAGAAGCAGAAGTGTGGGAAGTAGAGTTGCCTCAGCTTCAAAGGGTAGGGTCCTAACCTCTGAGGTCTCAGAGTGTGGGACTACAGTTCTGGGGCTTTGCAGTGTGGGAGCCATAGTTTCCTAAGTTTCAAAGTAGGGGCTATTTGCCAATTCAGTTCCAAAGTGTAAGGCTTCTAGAAAAATGAGGCCACTACCCAAAGCCAAGGAGACAGGGATACAATGATCAAAGAGGCAGAAGAATGAGGCTTTCAAGGCCTATGGGAGATTGCTACTCATTTAGACAGGGAGAATGGGGTTGCTCAAGGAAGCAGAGTCATCAATCCAGGTGGGCAGAATGTCTACCCAGAAAGTGGGACCAGCATACCCAGTCTGGAGGGCAGGATGGTCTCAGAAAAGAGATCAAATGTCCAGACTTTAAGAGTTAATGTAAATTGTTTTGCTGAGTATTTGACTTTCCTGCTGCCTGTTAAGGAGGCCTAGTTGTACAGTGGTTAAGGAATTCAGCTGTTAAGGAAAAGATTGGCAATTCAAACTCGCTGGCTGCTCCATAGAAAAAAGACATGGCAATCTGCTTCCATTAGATTGTTAGTGCTTATCATCTAGTGGGAACTGACTTATAGCTGCCCCTCTAGTGGGTTTTCCCAGTAAATCAAACGGAAGGAAATTGGCCATTTTTCTTCCACAAAACAGCTGGTAGATTCAAACTGCATGCCTTTGGGTTAGCAGTGCAACTCCTTAGCATTAAGCCACCAGAGCTCGCTCCATAAAGATCACAGCAGTAGAAATCCTTTGGGCAGTTCTACTCTGTTCTCCAAGGTCTCTGTGGAGTGAAATTGACTCCATGGCAACACATTTTATTTTTGTTTGATTTTCTGTTACCCATTCTTAGCCTTCAATTTCTCTTACTTTATAAGGAAAATATCTCTTTCCTACATGTTCAACCATTGTACTTTGAAAGAAGATAACTTATATTCTAGACTCACATTGGAGGAGAAATATTGACCCCAAATGAGACTTGTACATAAAGGTGGCTTTGATAACATGATTGAGTGAAAGTGTTTTGTACGTGGCAAATACATAAATTTTTGAGAAGGCAAAAGATAGAATATCATTGATTGAAATGTGTGTCAAATTGAATGAGTCATGATTCTCAGTAGTTTGACATTTGTATAAAAGCTGTAATGTGGCAGTAATGATCCTCCATTATATGATAAGCTGTGAAAGGATAAAAGGGATTCAGAATTCTTGCCTGCTCTAACACTCAAATCAAAGGGTCCAGTGTCTTATAATCTGCATTTGTTTAGGATTCAGGCTTCAGTATTATTTTGGAGAATATAATTCACTGCAAAATATGCTGATCAAGTCTATACTAACTGTATTATTGGAGAAACTAGACTCTGCTTGAGTACATTTCATAGTTTTTTCATAAGCAACATTTTCAGACATTGGCTAAAGTTTGTCCACTTATTTTGAGATGTAGTTGCTGAATAACTTTTTGGTTTTACATATTTTATGTTGTTATTGTTGTGTACTGTTGAGTCTGAACTGACCCATAAGTAGCTTTCAGTAAATAGTATGCGAGGAGATTGCCCATCTTTCTTCCATGAAGCAGTTGGAGGTTTAGTAACATATGCTTTTGTTTTGGCACTGCAATTTCTTACCACTAAGCTACCAGAGCTCCCTCATTTTATATTCATTTAGAATCATGATAGATGGTGAAGAGATTGAGATTGTTAACAGCTGCAGCTTGCTTGGCTCCGCCATCAACACTCTTGCAGCCAGGAAATAAAAAGATGAATTACTGTCAGAGACTTCTCCAAAGTACTGAAGTACAACAATGTTGGTCTGGAGACTAAGGAGCACCTGACCGAAGCCATAGTGAAGGGTTCAGCAATGTGTTCATAGGGTTGCTATAAGTCATAGTTGATTCTATGGAACCTAACAACAACAAACATAGATTGAACAGACACTGTGTACCAAGCACTGTTATAACCTTTGTCAATCAATAAATTTTAAAAAGTTCTACCTTTTAAAATGTACACACAACTTTGTTGTTGTTGTT
>NW_006399806.1:8633645-8637386 GCF_000299155.1 Elephantulus edwardii | reverse complement strand
AGATGAAGTTGTTGACTGTTTCAACCACTTCTCCATCCACCATGATGTGGCTCCAAGAATCAATGGGATACCCATTAACTTGTTTCAATTAACAGATGCACCATTGGACAGCTCACCAGTCTATGCCTAGAATTTGGAGAACAACTATCTGGTCAACAAATTAGAAGAGGTCCATATTTGTTCCTATTCCCAAGAAAGGTGAAGCAACAGAATGTGGAAACTATCAAACAATATCACTAATATCACATGCAAACAAAATACTACTTAAGAACATTTCAAAACTGACTAGAACAGTACATAGATAGGGAACTGCCAGAAGTTCAAGCAGTATTTAGAAGAGGCTGTGTCACTAGTGATATCATTTTAATGTCAGATGGATACTGCCTAAAAGTCAAGAATATCAGGAGAATGTCTATTTGTGCTTTATTGACAATGCAAAGGCATTTGACTGTGTGGATCATAACATGTTGTGGCTAACATTGAGAAGAATGGGAATCCCATTAATTGTGCTCATACAAAACCTATCTCTTAACTAGAAGGCTGCTGTGGGAACAGAGCAGGCAGACACTGCCCGGTTTAAAATTGAGAACAGAGTATGTCATGGTGGTATTCTCTCTCCATTCCTATTCAGTCTGCATGCTGAGTAAATTGTTTGAGAAGCTGGACTCTGAAGTGGAATGTGGTATCAGGACTGGAGTGTCACCAATAATTTGCATTTATACAAATGACACAACCTTGCATGCTGAAAGTGAGGAGGACTTGAAGAACTTGTTGCAGAATATCAAGGAATTCAGCCTTCAGTATGGATTGCATCTCAATGTAAAGAAAAATAAAGATTCTTACCACTGGACACCAGACTTCATGTTGTTGTAGTTGGGTTCTGTGCAGCTGACTCTCCAGTGAGTTTTCAGAGGCAGTAAATCGTACAGAAGGAGATTGCCCATCCATTATTCTGCACAAGAAATACAAAACAAAAGAAATCTTTGACTCTTCAATTTCTATTTATAAAAGCAGAAAGATCTAAATTAATCCAGGCATAGCTTCTTCTCAAAAATCACTACAATCTCACGTCACTTAGCATTTATTGTTCTACCCTGTGAGGTTCATCACTTACTGCATGATTAAATCAATCCCCTGGGGTCCAGGTAAGGTAGTTCTGGGTCATCTGTAGGAAGTTGTACTGGTTGCCCAACTGTGGCTCCCTGGTGGTTGGAATCCAATAGTGGCTCCATGTCAGACTATGGAATTTGCAACCTCAGAAAAAAACTCTCTGAAGGGTTGCTGTGACTTGGTTCTGACTCAATGTTAATGAGTCTGAGGTTTTTTTTTAAATTTGCCGTGCCAGTATCAGGCTGTGTTCTTTCCTGCTAACTCCTTGGACACTGCACATTGTTAAAAAGGGAGTGTAAACTTGACTTGTGGAGTGTGTAGTTGTCACTTAGTCTACTGTCCATAGAATCACTGATCCAGAGTTTTCCACCCAGCCAGCCACAACCTCCATTCCCAAATCGTGACATTGTGGATTCAATAACTTAATTCCAAACAAGTCTCCAGTGAGCTAAAAGGTCCATAACATTTTAAAGCTTAATCTCAGCTTATAAGAATACCAATAGGCAATTTTCTTGTGTAGTGTATATCCATGTGTGGCTTTTTTCTTTTAAATTGGTTTGCTTACAAAGTTTGTATACATGTGTTTCACACTATTCTTCATTCTTATTTGTTTCATACAATCATTCTTATGCATTATGTTTTATAAAATCAATCACCATTGGACCTTGTCCATCATTACCCTATCTTTTCACCTGGATCCTTCTCATTTATTGGAAAATGGTACAACCATGCTGGAAGACACTTTGACATTTCCTCAAAACACGTGAACACGTGTGGCTTTTGTCTGAATCTGAAGAATGTGGGTGATTTGAGAATCTACATCACAAGCGGACTTCACTAGGATCTAATCTGCCAAATGGATCAGGACATTTTTAGGTTGGATAAAGACTTACTTAAAACAGATGGATTCCACGTTAGTCAAAATTTCCACTACTTATGCAGATGTATCAAGATTCCTAGTAAAGATAGAGCAGTATGTAAGTAATTAACTCTATGAAGAGTTTTTTCCCCTTAAAACCCATATGAATAAAGTATTCTTTAAAATCCATTATAACAAACTGAGATTTCTTTTGTACGTTTTTGTTATATGTAATGTCCCCTTGAGTGGATACCGTGAGACAGTAAAACTGCCTACCAGGATTTTCTCAGCTGTGATCTTCAGAGAAGCAAACTGCCAGATCTTTCTCTCATAAAGTCTCTACTGTTGTTGTTAGATACCATTAAGTCTCTTCTGACTCATGAGGACACTATGTACAACAGAACAAAATATGGCTGGATCCTGCATCATTCTTCCATCGCTGTTACAGCTGCTGTCTCCGTAGATCTCATAGAAGGCCTTCCTTTTTTCTGCCATCTCTGTTTTACCAAAAATACTGTCCTTCTTTAGACACTGGCCCCTCCTCTGTGAGGAGTAATTTCTATCTTTTCAGTTAACAATCGAATGCTTAGCCATTGTGCCATCAGAATTCCTCATATAAAACCAGAGAAAAATTATGAGAAGAGTACATTCTGAAGGGGAGGGGAAGACCAAGTACCCCAAAAATAGTTAACTAGACAGATTTATTTCCTCCTGCATTAAATTATTCTCCACATAACAAGAATGGAAATGATACTGCAGTATTGTTACCTCAGAAAAATTATCAAGGGGATTTATGTTAAAAGTCTCTCTCATATTATCATCGAGTCTGAACCTACTCATAACTGACTCTCTAGCAGGTTTTCAGAGGTTGTAAGTCACATGGTTGTCTTTCTCCCATCAGATGAGTGAGTGAAGGGTTGTTATGTGCCACCAAGTCACTTGTGACTCATATGACCCTATGTACAACAGTTCTGAACCCAGCTCTAACTTGAGCCAATTGTCTCTGAGACTCCTACTCCCATTACACCAGTCACTGAGTCAATCCATCTCATCCAAGATCATATTCTCTTGCATTGTCCCTCCACCATTTATAGCATGATGTCCTTCTCCAAGGACTGGTCCCTCCTGGCAACAAGCCCAAAGTATATCAGCTGGAGCTTCAGAAGCCTTGCATTCAAGAAGCAGAGTGGTTTCTCTCTCTCCAGAACAGATCTGTTTGTTCTTTTAGCAGTCCATGGTATGTTTAATACTCTTCTCCAGCACCACAATGAAAGGCATTCATTCTTTTATTGTCCTTAATTATTGTCTATAAGCTCCTTGATGCATAGCAAGTAATTGCAAAGACCATGGTTTGGATCAAGTGCACCTTAGTCTCTAGACTGACATAATTGTTCTTCAGTACTCTAAAGAGATCTCTGAAAGCACATTTTCCCAAAGCAATTAGTCTCTTGATTTTCTGGCTGCTGATTACCAAGATTATGAGAACCAAGCAAGGTGAAAGTGTTAACAATATCAATCTCTTATACATCTATCATTATGTTGCCAATTGACCCAGTGGTGAGAACCTTTTTTTCCCTCCCCTTGATGTTGAGCTTCAGTATATATTGAGGGCTGCAGTCCTTGACCTTCTACTCTCAGTCTCTTCTACTCTTCAGTCCTCCTTAATTTTAGCAAGCAAACTTGTATCATTTGCATAATGCAGGTTACTGATGAGTCTTCCTTCAATCCTAAGGTCACATTCCTCCTCATAAAGTCCAGCCTCTGAGATGATC
>NW_006399806.1:8627017-8633006 GCF_000299155.1 Elephantulus edwardii | reverse complement strand
AAAAAAAGGTGATCCAACAGAGTATGGAAATTATCAAACAGTATCATTAATATTGCATGCAAGCAAGATCCTGCTGAAGATTATCCAAAAACTAGAACAGTACATCTACAGAGAACTGCCATATATGTAGGCTGGCTTTAGAAGAGGTCCTGACACTAGAGACATTACAGCCAATGTTAGATGGATATTAGCTGAAAGCAGAGAGAATCAAAGGAATATCTGTGTTTTATTGAATATGCAATGGCATTTGACTGTGTGATATGAGGGAGGAGTGGCGCCTGGGAATTACAAAATCTTCAGGACCAGATCATTTTAACTATAACATTCTAGGACTTTGTTATTTTTATGACCACCATAGAGGCTCCACTTTTAGTTTACAAACAAATCACTCAAATCCCTTGCTTAATAAATATTCTTTGTAGACCATATAGGGTCATAGGAACTCTCATTCTGATTTATAAAATGGTCTCTTGAAAAAAAAATGGTCTCTTGATTGAAATTTATATTTGAACAGGATATATTATCAACAATTAACTAAAAACAATGTTTTCTCACTCACTCACTGCTTTCTGGTCAATTCTGATACATAGAATCCTCCTGAGGGATTCTGGGGCTGGAAAGCACAAAGAGAGGAAGCCATCTTTTTTCTGCGGAGCCCTTAATGAATTTAAATCAAGAAAATAATGTCAGCAGTTGGAATTAGATTCATTTTGGTTTTCCAAGTCATTCGCTCAAAGAAGTAAGTAATTGCTTTTCAGAAACCATTTGCATTCTCTTATGAAATTGAGTAATTACATATACACATATTTTAAGCAATACAAATTCTAGGTATATATGCAAGTGAGAAATTGTAGGTTATGGGGAAAATAACTTGTTTAAGACTGTCCATAGCTATATTTTTCATAATATCAAAAAGGTGAAAAGTGAGCCCAAAATTACATTGAAAAGAAAAGGAGTAAATAAATTATAATTAATTTGCAAAGTTTAATAATATACATAAGTAAAAACAGATGAACTATAGCTGCATGCAACAACCTAGATGAACTGTGGGGGCATAATATTAAACTTAGGAAGCTCTAGTGGTCTGGTGGAAAGAGCTGCACAGTTAACTTAAAGGCACAGAGTTCTAATTCACCTGCTGCTCCTCAGAAGAAAGATGGGCCATCTCCTCCCACAGCCTCTAAAAATCCACTAGAGGTGTCAGCTATGAATCAGTTCTGACTAGACAGTACCTAACAACAACACTAAATAATTTTTAAAGGTTCAGTAAATTCTATATAATATCACACCATATTGTATGTTATTGTTATATATCGAGTCAGAACTGACCGATAGCTGACCCTCCCGTGAGTTTTCAGAGGCAGTTAATCACACAGGAGGAGACTGTCTCCATCCTTCTCTCACAGAGCAGCTAGTGCATTCAAACCAGGTGAGTATGGGATTGCAGTGTCATTACTTACTACTAGGCCATGGGAACTTCATATTCTATAATGTTCAAAAGTTGTTAAATGCCATTGAGTCACTTGGGACTCAAAGTGACCCTAGGTACAACAGTGCTGAACCTCACCCTATCCTGTTCCAACCTTATCATCGTCTACATCCTAGTCACTAAGTCAATCCATCTCATCCAGGGTCTTCCTCTCATGCACTGTTCCTTCACCCTCCCAACCACGATGTCCCTCTCCAAGGACTGGTTCCTCCTTGCATCAAGCCAAAGTATGTCAGACAGATTCAGAATCCTTGCCTGCAAGGAGCAAGGATTGCCTGGACTCAACCTCTCCCAGACAAAACTGCTTGTTCTTCTAGCAAGCCATGGTATCTTTAATACTCTTCTCCAGCACCACAATTCAAAGGCATCAAAAGTTCAATAATAAGTCAAACTGAATATGCATTTGTTGTTGTTGTATATTCAGTACATACACAAAAAAACTCACTGACATAGAGTTGATTTGGACTAATTGTAAATCTCCATTGGATTTCCAAGATTCTAAATCTTTTACTAATGTTTTATTATCATTTTAGTGAATATTGATGTAAGAAATTGGATATGAGCTTAATTTCTATACAAATTATTCCATGACATTAAGACACATTTTCTTGTTTTTCTTTTTATTTAATTTGAGCACAAGTTTACAAAGCAAACTGTTTTCCATTCAACCATTCATACACACCTTGTTTGATTATATTGATTACAACATCCAGAATGTAATCTTACTCTTCCCACTTCCTCACTGGGATTCTTGTTTCCCTAATCCTTCTATCACTTCCTACTGTCTGTACTTTATAGTTGAGCCAAAATTGCCCTTTAGATCTTATGTAGTTGATTGTTATGAAAAGTAGACCCTTCTCCAGTGTTATTGTTCCCCTTATAGGCCTGTCTATTGCTCGGTAGATATTGAACTACAAAGGTGGGTTGTGTTCTAGATTTGAAGAATAACTGTGGTCCATAGTCTCAAAGGTTCCACCTGTCTATTGTATCAGCAAGTCTGATATTTTTTCATGTTATTTTAGTTTTATTTTACATTTTTCACTCACTCTATTCAAGCCCTTCCTCTGTGGCTTCCTTCTTGTGTAGTTGGCAGTGGTAGGTGGGAACTATGTACTTCACTGGCCTCAGGATTGTGGAGGTTGAGATTTGCACAGGCCATTAGGTTTTTTGTACTATTTATTTCTGGTTATCTTTATTTTTCTTTACTTTTTGTTGTTGTCTTTCAGACAGGGAGAGACCAATAGTTGAGACCATGGATGGCTGTTCACAACCTTTGAAGACCCTAGTACTTCCTCACCAAACTATGAAGGAGAATGTTGTCTTTGTGGATGATGTTATGCCAATTGGTCTTGATGTCCTCTGGTTGCTCCTAGCAACACACCCAAAGTATGTGAGACAGAGCTTCAAAATTCTTGCCTCCAGGGAGCAGTCTGATTTCATTCTTTCCAGGATAAACTTGTTTGTTCTTTTGGCTGTATGTTCAATACTCTTTAGCACCACAGCTCAAGGATGTCAATTCTTCTCCTATCATCCTTCAGCTCTTCTTTTGTCATCCATCAGCTCTGCGATGCCTAGCAAATGATTGCACCTTGGTCTCTAGACTATATATAGATATATCAATAATCCAAACCCATAGTCATTGAGTTCTGACTCATAGCATCCTTCCACTGGCTTTCTGTGGCTATGTGATGTTAGAACTTTCGAAAATGTCTTAGAAAAGCCATTTTGCCCATTGCCTTAGTTCCCTCTTCGGAGATGGTCTTCAGCAGACGCATGGTTCACCACTGGTCAGTATCTTCTACAATATCATCACATATGGGGCCAACATAAGAGAGAGAAAGAGCTGGCCAAACTGGAGAGAAACTCTGTCAAGGCCTGATGAAAACCTGGAGACAGAGCAAGAGTTTAAATCCAGTGAAAAACTTTATCAGCACAACCACATATTCTCATGACTATAAAAGATAAGGAAATAATGTATAAAATGTCTGTTTTGGTAGTGGTTGTATAGTGTCAAATTGGAACCAGCTCATTGCTGATCCTCCAGCAGGTTTTCAGAGGCAGCAAATCACATAGAAGAAAATTACTCATTTTTCACCCAAAGAGTAGCTGATGTATTTAAACCTTGTGTCTTTGGGTTGTCAAGACAATTCTACCACTAGACCATTAGTGTTCACAAAATACCTAGTGCATAAAAATTACTTAAAGTTATTAACCCTAGTAATTGTTATTATAACTATTACTATTATTTCTTGAGCTAGGGGGAAAATACCCTGGAGGACACAGACATAGAGCAGTTGGTATTCTCCAAGAGATTATTTCCCTTCTCACCAAGCCACTGTGTGCACAATAATGAATGTTTCTGTTTTATATGACGCCTTTGAATAAGCACAATTTAAAAAGGTACGAGAACAAAGCAAACTAAATACTATTTAATCTGATCTCTGTACCACACTGCCTGTTCTTTTAATATTTACCTTCTTTATAAATGTTTGCCTTTAACTTTAGTCTAATAATGCTAAGAATGCAATTTCCTCCCAGAGTTCGACTTTAGAAAGTTAAAACTAGGAATAGTTTATAAGTCAAATAGAAAAACTAAAAAAAGTAACAAATAACACAAGGGGTTTTGTTTAAGAGAGTCAACTGTGCTTAGTTAGTCAAATGGCTTTTGTAATCAAGTAGCGTTTTGGACTTAAGAATGACAACATGTCAGATGAAGTGATGCATTCATATATCAATTGATGCTTCACTTTGGGATTTGAATCAGAAGTATAAAGAAAATCTATTGGCTAAGGGAAAAAAAGCTTAAAATAAAAGTGATTAGACAAAAGGCTATATTTGTACATTTTCTTCAGTAATTTTTATCATTGTTAAACTTGAAAATAACCTAGAAAATCTTTTTTACACACAAAACTCTCTTATTCAGGTCTCAGGTAATAATACAAAAACTTGAAACCATTTAACCACCAAGAGTCCCAATGCCTTATCCACACTAGGAGGATGGTTTCAAGTCAAACACTCAACCTAGTAACACCACTACAAGTCCAGAAATATAGACACCAAATGGGCAATCGGAAAAGAGAAACAAACACAGGCCCTTGGCACAGGTTTTCCCCATAACCTGAGCCCTGAAGGCTCACTCCACAAGGTGCCATCTGTTATTACATGATGGCGAGTTAATAGACAGTTGAGACAAGCGGCAAATTTCCCTATAGAGGGCAACTCATTATTCAAAGCTCCCTCACAAAATGAAATTCTAATTGAACAGTGTGTGCCCTGATTTCTATTTTATTGGCAACGGAGAAAGAAATGGCTCTTACTTAATCATTCTTAGCTGTAGACTTTATATGCTACACGTGGTCAAAATAAAAAATGAAACAATCCCTCTAGTGGTAAAATAAATCAAAAGTAAAGAACAGGGCTAGGCAGCCTAGCTGTTTGCCTGATTTCTATTTAGAAAAGGGAGAAGATTAATAAAAAAAAATTAAAAAGGAAAGGGAGATGTCCAGAATTATGAGAAAACCAGAAAATTCCTATAAGTAATTATGACTCCCAATAAAATAAAAATACCTAGTTAAATTTTATTTTCTGATAAACAGTGAATTGGGATTTTTTTTTAGAATAAATATTGTTATGGGTTGAATTATGTCCTTTCAAGAAATTATGTGCTATAAATCCTCACCTCTGTACCTGTGATTATAATCCCATTTGGGAATGTGTAGGTTTTGTTATGCTAATAAAAAGGTATAAATTCAGATTCTTTCAAAATAGAAAAGAAATTCTAATACTTTATAAAAGCCGAGATAGAAATCAAGATGACAAGTCACAGGAAGATTACTAAGATCAGAAGCTAAAACAACATGGACTTTTCTCTAGGACAGAGAGATAAAGCCTTCCCCAGAGATGGCACTGCTTTTGGACTCTTGATTTCCCAAACTGTGAAATAATGAACTTGTTTATCAAAGCCATCCATCTGTGGTATTTCTGTCATAGCAACACTAGCTATCTATGACAGAATTTGGAGTTAGAAGGTTGAGCTGCTACTCAGATGATACTTAAAATGGAGAAGTAGTTTTGGAATTGGATAATGGGTGCAGGATAGAAGAATTTTTCAAGGGCACTCAATCACATGGGAGGAGATTGTCCATCCTTCTCCTGCAGAGCAGTTGGTGGCCTCTAACCATGTGGCTTCTGTATTGCACAGCAGCTTCTTGCCACTAGGCCACCAGAGCTCCCTGAATTGTAGCCTAAATTGCAGTCAAATAATGTAGGGCAATCGAGAAATTGTGGTGAGGGCTCAGAATTGGGAGCTGGAGAGAAAGTCTCCATTGTCTTCCAGGACACATATGGCATCACCAACATAATGCTACTAGAAATGTCATGTTAAATGTACTCCTGGAGACACTTTAGAAGAAAATAATAAGCATGTAATGCAAGTTCAAGCTGAAGCTGAGGAAAATTAAACCAAATCCACAGGAGGCAAAATATGACTTTGATTTCATA
>NW_006399806.1:8618033-8621467 GCF_000299155.1 Elephantulus edwardii | reverse complement strand
TAAAGTGTTGACCCCCCTCTTAGCCCAGTGCCTTGACCCACTTACTTCCCAGCTCCACCCTCCACCAGGATAACCCTTCTCATCTACCAAGTCCCTTCAGAAAATATCTTCCATTGTCCAACCCATGATCTGACAGTTTGTATCTTAAGCTTTCTTGGCTTCTGTGATTCCAAAAACGTCTTCCAGACAGTTTGGCATTTCCTAAAAAGAAAAACCGCACAACTGAGCATTTAATCCATGTCGTTGTTGTTATGTGCTGTCAAGCAATCTGCAACTCATAGTGACCCTATAGACAATCTCATGTGATCCAGCTATTCCACTGCTAGGAATACACCCCAAGGAAATCAGAACTGAGACATGAATGGAGCTATGTACATCTATGTTTATGGCAGCATTGGTCATAATACAAGAAAACGGAAGTAGCCCAAATGTCCATCAATAAAAGAATATTTTGAGAAATTGTGGTGTATTCACACATTGAAATACTTTGCAGCACCAAGAAACAATGAGTTTGTAAAATACTATATAACTTGGGAGAGCCTAGAGAGCATTATGCTGTTAAATAACTTAGTCCCATAAGGACAAATATTGCACAAGACCATTATTGTAAAAATAGAAGGATAACTAGTAACATGTATATAAATGTACAGAAAAAGCAAGGGAAAGGGAGGAGGGGACTGGAAAAGGTAATTGGTTGAAATCACTAGGGAAGTGGTGTTTATTGGGCAGACTGGGGATGAGGGGATGATGGATTTGGAAAGATTCAATGGGGACTCAAAAAGACAGTAATTAAAGGTATAAATCAATAGTTGCTGTTGACAACTGACCCATAGCTGACCCTCTAGCAGGTTCTCAAAGGCAGTTCATTGCAAGAGATTACCAATCCCTCTTCTGTTGAGCAGCTAGTGGTCTCAAACCATATGCCTTTGGAATTGCAGCACAGCGTCTTGCCAAAAGGCCAAAACTAACAATAATCAGTTATATATCTATATAAGGAGAATAGATGCTTTTGAGCTGTGGTGCTGAAGAATAGTATTGAATATACCATGGACTGCTAGGAGCATAAACAAGTTTGTCCTAGAGAGAGTAAGTCCAGGTTGCTCCTTGGAGGTAAGGATTCTGAAGCTTTGTCTGATATACTTTGGACATGTTGCAAAGCGGGACCAGTCCTTGGAGAGGGACGTCATGCTTGAGAGGGTGGAGGGACAGCACAGGAGAGGAAGACTCTCGATGATATGGATTGACTCAGTGACTGGGGTAATGGGGGTAGGTGTGTTGGAGATAATAAGATTGGCACAGGATAGAGCAGGGTTTAGGACTTTTGTATATAGAGTCACTATGAGTGGCAGGTGACATGACAACAATAAGAACAACATATATTATATGTAATAATTAATTATTTGGATAAAACAATGTTTATAAATGACTGTGAAACAATGTGAATAAAAGATTATATTAAACACAATGTACATGAGTGAAACATAATGTAAATGAATTGTTTGCAAACAAATTAAAATGGTAAAGAAATAAAAAAAATAGAAGTTTAAATAAATAAGGTCACTTTTTTAAAAGGAAAGGATATTTTGTTTCTTTTACCTTTAATTTTTCCACTATATGTAGTTGTGTACCACTGAGTTGGAACTGACCCTCCACTGGGTTTTTAGAGGTAGTTAATCACACAAGAGAGGATTGCTCATCTTTTTCCTGCAGAGAAACTAGTGACCATGAACCGTGTGCCTTTGGGTTGGCAATGCAACTCCTCATCACTAAGATACCATAATGTTCCTTGCATTTCTTACAGTAGGTTTTGAGTTACATTTGTACAGATTTTTTGTACCTATGGTTAGATTTATTTCTAGAGAGTTTATCCAGCTTTTCCGGCGTGCTCCTGGGCGGAAGGGAAACTTGAGGGCGGGCACAAGAAATCCAGCCAGATAAGAGACGAAGAGGTGTTTTTTTCAAAGGTACCCAGCTTTTCCGGCGGGCCCTCGGGCAGAAAGGGAAACATAATCCACTCAGGAGTTCTACAGGACACGGCACCTTACCTTGGAGACAGCTCAACTAAACTCAAGAGGCACTGGTCAAAAGGAAAATGTCAGCAGTCGACAGAGCGGTTGTACTTTTTAAACAATCCCACCAACAGTGTACGAGAATTCCAAATTTGTCTCATCCTCTCCAACATTTATTGCTTGCTGTCCTGCTAAACTTTGCTACTGCTGCTGGGATGAGCTGGTGTCTCATTGCTCTTTTGATTTGCATCTCTCTGATTGCCAGTGATTTTGAGAATTTCTTCATGTGGTTGTTAACCATCTGAATTTCTTCCTTTGTGAAATCTTCTCATGTCTTTTGCCCGTTTTGTTGTTGGCTTATAAGCCTTTCCTTGTGGAGACCTTGTAGTGTTCTGTAAACTTTTGTCATGGGACCTGTGTCTGAGATGTTGCCAAATGTTTTTTCCCCCGTCTGTAAGCGATTTTTTTCATCACATTAGAAAAAGCTTTTGGTGCACACAGGGACTTAATTTTTAGAAGGTACTATCCATCAATTTTATGCTCTCCTGGTTGTACATGTTTGGCTATAATTTGGAAGCCTGTTTATGGCAGGAGCTCTGGTAGCCTAGTGGCAAGAAGCTGCAAATTCAGTAGCTGCTCAATGGGAGAAGGATAGGCAATCTCCTCTCATGCAATTTACTGCTTCTGAGAACCCATTGGAGGGTAAACTATGGCTCGGTTCTGACTCCACTGTACACGACAACATTTATGGCACAGTCTAAGCCTTCAAGTTTGGTCCCATTTTGTCTCTTATGATCCTTAGGGCTTGGGATTTTATCCCTAAGTCTCTGATGCACCTGTGTTGACTTTTGTGTATGGTGTGGAATGTGAAGCCTGTTTCAGTATTCTGTAAGTAGATAGTCAGTTTTGCCAGCACCATTTGTTGAAGAGGTTGTCATTTCCCCTTTTTGATAAATATTGCTTCCTTGTTAAATACCAGTTGAACATAGGCAGATGGCTTAATTTCTGGGTTCTTAATTCTATTTCATTGGTCTGTGTGTCTGGCATTGTACCAATATCATGCTGCTTTGGTTTCTACGGCTGTGTAGTAGGTTTTGAGATCAGAAAGTGGTATAGCTCCCAGTACATTTTTCTTTTGCTAAAGAGATTTGCTTATTCAGGCTCACTTTCCTTTCCAAATAAACTTGCCTATTACCTTACTATTTGTTTGAAAAATGAGTTTAGTGTCTTTATTGAGATTGCATTGAATACATAGATTATTTTGGATTTTTGTTATGTATGTGCTGTCAAGTGGCCTATAACCCATAGTGACCCTATGTTCAGCAGTGAGCCAGTCTCACTGCTACTGACATACTTACCCACATTGCCCCAGTTACTGTATCAATCCACTTCATCTGGAGTCTTCCTTTCCTATTGTTATTTTCA
>NW_006399806.1:8609735-8617805 GCF_000299155.1 Elephantulus edwardii | reverse complement strand
CTTGGCACTAGGCCACCAGAGCTCCCCCTCTTGTTGTTTCTTATAGTAGTCTTTTTTAGTTTTCCTTATAAAGATATTTTTTATCTCTTCTTAGGCTTACTCCCAAGTATTTCATCTTTATATTCAGCTAGGCATCTGGGGGCAGTGAGATTTTCAACAGAAAATTCCAGTTTTATTTAGAAACAGGTCATGGTCGATGCAGTGTTGATAGTTATGTGTCAGAATTTACAAACTACAGCTCACATATAAAATACAAGCAAAATGTCTCTCTCCAGAATTTATCTCCAAATATACTATGCTTCCTGCCAAGTCTCAATTATAGCATATGGTTGGGGGTGTGATGGGGTAGTACATGAAAATAACCAATAAGGGCTGAATCATTGTTTTCTGGTTCAAAATGGTCTATCTTTTTACCTAATAGATTCTTTGAGGATAATATTCAGCTAGATCTAATTTCAACTATCAAGGACCCTCGTCGTCTTCTGGGCATAGTTCCTGAGAATAGGATAAATCTCACATATGCCCAGGGAATTTGAAGGACAGGGGTCTCAATCTATTCCTGGTTAAGGTCCAGATGGATAGTAGGTGTAGAATGCATAAGGCAGCAAGTTAATCTTACTGGGTCTGTCAGCATCTACCCTTGATACATCTGCTTCCAGAATGTTGGTTCAGCCTGTATAACTCATGCTCTATTGTCACAGCATGTTAGGTGGTTCTTACGCCATCTCCGTACCTCTCTACCTCACCTCCTGAATATGCTTTAGATCCTCTGGGCTTCCTTTATTGTCTCCCTCATTCCTCTATTGTAGGCTGACCATGCTGTACGTAGCCTCTGCTACACGGGCAAAGTAGTCTTCAACCTTAATAATGCCACTCTTCTGGCTCAGCTCTTTTCTGAAGCCTCCACAAAAACTGAATTTGAAATGAAAGCTACCTCAAGCATTATTTCTGTCCAAATATATCAATTCATTATCATTGTTCTGTAGTGGTCATTCCATTTGGTCTAGAAATGAAGACATAATTCTCCACTTTCACAATCCTCTTCAGTGTACTTGAGATTTCCCCCATACTTCAGTCATGACGTCCTAAGTAATTTTTTGAGAAGTACTGTTGTTGTTGTAATGTGCCATCGAGTCACTTGCGACTCATAGCGACCCTATGCACAGCCTAAACAGCCCTAAACCCTGCCAATCTCACTGTCTCTGATACACCCACCCTGATAACCCTAGTCACTAAATCAATCTACCTCGTAGAGGGTCTACTCTGCCTGCAATGTCGCTTCACTCTTCCAAGCATGATGTCCCTCTCTAAGGATCAGTCCCTCCTTGCAACACATCCAAAGTATGTCAGACAAAGCCTCAGAATTCTTGCCTCCAAGGAGAAACCTGGCTTCATTCTCCAGGATGAATTTATTTGTTCTCCTAGCAGTCCATGATATAGTCAATACTCTTCTCCAGAACCATAGCTCAAAGTCATCAATTCTCCTTCTATCCTCCCTAGTCATTGTCCAGCCCTCTGATGCATAGCAAGTCTTTGCAAAGACCATGGGCTGTATCAGGCATGGCTTAGTCTCCAGAGTTACATCATTGCTCTTCAGACTTTGAAGAGGTCCCTAACAGCAGGCTTTCCCACCACAATACATCTTTTCATTTCCTGGCTGCTGGTGCCACTACTGTTGACTGTGGAGCCAAGCAAACTAAAGCTGTGAACAATCTCAATCTCTTCACCATCCGCCCTGATGCTGCCCATTGGGCCAGTCATGAGAATCTTTGTCTTCTTAATATTGAGCCTCAATCCATACTGAAGGCTGCAGTTCTTGACCTTCTGCAGCAAGCGCTTCAGGTCCTTCTCAGTTTCAGCACCAGGGTTGTGTCATCTGCATAAAGCAGAATGTTGATGGATTTTTCACCAATTCTGACATCACACTTCTCCTCATACAGACTAGCCTCCTGGATAATCTGTTTTGTATACAGGTTGAAAAGGTATGGAGACAGGGTACATCCCTGGTGTACACCCTTCCCATGTAGTGTACTAGTTAGGTAAAATTCACCTGCTATACCATTGATTCATATTAAGTTTCCAGAGTAAATTTTTATAGTTGTATGACAGCTTCAGAAACACAACTTTAGAACATCTCATCACCCTAAAGATTATACTTATAATTTCCACTTTCCACTTCAAAGAGTTTAGAAGAACATTTCATAGAGTTTAGAAGCCATCAGTTTAACCCTAACAATAACAACAGCAAAGTCAAAATAAATGTATCTAGCTTGGCAAGAAATAAAATCTCTATTTGCAAACAATATGATTCTGTCTGTACAAAATCCTAAATAGTTCACAAGAAAATTACTGAGGTTAGCAACCACTATGGAAGGCAGTATGGTGCTTTCTCAAAAAGTTGGAAATAGGAATACCATTTGACCCTGCAGTTCGACTACTGGCAATATACCCTAAAGAAACCAGAACTGCCACCCAAGCAGATATATGCACACCTATGTTTATTGCAGCTTATAGCGAAGAGTTGAAAACAACCCAAGTGTCCATCAACAAACAAATGGATAAAGAAGCTGTGAATATTCATACAATGGAATTCTATGCTGCATTGAAAAACAAGGAACTCATGAACTATTATACAAAACAGGTGACCATGGAGGACATGATTATGCTGAGTGAAATCTCAGTCACAAAAAGACAAATACTACATAGTGCCACTCTTATAAAGCAGGACTGACATAAGAGTTGAGGGGAACCTAAAAGGGGATAAATAATGTATGCTGCATTCAAACAGATGAGGGAGAGAACTGTTTAGGAGGAATATATGATTAGGTATTATTGTCATCACAAGAGTCCAGAATGAAAGCTACATAGTAGAGTGGACTGAGGAGGGAGAAAGGATTTTATGACAAAGAAAAATATTTTTTATTATACTTTTCAAAGAGAAAAGCAAATGAGGGGGAGGGGTGGGCAGGGAGGAAAGTGTACAACAATGAATGAATGGAAATCTGAAGTCTGTAAACTTTTATTAAAATAAGTTTTTTTAAAAAGAAACAAAAAAAGTAAAAGACTAAGCTTAGTAGAGGAATTTAGAAAATTTGTAGGATTTGAAGTCAACCAACAAAAACTAATTGGTGAAGAAATTAAGAAAGATCCAGTGGGGAACTGAAATGTATGGTAATGATGGGGATGGATAGACAGACGGATGCATGGATGGTGACTAACTTGATACTATGAAATACAATGTGGATAGAGGAATGTGTGAAGCACAATGTATATAAAGGAAACACAATGTATATAAATTCTATATGGAAACCAATATAAAATAGGTATCAATGTGTCTACATGTAGATGAAAAAAGCCATCTAACAAAAAGCTAATTGAGTTTATCTACATTAGCAATAAAATAGAAATCAGAACGAGAAAATGAATAAGCAATTTCACTAACAATAACATCTAGGATAATAAAATAATCCACCAGCAGTTCTGCAGAAGAGAGATGGTCAATTGCTTGAAAAGTCAATAGAGAGTCACAATGTGTATGGATAAACTTGATGACAGTGAGCATTTTCAGTGAGAGGAATAAATCCAACCACTGATGTGAAGTTAAAAACTGTAAAATAAAGGGAGCTCTCTTGGCCTAGTGGCAAGAAGCTGCACTGCAATCCCAGGGGTACGTGGTTCAAATCCACCAGATGCTCTGCTGGAGAAGGAGGGGCCATCTCTCCCAGTACCAGTCTGATTTGACGGTACACACACAGAATAATAAAATAATAAAAAAAAGTTTTAAAAAAACACAACTGTAAGATATTGCTCAAAAAGATTAAAGAGAAAGGATGATAGAGAAACATATAGTCCCAAATTGTTGACTATAGGAGACAAAGACCTCTGCTAAAGGTGGTATCACCCATTGTCAGATGCTGTTGAGGCAGCTCCACTCACAGCAACCCTATGTAAAACAGAATAGAACCCTGCCCAGTCCTGTGCCATCCTCACAATCTCTGTTGTGCATAAACCCCTTAATGTAGTCACTCAGCCCATCTTATTGAGAGTCATCCATTGCTGACCCTCTTCCAAATTTGTTTGATCCAAGCCATGGTATTTTTTTTTATTAATTTCAATGAACATTTACAGAGATTTTGGATTTCTATTCATTCATTGTTGCACTTTTCTCCCTGCCCACCCCACCCCACCCCCAGTTCGCTTTTCTCTTTGAAAAGTAAAGAAAACTCCTTCATTAGTAGACAATCCCCACACACACCCCACTCACACCCCGAGAATACTCCACTCTGCAACCTTCATTCCGAACTCTTATGATAATCATAATGCCCTAAAATATATTGCTTTTAAACTGTTTTCTCCCTCATAGATTTCAATGCAGTATACAAAATTCATCCAGTTTTTCTCATTCTTACCCTAACCCTGATGTAAGTCCCATTCTACAGCAGTGGCACTATGCAGTGTTTGTCCTTTTGTGACTGAAAAACAAGGAACTCATGCAATATTATTCAAAATGGGTGACCCTCGAGGACATTATGCTGAGTGAAATATCTCAGTCACAAAAAGGTATTTTTTAAAAAACATAAGCTTTTTCTTTTATACTGGTTTACTTACAAAGTTCATATACATTGTTTTTCATACCAGATCTTTCTCATTTTTTTTACCCACCCCTCCTTCCACTCATCAAATTATGTGACCCTGTCATTACACCCTACACTCATCCTCACCCATGTGCCTCTACCCTCCCCCCTTAGATACTCATAACACTTTACTAGGTATCTATCTCTCCGGTGTCTCCCAAGTTAGGTAGTGATTTACAAAATCATTTCACCTGAGTGCTGCATAATATTCCATTGTGTGAATATACCATAATTTCTCAATCCATTCACTTGTGATTGGACATTTGGGCTATTTCAGTGTTCTTGTGATGGTGAATAACACTGCTATGAACACTGGTATACAAATCTCCATTTGTGCCTCAGTTCTCATTTTCCTGAGATATATCAAGCAGTGGAATAGCTAAGTCATATGGAATTTGTATTTTTAGCTTCCTGAGGATATGTCAAACTGCCTTCTAGAGTGTACAGTTTTACAATCCCACCAACAGTGTATAAAAGTCCCTATAGCTCCACATCCTCTCCAACATTTATTACTTGCTATCTTGTTAAACTTTACCGCTGCTACTGGAGTTAGACGATACCTCATTGTGGTCTTGATTTCCATCTCTCTTATTGCTATTGATTTTGAGCATTTCTTTATGTATCTGTTGGCCATCTGAATATCTTCCTTTGTGACAAGTAATTCCAAGTCTTTTGTCCATTTTGTAATTATGTTATCAGTATTTTTCTTGTGGAGTCACTGTAGGATTCTGTAAACTTTTTATATGAGACTCTTGTCCGATATAGTATTGCTAAATGTTCGTCTCCAGAGTCCTTAGGGATTTCTGTATACACTATCATATCATTGGCATATAATGATAGTTTAACCTTCTCTTGCAGATCTGAATGCCTTTTATTTCCTCCTCTTGTTGTATTGCCCTGGCAAGTTCTTCCAATACAGTATTGTATAGAAGTGGTGACAGTGGGAATCCTTGTCTGGCTCCTGTTCACAAGGAAAATGCTTTTAGTCTTTCTCCATTGAGAATGAGAATAAAATTGGCTTTGGGTTTTGCATATACTTTTCACTATGTTGAGGAAATTCCCTTTTATTCCAGTTTTTCTAAGTGTATTTTTCAGGAAGCGGTGTTGGATTTTGTCAAATGCCTTTTCCTCATCAATTGCTAAGATCATATGGTTCTTATTATTTGATTTGTTAATATGATAAATTATCTTGTTTTATGTTGAAACATCTTTTCGTGCCTCTTATGAATCCCATTTGGTAATGGTGAAATTTTTTTATGTGCTTTTGGATTCTAATGGCTAGGGGTTTTGCTAAGGATTTTTGCATCTATATTCATGAGAGATATTGGTATGTAGTTTTCTTTCTTGGTAATATCTTTGTCTGGTATTGGTATTAGGGTTATGCTTGCTTCACAAAATGACTCTGGGGATGTTCCTTCTTTTTCTATTTTTTTTAAATATTTAAGTATAATTGATGGTTGATCTCTGAATGTTTGATAGAATTCAGCTGTGAAGACATCTGGTCCAGGACTTTTCTTATATGGAACTCTTTTTATGACGTCTGCAATTTCTTATTTTGTGATGGGTGTGTCTGTTCAAGTGTTTTACATCTGTTCAGGTCAATCTAGGTGGGGTATGAGTATCAAGGAATTTGTCCATTTCCTCTAGTATTTCTGATTTATCAGAGAAGCTTTTTACAATATTTCTATTTATTTATTTCATTTCATCTGATTCTGTTGTGATGCCACCTCTATCATTTCTTAATTGTGTCATCTCTTTTTTCTTTTGTTGTGTTTGCCAGTGGCTTGTCAATTTTACTGACTCTTTTGAAAACCAGCTCTTGGTCGTATGATGGTTTCAAATGCTTTTCTGTTCTCTATCTCATTGGTTTCAACTATTGTCCTTATAATTTCCTTTTTTCTAGAGGCTGTAGGATTAGATTATTGTTCTTTTTCTATTTAATGAAGGTGCTGAGTTAGTTTTTTTATTCTCCTTGTTTCTTCCTTTTTTATACGTGTGCCTATTGCTATGAACGACCCTCTGAGGACTGTCTTAGCTGTATCCCAGAGGTTTTGGCATGGTGTATATTCGTCTTCTTTTGTTTCAAGGAACTTTTTAATTTCATTCTTTCTTTCTTTTATAATCCAATCATGTTCTAGCAGAGAGTTATTTTATTTTGTTTATAAGCTTTGCTCTCCTCCTGTGGTTAATTTCTCATGTTATGGCATTGTGGACTGAGAAGATACTTTGTATTATTCAATGGTTCTAAATTTGGTTGAGGTTTGCTTTATGTCTTAATATATGATCAGTTCTGGAGAATGGCTCATGTGCACTTGGGTGGTGTAGCCTAAATACATCCACAAGTTCGAGTTGTCTGATTGTGTAGTTTAGATCGTCTGTATTTTTGTTGACTTTCTTTTGGGTTGACCTACCCTTTGGTGATAGTGGTATGTTGAAATCTCCTACCACTATTGTGGTGCTATCTATTTCTTTCTTCAGTCATGTTAATTATTGTTTTATGTACTTGGCAGGTCTATCATTTGGTGCATCAGTGTTGAGTAAGGTTATGTCTTCTTGATCTATTGTGCATTTAATCAGTTTGTAATGGCCTTCTTTATCTTTCATGGTGGTTTTCATTCTGAAATCTATTTTATCAGAGCTTAGTATTGCAATCCAGCTTTTTTGAGGTTGCCATTTGCTTAGTATATTTTTCCCCCCAGCCTTTGATTTTGAGTCAGTCTCTCTCTTCATTTTTTAGATGTGTCTTTTGTAGGCAAAATATTGATAGGCTTTTTCTTTTTTCATTTTGCTACTTTTTTTGTCTTAGTTGGTGCATTTAGTCCATTCACATTAAATGTGATTATTGTCAGGCCAGATTTTACCAATGCCATTTTGTTGTGTTTCTTTTTTTCATGTTGTTTCTGGTTACCATGATCCATCCACTTTTCTTTGGTGACTCCATGTGAAGTACTGCACTTAAGATTATTTGTAGTTTTGGTCTTATTTTCACATATTCCTTAAGTTTCTTCTTTTCTGCAAAGGATCTAATTTTTCCTTTATATTTGATGGAGAGCTTTGCCAAGTATAGGATCCTTGGCTGGTGATTGTTTTCTTTCAACTTTCTGTATATGCTATCCCATTGTCTTTTAGCTTGCATTGTTTCTGCTGAGAAATCAGAACATAATCTAATTGTTTCCCCTTTGTAGGTGACTCTTTTTTTTCTGATGCTGCTTTTAGTATTCTATCCTTATCTTTTAATTTAGAGAATTTGACTCTGATATATCTTGATGTTTTTCTTTTGGGGTATAGTCTACTTGGTGTTTTCTGTGCTTCCTGAATGTGAATTTCCCTGTGCTTCATAATACCTGGGAAATTTTCTTCTAGTACTTCTTCCACAATTTTCTCAGTGATTTCCCTGTCACTCCCATGTTCTGGAATTCCAGTCATACCTATGTTG
>NW_006399806.1:8608351-8609055 GCF_000299155.1 Elephantulus edwardii | reverse complement strand
TAATAGTGGCACAAATCAAGTTACAGAGGTAAGGTGGTTCCATTGCCATCCTTACTCTAACTTAATTCTTTTTTTTTTTTCATTTAAATTTGTTACTAATTTCAGTGAAAATTTACAGAGGCTTTGGATTTCCATTCATTCATTGTTGTAGATTCAGTTCTCCTATTTTGTCCCACCAGCATGATGGACACTTCTGTCATTTTTCACTTAATATTCTGGATTGCATTTTCAGCTTTTCTGTTATTTCCGGTACTATGTTGGCTGTACTCTCTCTGTCTCACGATGATTTTGTAAGTTTTCATACCTCCTTACTATCAATTCTTTAATTTTTTTGCATTTTCTTCCATAGGTGTTCATGTTTTTCCTCATTAATATATTTCTTCTTGATCACTTTCTTTAAGTTGTTTGCTCTCTTAATGGCTTCCATTGTTTCTTCCATCATTTGTCTCTTGCAAACTGCTGTTCTCTTGACATATTGTAGGTCTTTTCTTCGTAGATGTTAGGTTGTTATAACTATGTAATGACCCAGGATATGGCAATGTTATGTGAAGGACCTGTATACTGGTGCTCCCCTCTTAATTTTCTAATGTAGGATGACTGTTACCCTCCAGAAACCCCAGCTCCACTTGACCTCTCCTGCTTGACCTTAAGAAATCCCATATTGAGTGTAAAATGGTGCAACCCCTGTGGAAAGCAGTATGGCG
>NW_006399806.1:8587041-8606286 GCF_000299155.1 Elephantulus edwardii | reverse complement strand
AAGATAGGTCAATTTGGGATTTGATCATGCTGTGAAAGGTAAAGGGTCAGAGAAAGAGAGGAAGATCCTTAACAAGACTGACACAGTGATTCTAACAATGAGCTTGAACATATCAGAGATGGTGAGGATGGTGAGGATGGTGCAGGATGGGGCAAAGCTTAGATTTGTTGCTCACAGGCTTGCTATGAGACATAGGCAATTTGAGGGCACCTAACAACAACAACTCCTAGATATAGAAGTATAAAATCTTACCATAAATGACTGTCTTCCTCACTTCTTTTTCACCTAAGCTATCTTACCATACCTAGATTTCAACAACAACATACACAGCATATTAAAAAAAATCAAAATTGTATTTTTTACATATGTAATGTAAATTGCTAAACCATGTATTTCCATTTACAAAAGAGAAATAAAATGTGAATACATAGGACAGATCTCTTTTTACCTCACTTACTTAGTACACTATTACCATATCTGAGCATCTTATTAAATCTACATGCTGAAGCACATCAGAGTACTTTATCATGTAACCTACTTCCCTTATGAATAAAATCCCAAAGTTGTATATCTACCCATAACTTTTAAGTCACCAGAGATCATTAAGTTCATTTTTTTAAGAGTAAATGTTTACTGAGCACCTAAAACAAAGGAATAGATTGGGCAGTGGGGGTGGGGGGGTGAACATTCAGATAAAAACTAACGCATCAACCATTAATAATAGTTTAGCACTTCCTTAGAAAGTTGGGAACAGAATACCATTTGAATAGCAATCTCACTACTAGGTGCATACCCCAAAGAAAAGTGCTGGCTGCAACATAAACTGACATACTCACTCCCATGTTTATTACAGTACTTTAATGATAACAAAGAGTTGGAAACAACCAAGTGCCATTAACAAACAAATGGTTTAAGAAACTGTGGTATATAAAACAATGGATTACTGAACATCATTAAAAATGGTCAGGAATTTATGAAATACTGCACAACATGGATAAAACTACAACAAATGCTGAGTGATTTGTCAGACACAAAAGTACAATTATGATATAATATCACTAATACAAATAGCTAGGACAAGTTTACATACAAATAAAATCAATCTTGGAAGGATAATAGAGATGAGAATGGAGGAAGGGGGAAGAGAGAAAATTATGTATGTCTTTACAGATTAAAACATATGGGTGACAGATGTTAATTTATAAGTTTGTCCTGAATGTTTGGTTTTGTAAAATCAAAACAAAACAAAACAAAAACTCAACCACACCTTATTTTATGTTCACTTAAACTTTGTCTTAAATATTTTGTCAGAAGGGGAAAGCAGAGAGTCCATGAAAGACATGAAAATTCTCAAGAAGATAAAATGGCCCATACTTACCTGGCAGAGGAAATACCATGCTCACGAAGGTGATTTTCTCAGAGTGAGGCTCATTCATTGCACTTTAGATGAGCTGATTTCTGAGATTTCCCCCAATTTGGGGAAAGTTTATTACATAATTTATGGTAGTGGGGGACTGTGTGCATGCTTTCCCCTGTATAAAAAAGTTTTTTTAAAAAAAGATAGATTGGTCCAGTGACCAAATAAATGGGCTTGAGAATGGTGGAGATCATGAGAGTGGCACACGATAGAGGAAAGCTTCAATCTGTTGCTTATAAACTGTAGGCAGTCCAACTGGACCTAAAACAATAATCTCTTTCCTGAAAGAGAAGTCCATCTACTTGTCAATAATTCAATTTGCACAAGTTCTTTAAGCAACTTCTATCTAACTGACCACAAATTTGATATCTTTCTTTATGACTTAGTGAGGGATTGTTGCCAGCTATGTTAGTGGAAAATCCCTGAGGTGTCTCTGCTCTTATTTCCCACCCATTGAGTTACACAGGAAGCTCTTTAATCCCAAAATATTTTATACCAGTTGTATTTATTTTATAATAATCTTGTAACATGATTAAACATTATGTAAACTGATAAAATAGAAGTGTGAAAAGAATGCTGTCTCTATGGGGGGAAAGCCACAGACTACTTTGGAAAAACTTTTAAAAGTTGAGTGCCAAAGAGCTATTAAATTGGTTGTAGAAAACAACCTAAACATGCAGAGTGCAAAATTATAAATATCTCAAAACATTTTGCCTTCAAATTGCTTTGCAATGTTTTAAAATTCTTGTTTCATTTATAACCATGAACTCAGGAAGATAAACACTGCCTTGTTGTTGTTAAGCATCATCAAGTTGAGTACAATCTAAAACTACAATTTGAACAGCAGATCTGAACCCGGTCCTATCCTGTGCCATCCTCATACTTCCTGACACATTAGAACCCATTGCAGCAGTCACCATGTCAATCCACCTGGTTGAGAGTCTTCCTCTCCTTTGCCAACCTTCCACCTTTCCAAGTATCATGTCCTTCTCCAAGGAAAAGCCTCTTATAGCAACATGTCTGAAATATGTGAGGTGGAGTCACATCATCCTTGACTTCAAAGAGCACTCTGGTTGAACCCTCTCCAAGACATATTTGTTTGTTCCTTTTGCTGTCCATGTGTCTCAAATGGATGAATTCTTCTTCTGCCATCCTTATTCATTGTCCAGCTCTCAGATTCCTAGCAAGTGATTGGAAAGACCATAGCTTGTATCAGATACACCTGAGTCTTCAAACTGACATCATTACTCTTGAGTAACTTGGAGATGGTCCTAACTGCAGAGTTTTCCCAATGTAATAGGTCTCCTAGTGTTCTGACTTGCTTTTACCAAGGGTGTTAATTATGGATCCAAGAAGCAACGGGGTCAGTCTAGAGACTAAGGTGTGCCTGATCCCGGCCATGGTCTTTGCACTTACTGGCTATGCATCAGAGAGCTGGACAATGACTAAGGATGTCAGAAAAAGAATCGATGCCTTTGAGTTGTGGTGCTGGAAGAGTTTTGACCATACCATGGTCCATCAAGAAAACAAAGAGGTCTGTCTTGGAGAGGGTGAAACCAACTTTCTCCTTGAGGCGGAAATTTTGAAGCTCCATCTCTCATACTTTGTTCATGTGCCCAAGAAGGACTGGTCCTTGGAGAAGGACATCATGCTTGGAAGTGTGAAGGGACAGCACAGAAGAGGAAGACTCTTGATAATATGGATTATTACAGTAACTGTGGCAATGGGGGATGGTGTGTCAGAGTCAGTGATTCTGGCTCAGGATAGGCAGGCTTAAGAGCTGCTGTACATTGGGTCACTATGAGTCCCAGGTGACTTGAAGGCACATAACAACAACAACATATTTACTTCATCCTCACAATAATGTTAGCAGATAGATATAATTTATGATGCCTTTGATGTGTGGTGTTGGATAAAAATATTGCCAAAAGAACAAACAAGCCTGTCTTGGAGAAAGTACAAAAATGATGCTCCTTAGAAGCAAAGATGGTGAATCTTTGTCTCTAATATATTGCATTTTTGTTAGGATGTGCCAGTCTTGGAGAAGGACATTATGCTGAAAGGGTGAAGGGTGAGCAAAGCAAAGGAGAACCTTCAACAAGATGGATTGACATGGGGACTGTAACAATGAGTTCAAGTATATGAGAAATAGTGAGGATGACACAAGATACAGTAAGGTTCAGATATGTTGTTCATAGAGTTTCTATCAGTTACAAGTGATCTGACACTTAATAAAGGAGTCTAGGAAAAGATAAATAACACAGTCGAGGGCTTCTAGCCAAAAGTGCTTCTTGTTCTTTTTAGGTGCTGTCAAAAAATGACTCATAGCAACCCTAGAACAATAGTTCTGAACCCTGTCCTATGCCATCCTCACACTTCCTGACACACTAGAGCCCAGTGCAGTAGTCACTGTGTCAACCCATCTGGTTGAGAGTCTTCCTCTCCTTCACCAGCCCTCCACCCTTCCCAGCATCATGTCCCTCTCCAAGGAATAGCCCCTCCTAGCAACATGTCCAAAGTATGTGAGGTGAAACTTCATAATTCTTGCCTCCAAAGAGCACTATGGCTGTACTCTTTCCAAGACATATCTGTTTGTTCTTTTGACAGTCCATAGGATAATCAGTGTTCTTCTTCACTTCCACACCAGTTCTACTTCTGTCATCCTTCTTCATTGTCCTGCTCTCAGATGTATAACAAGTTATCAGAAAGGCCTTGGCCTGAATCAGACACACCTTATTCCTCAAACTGACTTCATTACTCTTCAATAGTTTGGAGATATCTCTAACTGGAGACTTCCCCAGTCCAACGTGTCTCTTTATTTCTTGCCTGCTGGTAGGGTCTACATTTCAATCTATAGTTTTCTGTTCTCTCATTTCTTTACCAATCTAAAGATAATGTTTTTTTACCGCTTTAAGGAAAATTCTGTTTTCCAATAAGGAAATTCCATCAAGGAAAAATTAATGACTTTTAATTGTGACATTGGTGAAGCATATTAACTATATCATTACTGAAAAAATAATGAACATAATCTGTCTTGAAAGAAATAATCAGAATGCGCTTTGGAAGAAAAAATGGTGAAATTTTGTATAACATCCTTTGAGCATATTATTGCTGCTGGCCAGTGCCATCAAATCAAGTATGACTCATAGCAACCCTGTGAACAACAGATCTGAACCCTGTCCTATCTTGTGCCATCCTCATCATCTCTGAAACTCTTGAGCCCATTGCTGAAATCACTGAGTCAGTTATCCTTATCAGGGATCTTTCTCTTTTTTGCTAACCCTCCACCTTTCTAAACATGATGTCCCTCTCCAGGAATAACTTCTAGAAGCATGCCTAGGGACCTTTTGTGGCTCAGTGATAAAAAATTCCTCTGCCAACACAAAGGTATGCAGTTCAAATCCACTAGCTACTCTGAAGGGAAAATATGGGCAATCTCCTCCCATGTGATAAACTGCCTCTGGGTCAGTTCTGACTTGACCGTACACAACAACAGCAACATGATGAAAGTGTGAAATAAAGCTTTGTCATCCTTCCTCTGTGGATCATCCTGGCTGCAGTTTCACCGAGACCTATCTGTTTGTTCTTTGGGCACTCCATGAGGTTTTCAGTATTCCACCACACAACTCAAAGGCAATAATAGTTCTTCAGCCTTCCTTACTCATTGTCCAGCTTTCAGATGCATCTCAGTGCAGTATTGATGGGCATATTTTTAGAAGGGACTGTACTCTTATTTCTGTTCAGAGTGTGTAAATCTTTCATCTTATAGAAGTGGTTAATCTTGGAAGAAGAACATCATGCTTGATAGAGTAGAGGGTCATGAGAAAACTTTCAGTGAAATAAATTAGCACCATGTCTACAACAATGATCCAACAAAGCAACAACTGTCAAGACTGCACGGTATGGAGAATTGCTTCATTTTGTTGTAAATAAGGTTTGATTCTGTGAGTCAGAATCAAGCAACTAACAACAATCTCTGAATATATTCTAATGAATTTTACAAACGTATATTAGCTGATGAAAGGTAATCTGAAAATTTTACAAGTCAATTCACAGAAGTATTTTTCAATAGAAACTAACTTCAAAACGTCTGTGTATAAATCTTCAAAATTTGTGAAGTGTGGGCTTTAAAAAATACATTTACTTTTAAAGAAAAAATTAAACATTATAGGCAAATACTACTTTTAAAGCTAAAATTTCATATCTCAGTCCAGTAAAAAAGGAGGCTATTTAAAGAAAATTATACATACCCTAATGAATGTGTAACCTCACCATATTTTGCTAAGACTTTTTCCCCTCAAAAAATAACATTTCAAAAGTCCTTGTAAAATGTCTTTTCCCTCACCACTTAACCAAAGATGCACATATTCTAGGATTTATGCCTCTTCTCTGATTCAGTTTGTTAATTGTTGTTGTTGTTTGTTGTTAGGTGCCATAGAGTCGAGTATGACTCAGAGTGTCCCTATGAACAAAAGATCTGAAATCAGCCCTGTCCTGCACCATCCTCATACTTCCTGACACACAAGAGCCCATAGCAGCAGTGACCATGTTAATCCACCTGCTTGAGGGTTTTCCTCTCCTTCGCTGTCCCTCCACCTTTCCCCACATCATGTCCGTCTCCAAGGAATAGCACCTCCTATCAATATATTCAAATATGTTCATTTCATTCATGCCTCCAAAGGCCATTCTGGTTGTAGCCTCTCCATGACATATCTATTCATTTACTTGACAAACCATGGATGGTCAGTGCTTTTCTCCGATACTACAGCTTCATGCCATCAATTCTTTTTCTGTCATCCTTATTCATTGTCCAGGTTTCAGACGGATAGCTGTTGTTGTTGTTAAGTGCCGTCAAGTTGCTTGCGACTCATAGCGACCCTATGTACAACAGCCCTAAACCCTGCTCTATCCTGTGCCGATCACACTGCCTCTGACACACCCATCCCAATTATCTCAGTCACTGAATCAATCCTCCTCATAGAGGGTCTTCCCCTCTTGTGCCATCCCTCCACCCTCCCAAGCATGATGTCCTTCTCCAAGGACTTCTCCCTCCTTAATCGAAACAAAATATGGCCTAAATCAGACACACCTCAATCCTCAAACTGACATCATTACTCCTCAATAATTTGGAGATGTCTCTAACTGCAGATTTTCCCAGTGCAATGTGTCTCCTTATTTTCTGACTGCTCATACCAAGGATGTTAATTGTGGATCCAAGCAAGATGAAGCTATTGACAGTATCAATCTCTTTTCCGTCCATCATGACACTGCCTATTGGTCCAGTGGTAAGAATCTTTGTTTTCTTGATGTTGAGACAGCATTCCTTGATCTTCTGCAACAAGTGCTTCCTCCTCACTTTCAGCAAGCAAAGTTGTGTTATCTGCATAATGCAGGTTATCGATGAGTCTCCCTCCAATCCTGATGCCACATGCCTCTTCATAGAGTCCAGCTTCTTGGATAATTTGCTCAGCATATAGATTGAACAGGTATGGAGACAGAATACATCCCTGACACACTACCTTCCCAATTCCAAACCAGGCAGTGCTCCCCTGCTTTTCCTGATCTAGATAGAAGAGTTTTCTCATGAGCACAATCAAGTGCTCTGGGATTCCCATTCTTCTCAATGTCAGTCACAACTTGTCATGATCCACACAATCAAACACCTTTGCAAAGTCAATAAGGCACAAATACACATTTTTCTGGCATTCCTTATTTTCAGCTAGGATACATCTGACATCAGCAATGATGTCCTTGGTGCCACGGCCTCTTCTAAATCCCTCTTGAACTTCTGGCAATTCTCTATCTATGTACTGTTCCAGCCATTTTTGAATGATCTTCAGCAGTATTTTGCTAGCATGTAATATCAATGATATTGTTCAATAATTTCCACATTCAGTTGGATCACTCTTCTTGGGAATAGGGACAAATATAAACCTCTTTCAATCTGTTGTCTTCCAAATTTCCTGGCATAGACTGGTGAGCGTATCCAAGGCTACATCTTTTAATTGAAACAAGTCAACTGGTATCCCATCGATTCCTGGGACATTTTTTGCCAATGCCTTCAAGGCAGCTTCCACTTCCTCTTTCATTACTACTCACTCCTGTTCATATGATACTTCCTGAAATTTTTCAGTGTCAATCAATTCTTTCTGGTACAGGGACTCTGTGTATTTCCTCTACCTTCTTTTGATACTTTCTGGGTCATTCAATTCATTACCCATAGCATCTTTCAACATTGTGACACAAGGCCTAAATTAGTTTTCAATTCCATCAGCTAGAGAAATTCAAAGAGAGTTCTTCCCTTTTTATTTTCCAATTCCAGCTCTCAGTACATTCCATTACAATACTTTGCTTTGACTTCCCAGGCTGCCCTTTAAAGCCATCTGTTCAGCTCTTTTACTTTGACATGTTTTCATTTAGATTTGGCTTCCCAAAGTTCCTTTGCAATCTTTAGAATCTCTTCTGACATCCATTTCAGTTTTTTCTTTGTCCTCTGTTTTTGTAATGACCTTTTGCTTTCTCCATGGATGATATCCTTTATATCATTCTACAACTCAAGCCTTTAACTTGACAAAGTTGGATCCTTTTGGGTGTTTGTGATTTACTTGAAAACCAGGGTAAATAGTTTGGACATAACTAAATTGTGTTAGCTATCAAGTGTAAGCTGATTAACTGTATGTGATCTCATTTACAATCATCTTGGATGGGAAGCCTCTGTGTGGGTAAACCGGATCTGGGGGGGAGGGGCTTGGTATTAAAATTTTGGTCTAGTCTTGTCTGTGAGTGACCTTTTAGCTTGACAAAATTGGATCCTGCTGGGTAAGTATTTATGATTTACTTGAAAACTGAGGTAAACTGTTTGGACACTACTCAGTTAGTTAATACTGATCTTAAATTTTCTAGTGAACATTAGTGCATCTTTTGAGACTTTTCTTTTTAAAAATGAGGGAGTTAACTATTAAAGCTGTCTGCATAATAACAAACTATGGCTAATACTGAGGGGAAGAAAGGGAATCCCAAAACACTCAATTGTGCTCATGTGAAATCTATATTTAGATCAAGAAGCTATTGTATGGCAAGGGAACAATGTATGATTTAAAACCAGGAAGGGTGTGTGTCAGGAATATATCCTTTCTCTATACATATTCAATTTTGTATGCAAAAAAAATCCCTGAATCTGGACTCTATAAAACGGAATGTGGCATCAGGATTTAAAGAAAGCTCATCAACAACCTGAGTTAATGCTAATGACACAACCTTGCTTGCTGAAAATGAGAAGGGCTTGAAAACCTTCCTGCAGAAGATCAAAGGCTGAAGTTTTCAGTATGGATTACATCTCAACATCAAGACAACAAAATCCTTACCAATGGGCCAATAGACAACATCAAAAGAGATAGAGAAGTGATGGAAGTTGTCAATTATTTCCTCTTGCTTGCATCAGCTGATTGTTAATTCACAAAAATGATCAAAAAAACACAACAAGCTGGTACACCCATGGTACAAGCAATCAGGAGATCAAGAGACATATTGCATTGGGCAAGTTCTCTGTTATGGACCTCTCCAAAAAACTGAAGATAAATTGTCAGTTTGAGGACTAAATGTGCCTGATTTAGACAGTGGTGCTTTCAAGCACTTGCTATGAATCTGAGAGCTGGACAATGAATAAAGGTGACAGAAGAATTGATATCATGGAGTTGTGGTGTTAGAGAAGAGTATTTCCAAAAGAACAAACATATACATCTTGGGAAAAGTACAACCAAAGTGCTCCTTAAAGAAAAGATGGCTGGGTAAGACGAGGCAAATATCAGGTGTTTGTGACCCACCAAGGAAAATGCTGTTTTGTTGAATATACTGTCAAGTCGGAACTGACTCATAGCTGACTCTCCAGTGGGTTTTTAGAGGCTGAAAATCACAGTGAAGGAGACTGTTAATTTTTCACCCTCAGAGTAGCTGGTGGATTTGAACTGTCTGCCTCTGAGTTGGCAACACCACTCCTCACCCATTTGATCACCATTCAGTTGGAGCCAAGTCGACTACAACTAACAACAATCAACACCAGGCCTGACATGGATGGATTTTTCACTTCCTTTCTGAATATTCAAAGCTCTCTCTCCTCTCTGAAATTCAAGGAATTACATGGAAAAGTGAGCTGAGCCCTTCAGATGTGTTCGTGTGTGCAAACATTTCTCTTCTGTCCCACAGAGGCAGATGAAGGCTTCTTACGATAACTTGATCGAGGACTGGGAAACCGTTCTCTTGGGGACGATCTCCTCGCTGTCGCATTTGTTTCAACAGGAAAAACCATACTTGACCTGAAGATTCCCACAGCTGATGCTGCTAAAGACCAAGCCTCCGTGGGCCCTGAGCACTAAGATTGCTGGCATGTGCTGCTCACAGCACTGTTGTTTGATTTGTTTTGTTTTATCCTCTGCTGCTGACTGTTCCCAGGCCCTGAGAAGCATTTCTTCCTGCTGTGGTCATTGAGGATGACTTGAGTGAATTCCACACAACTTGACTGGCATTTCTGTACAACCAGAATCTCCCCTTTTTGCATAACCACATGTCTGTTTTTTCAAAGCTACTCCTTTAGACTTTGCTTTTTGGTGACATAAGAAATAATTATATTTGAATTCTTCTTGATTTAACTGTTTTAAAAAATAAATACACCCTGAAAGCAACATCTAACCCCCAGATGAAAAGAAAAAATAACAAAAACCAAATGCCGTGGCTTCTGACTCCGGATGAACCCGAGCCTAGACTTGAGCTATTATTAACCAGCCCGTCTAATCTAATTCATTTTGGCTTTCCTTTATGTAAAATCGTAATGCTATAAATTCCTCAAGAATGTTCCCTCAGGAAAGTGGGGTGAGTCCATCCCCTCCTAAAATTATTGCAGCACTTTAAAGCACACTAGTGATTTTTTAATATTTCACTCTAATCTTATTCATCTATATCTCTGTGCACTGTATGCAGTGACTTGATATGATTGTGAGTTTACAAAAGTGATTATCCAATTGCCACCCTGTGCTTTTTACTGTCTCTGAAAATCCATTGGAGAGTCAACTACAAGTTGATTCCAACTTAATGGGAAGGAGTTTGAGGGGTTTTTGAGTTTGAGATCCTGCTGCATTGAGTGAAGGCACCCTGGACGGGTTCCTGGATTCTAACTCCACTATAGCAGTCATGTCCCTCTTCCTTTAACTTTCTGGCTACAGCCACAACTTCTCCTCTATTTTAAACTAAAATACCTACCCTCTTTTTAACGCTCCCTTTTTTGTTTGTTTGGGTGTTTATTTGTTTGTTCTATGATTGGTTACTTAATAATTTTTCTTACAAGACAGTTGCCAAATATTAACATTATACAAAACTAGGTGTGTGTGCTCATGTGAAGAGTTAAATTTAAAATACCTTAAAGATAGAGCAAACTTTTCCTTGGTGCCATGGAAAGAAGTACTAGAGTTTCTGAATAACCAGGATTAGAATCCTCAGAGACTACTACAGCCTCTGAGTTGTTTCTCTGGAGATCTTTGAGCTAGAGCAGAGATGCATGAGACTGAACCAGAATTGCAACCTGACTTTGAACCAGTTCAGTGTCTAATGGAATTACCAAGGTCACTTTTCACTCTACCTCACTAGCACTGAGAGGAGTGGTAGAAATACTGCATAAGACCATTATTGTAAAAATAGGATAACAAGTAAGATGTATATAAATGTCAAAAAAAGGTAAGGGAAGGAAGAGGGAGCTGGAGGAAAGAGGTGGGAGTGATGGGGTTACAGAGTTTGGTGAGCAGAGGGAGTGGGTGAAGGAAGTAGGAAAGATTCAGCAGAGATCTGAAAAGATGAGCTAACAGTGGGCAGAGATCAATGGTAATTAATTTTATAAGACATGATGTATAGGAATTGACCACATGAAGCATCATATAAACAAAGGAATGTGTGAAATACAATGTATATGAATGAAAAAAATGTACATCTAAATTGTAGAGATCCAAATTATGTTATATCTAATATTCTCTTAAAAAGCAATATCCTTTTTTTCTATTTTTCCTTTTTAATTTTTCTCTTTTCATCTTACCCTTTAGTTCATCTCTTTCCCTTTAGTATCTGTCAAGTCCTTTTATATCAGTCTTTCATCTAAGTAAATATTTTTCTTCCTCCAATTTAAACAAACTGTGTTTGGAGGATTTCTTTTTAAGGCTGTTTTATATTTCACCCAAAAAAGCCCTGGTAGTATACTGTGTAATAACTAAAGGTCTACATTTCAAATCTACCAAAATATCATTATCTGCTTGTCTGTCTGCATGAATAGCCTAAAATGATCAGTAATAGTTGAAGATTTTTAATTTATGGGAATCACTGTTGTGTTTCTAAGTAGAACTCTTTCTTTCTCCACTAGGAATAAGGATCTCTAGTCCAGCAGATACTTGCAGTCTTTGAAAGAGAGAGGAAGAGAGAGAGAGAGAGAAGAGAGAGACTGACTCTTTGGTAAAGATTTATAGCTTCAGAAAACCAATAGAGGCTTACCATGAGTTGGAATCCACTAGACAGCCGTATATGAGATTAGTTTCTCGAGAAATGGATGCAAAAATAAAAGGAATGCTAGTTTTTGTGCAGGTTATCCCAGGAAGCACTAATAGAGAATAGGAAAGTGAGACTGGAGTGAATGGGGTTTAGTCATGAGTAGATGACCTCAGTAGGCAATTGGAATTCATTCATTCTTACTGAGAATTCCTAGTCTTTGCACATGTACCTAGAGCCTCACTCAAATATGTAGCCTCCAACTCAGAAGCATCATTGCTTGGAAGCTGCTCTAAGAGTTCATTTTCCAGTACCTTTTGCCTCTACTGTCTCTATAGCCAGAGAATGGCTTCAGAGTTGTAGGGTCTTGTAGAAAGAAGCCATTTGTGTAAGGAAATGATGGGTGGTGGGTAGGAGCAGGGCACTGACAGTGTCTGCTAAGTAGACTCCATGCCTCACATCCATACATATTCCACTTTGTGTTTTTTCAGTCCTATCATTACAACAACATCATTAATACTTTAAGATGGTATCCAATCCAGGATTTTTAAAACAGTAGTAATTGGATTGTTAGGGAAATCATCAAGTAAAAAGCAAATTGTTGACACTGCAATTACTCCAAAGATAATGTTGTTGTGTTTGTTAGGGTCAATTGGGTTGAGTGTAACCCAGAGTAATCCTATGAACAACAGAGCTGAACCGCATGCCACCCTCACACTTCCTGAATACATTACAGCCCATTGCGGCAGTCACTGTGTCACTATACCTGATCAAGGATCTTCCTCTACTTTGCTGACCTTTTATGTTTCCAGGCATCATGTCCCTCTCCAAGGAATAGTCCCTCCTGTTTACATGCCCAAAGTACGTGAGGTAAAGCCTCATCATCTTTGCCTACAAAGAGCACTCTGGCTACACCTCCAAGATATATTTTTGTTCTTTTGGCAGTTCATGAAAAGTTCAGTGCTTTTCTCCAGCACCGCAGCTTAAAAGGCATCAATTCTTCTGTCATAACCTTATTCATTTTCCAGTTCCCAGATGCATAGCCAGTGATCGAAAAGACTATGGCTTGAATCAGATGCGCTTTAGTCCTCAAACTGACATCATTGCTCTTCAATAATTTGAAGAGGTCCCTAACTACAGACATTTCCAGTGCAATATGTCTCTTGATTTCCTGACTTCTAGTACCAAGGGTGTTAAATGTGGATCCAAGTAAGATGAAGTTGATGATACCTTAAATCTTTTCTCCACCTATCATGATCATTGTTGTTAATTGCTGTCAAGTCGAGCACAACTCATAGCAACCCTGCGGAAAAAAGGCCTAAAGCCTTTCTATAAACTATCAACATTTATCAAAGTTCATAGATTTTCCAGAGGCATGTTGTTTAGAAAGTAGATGCCACTCTCACTTCCAAATTATGACATAGTTGATTATTTATTGTTTTCTTTTACCCATTCTAGATTCTTCTTACCTTTGGTCTGCTTCTATTGGTCCAGTTAGATTGTTTAATGGAATTGCAATGACTATAACTCACTTGGATTTTGACCTTTTAATGGCTGTTCCCTTCTCACTTCATGATCATTGTATTTGTATGTTCATGATTATCACTACATGCAAACACATCAACAAGTAGCCCAGTGAATCCACAATTTTAAATAGACTTCTTTCTGTCCATACTATTTAGCAGTAAGCCTCTCTCCTCAGGATAATCGGAGTTAACTATCCATGCTAGAGTAGTATTAGAGAGCTATGATGACATATTAGTAAGGAGCTGTGCTGCCAACCCAAAAGCATGCAGTTTGATTCCATCAGCTGATTTACTGCCCCTGAAAACTCACTGAAGGATCAGATACAAGTTGGTTCTGACTCTAAAGTACATAGCAACAGTAGGAAAGTATCCTTATCTGCTTGTCTGTCTGCATGGGGTGCCCAAAATGATCAGTAATATTTGAAGTTTTTAGTTTCTTGGAGTCACTGCTGTGTTTCTAAGTAGAACTATTTCTCTGTTAGGAATAAGGATCTCTAGTCCAGCAGATACTGACGTCGTGAGGATGAGAAACACAAATTTCTAAGTTATCTCTAGCAATGGGGATGACATGGGATATTTTTAATTCTACATCTTTGTTCCTGGGTCTATGTACTTTGACTTCTGTTGGTAAATAGCATCATATGACAGCCATTAGTTCAAAGTATTCGGAATCTTCAAATTGCCCTACTCCCACAGGGTATGATCTGCATTTGGCAATTCATTAAAAGGTCTTCTCTGTTGTGTTCTAGTAGCCTGACAGCCCAAATTAGCAAACAAAAACTTGTCTAATTCCCTGCAAATGCCTGACTTTCCTGGAAGCCGAAATCTAATCAATTAGGACTTCCATGTTCATTTATTCTAGTTCAAATGTCCTTTTAATCCTAAATAAGGATTGCTTGCCTGCCATCTGTAATTTCCCAGTACAGTTTCCCTGTTCCTGCGTGTCTGTGCTTAAGAAACCTTTGCTCTGTGCTGCACTTTACAAATCTTAATCTGACTTCCAGGCCAGATGCTCCCCAATTTAACCTTGTAGAAATTTTATTTTTAACATAGGCAGTGCAGCATTTGTTAGAAGCAAAGATCCTATTTCATGTGCCCATCTGTGTCTCTTTCTTGATCATAAAATGGATTCTTTAGACAGATGGTTATAGAGGACCCCAAGGTTAGCGGGATTCATTTTATTATCAACATTTTTATCATTCGTATATGTTTTGTTTCATGCATGTACATTTTGTTTCATACAGTCTTTCATTTATATTGTAGTTTGCTCATGTATATTGTGAGGATTTTTCCCCCTTACGATCATCTTACTAAGAACTATATTCGTGAAAGCATGTAAGGCACCTATTTCATGTCTCTTGTGCCTTAATATCCCCATTTTAGATATCCAATTTCTTATTCACCCACCCCTGTCAAACCAGTACTCTGAGGAAACAAGGATATTCTTTTTGCTGAAGAATCCTCTACTCAACTTCTAAACTTTGAGCATCTGCATCCACCAGCCAAGTCCAGAGCGGAACAAGTCATAAGGTTGTAATTGGATTTTTCTTTAGGGTTTCCAGCCATTCATTGTTGCACCTTTCTCCCTGCCCACCCCCTCCCCCCAAGTCACTCTTCTCCTTGAAAAGTAAAAGAAAAACTCTTTCATTGTTATGCAATCCCCCTCCCCAAGTCCACTCCACTATGCAGCCTTCATTCTGGACTTCTATAATGTCAATAATACCCTGTAATTGCATTATTGTCAAGCCCCTGTGAAGATCCTTGTATGTATACATATAGCATCTGTCTACTTCAAGTTACAATTCTTAATATGAAAGTTTGTACAAAAGAGGAAAGGGGATGTGTGTGTGTGTGTGTGTGCCTTTGAGAAAAGTTACTATGATTTGAACTCAAACCAGTAGTATATAAAAACAACAAGTTCTACAAACCTTATCTAATGTCAAAAATAATATTTCGTTTTGGCAAGCTAACTGATGACATATATTGGGGAAATCTGTAATTAAAATTCAAATCAACAACCCAAAAATTTCTCCACAACAAAATAGGAGAAAGAAAAGTTTTATTGTTTAGTGAGCATTGAACTAGAATGTAATACATTGCAGGCAAACAGTTCAAGAGTATGTAAAAACACAAAGAAACTGTTGCCTTTATTGGTTAAGTACTCAATTGTTGTTGTTGTTGTTGTTGTTATGTGCCATCAAGTCACTTGCGACTCATTTCAAGAGCCCTAAACCCTGCTCTATCCTGTGCTAACTTCACCATCTCTGATACACCCACTCCCATTGCTCCAATCACTGAATCAATCCATCTCATTGAGGGTCTTCCTCTCCTGCACTGTCCCTCCACTCTCCCAAACATGATGTTCCTCTCCAAGGACTGGTCCCTCCTTGCAACATACCCAAAGTATGTCAGATGAAGCTTCATAATCCTTGCAGCCAATGAGCATTCTGGTTTCACTCTCTCTAGGAAGAACCTGTTTGTTCTCCTAGTAGTTCTCCTAGTAGTAGTATATTCAACACTCTTCTCTGGCACCACAGTTCAAATGCACCAATTCCCTTTCTATCATCCCTAGTCACTGTCCAACTCTCCGATGCATAGCACTTAATTGAGAAGACTATAGCCCGGGTCAGGCTCAACTTAGTCTCCAGCCTGATGTCGTTGCTCTTCAATATTCTCTGACAGCTGACTTTCCCAATGCAATTTGTGTCTTGATTTCCTGGCTGCTGGTAACAAGAGTGTGAACTGTGGAGCCAAGCAAACTAAAACTGTTAACTATCTCAATCTCTTCACCATCCATAATGATGCTGCCCAGTGGTGAGAATCTTTGATTTTTTGATGTTGAGCTTCAATCTATACTGAAGGCTGCAGTCCTTGACCTTCTGCAGCAAGCACTTCAGGTCCTCCTCAGTTTCAACAAGTAGGGTGTGTCTTCTGTAAACAAGTTAGGTTGTTGATGAATCTTCCACAAATGCGGATGCCACATTCCTCCTCATACAGCCCAGGCTCCCAGATAATCTGTTTTGCATATTGATTGAAAATTTATGGAGACAGGACACATCCCTGGCGGACACCCTTCCCAATTTTGAACCACATACTATCTCCTTGCTCTGTTCTGATGACTGCCTCTTGGTTAAAGTATAAGCTTTCACATTAGCACAATCAAATGTTTTGGGATTCCCAATCTTCTCAGAGTTAGTCACAGTTTATTGTGATCCACAAGTCAAAAGCTTTTGCATAGTCAATGAACCACAGATAGACATTCCTCTGGTATTCTCTGTTTTCTGACAAGATCCATCTAACATTAGCTATAATATTCCTAATACCACCAGCCTCTTGTAAACCCAGCCTGCACATCTGGCAGTTCTCTGTTAATGTGTTGCTCCAGTCATTTCTGGATAATTTTCAGGAGAATCTTGCTTGCATGTGATATTAATGATACTGTTCGATAATTTCTATACTCTGTCCGGTCACCTTTCTTTGGAATGGGAACAAATATCAATCTCTTCCAGTCAGTTGGCCAGCTGGCTGTCCTCCAAATTTCTTGGCACAACATAGTGTGCACATCCAGGGCAGTGTCTGTTGAAACATGTCAATTTGTATGCCGTCAACTCCTGGAGCTTTGTTTTTTGCCAATTCTTTCAGAGCATCTTGAACTTCCTCCTTCATCACTGTAGGTTCTTGCTCATATGTTGTTTCATAAATTTCTTCTGTGTCCACCAATTCCTTTTGGTACAATGATTCTTTATGCACTTTCCATCTTCTTTTAATACTTCCTGGATCATCTAATATTGCTCAAAAGATTGGTAAGCATTGCAACTCGAGGCTTGAATTTGTTCTTCAGTTACTTGAGCTTAAGAAATGCTGAGTGACATTTTGTTATACTTTGCTTTGTTCTCCCATGCTTCCCTTTGAAATTTTCTGTTCGGCTCCTTAAAATCTTGATTTCTTCCCTCTACTTTGGCTTTGCAGTGCTCTAATGCAAACTTCAGAGGCGGGAGAGATCGGAAGCAGGGGCATGAGGATGTGCAGGGGGAGGGGGGAATTCCTTTCGATGAGGGGGATGAAGGAATTTGAAAGAATTTGTTTTTGAAAACAATGTATTTGAATTTTGTAAATAAACTAGTAGAAAATTTAAAAAAAAAAAGAAAAATATTCAGAGTCTCTTCTGACATCCATTTTCGTCTTTTTTTTTCCTCCTCTGTCTACTTGCTAGCTTGTTGGAAACCTACTAGTTCATAACCTGTTTTAATAATAGGGATTCTGGCAGGAAAACATACTCAATAGGGTAATTGATAACAACTTAAAGAAATAGCAGTTTACAAAAACATGTACAAGCTTACAGGGGCATGTTGTTAAGAGGGGCTAGTTCTCAGAAAAGGACAATATGCTTGGAAAGGTGGGAGGTGAGTAAAAGAGAAAGACCTTGGAAAGGTGGGAGGCCAGTGAAAGAGGTTGTTGATGCATCTTGCTCCTATCGTGATGCCACATTTTTCTTCAGAGTGCAGTTTCTTAAATTATTTGCTCAGGTTACAGATTAGATTATTAAATTAAATAAGTACAGAGAAAGGATAAAGGCCTGACACACACTTTTCTTAATTAAGACAGCATAAATAATACCATGATTTCTATCTGTCCTACTCTTTGCTTTCCAGTTGGTACTTCCCATATAGTGGGGGAGGAAGGTAAAGGCAGAGAAGAATCCAGGTGATGTGTTCTGGAGAAGTCAGCCTCAATTGCAGAGCAGAGGGCAGAAGAAGACAGAAAAGACAAAGGAGGATTCTAAAGGGACAGAAGGATAAAAGAAATTGACAAGTGTTATAAATAGTTATAGAACATACACACACATGCCAATTGCCTGTGAGTTGATTCTGACTCATGGTGGCCCCGGTGTGTGTGTCAGAATTGAACTGTGCACCACAAGGTTTTCAATGGTTGATTTCTTTAGGAGTTAATTTTGTGCCCGGCCTTTCTTCTGAGTACGTCTCATCAGACTTGAACCTTAACATTTTGTTCAGTAGTGGAACACATTAACTGCATCACTCAAAGATTCCTATTCATAGGTCAGAAACCAATATAATCATAACAAAGAAGAAAGGAATGGAACAGAGAAGGAAGAGGAGATAAGACAGAAAGGTAAAGAGAAAGGGATGGAGTAAGTAAATGGGAAGGGAAGGGAAGGGAAGGGAAGGGAAGGAAGGAGAGAAGAAGGGAAGGAGGGAGGGAAAGAAAGATGCTAACAGGTGAACAGAGACTGATATTGAAAACATTGAGTAAAGCACATTAAAAATACAAGTTTTTCTAAGATTCAGCTATAGATCTTTACTCATTCAGAGTAAAAAGGAAATCAAAGAATCAAAGAAGGCACCAGACTGTAGGACTAATTATCTTCATAAGTCATGGCTTCTTTTGCCTTAAGACAGAACTGGCATCCATCTACCACTAATGAATGTTCTAATTAGGAGCACAAGAGACTGTTTTAGAAAAGGAGAAAGTTCTGGTGACCTAGTCCATGAAGAGATGTGCTGATGACTCAAAGGCCACTTCTCTCCAGTAGTTTGAATCCAGCAGTGTTTTCTCCGGAGAAAGATTGATAATCACCTCTCATTTGATTTACAACCTCAGAAACCCAATGGAAAGTCAGCTATGAGCCAGTTAGAACTAATAGCAATGCATTTCAGGATTTTCTGAATGTAAAAAGAGGGTGAGGGGTAATGTGGACCAGAACTTCAAATTGTTAAATAATCCAAGCACACTGAGCCCATGGATGTTGAAGTACTTTCTGAA